>NW_004955488.1:8001426-8004027 GCF_000276665.1 Chinchilla lanigera | reverse complement strand
GTAGATATGTACAGTGTTTTACTCCACAACAGCAGAATACACATTCTCAGATGCATACAGGACTTTCTCCAAAATGAATCACATATTAGCCCATAGGACATGATTAAGTAAATACAAAGGAATTGAAATTATCTCATGTATATTATCAGTATATAGTGTAATAAAATTGAAAATTAATGGCAAAGGAAACTATAAAAACTGCATTAACATATGGAAATTAGGTAACATCCTCTCCAGCAAGCAATGGGTCACAGATGAAATTAAAGCACAAATTAGACAGTTTCTACATTTAAATGATAACAGTACAACATACTGGAACTTAAGTGATGCAATGAGAACAGTTCCCACAGGGATATATATTTCTCATGTCAGAAAAACAGAGTGAGCTCAAATAACCTAAGATTGAACCTCAAGCTTCTAGAAAAAGAAGAGGAAATTGAACTCAAAGCAAATACGAGGGAGGAAATTTTAAAGATCAGAGCAGAAATTAATGCAATTGAAACTAAAAAAAAATTTTAAAATTAATGAATTGAAGAGTTTCTCTTTTGAAAGATTAAATCAAATTGACAAAACCTTAGCCAACCTTATTAAAAAGAGGAAAGGAAAGACTCAAGTCCATGCAATTAGGAATGAAAAGAGTGAAATCACAGTGGATTCTGCAGAAATCCTGAAGATCATCGACAGCTAATTCAACAACCTGTGCTCTAATAAGATGAAAAACACAGAAGAAATAGACATATACCTTGATGCATATGAATTACCAAAGCTGAATCAAGAACATATAAAAATTCTATTAACCCAGTATCAGTGAATGAAATTGAAGAAGTAATTTTAAAAACTACCAAGAAAGAAAAGCCCTGACAGATCGTGACAGATTCACTGTTGAATTCTACAAGAAATTTAGAGATATAATGCCTTTATGCTATACAAACAGAAGCACTGAAACATCACCTAGGACTTGGAGGCAGATTTATTTATGTGCACGGCACTGACAAGGAATTAATCCTTATTAAAATGTCAGGCTTCAAAGGTTCAGGGAAGAAGGTATTTATGGAGCTGCAAGCAAGAAGCAGAGTACTTGGCTGTCTTTGGTTCTTACAATAGCCATCATAGTGACCATCGGTGCATAACAGTGAACAGCCATTTCTAAGAAACAGAAATAACGAACTGAAGTAAACTGGAGGTTACCTTGGCAACTAACAGAAACTGAAGTATACTGGTGGGGCGCATTTTCTGCCACAATTACTCCTCAGACTCTAGAGTGAAACTGAGAGGGAACCCATACTCCCAAACTCATGCCTGAAAGCAAGCATTACCCTGATTCCAAAACCAGATAAGGATCCAACCAGAAAGGAGAACTACAGGCCAATCTTCTTAATGAACATAGATGCAAAAATCCTCAATAAGATACTGGCAGACATAATGCAGCAAATCATCAAGATTATACACCATGACCAAGTAGGATTCATCATAGGGATGGAAGGAAGTTTCAACATATAGAAGGCAATAAATGTAATACACTGTATTAACAATCAAGGATATGATCATCTCAATAGATGCAGAAAAAGCATTTGACAAAGTTCAAACTCATTCATGCTAAAAAAAAAAACCTATAGAAAATCAGAATAAAAGGGCTTTATCTGTCTGATACAGCCATCAATGACAACCCAACAGCCAACCTCATACTAGATTGTCAGAAAAGTGAAAGCTTTCACTATAAAATCAGGAACCAGGAACAATGATGCACACTATCACCACTCCTATTTAATACAGTTCTGGAAACAGCCAGAGCAAGTAGACAAGAGAGAAAAATAAAAGGAATAAGGTTAGGAAAAGAACAATTTAAATTATGGATGACATGCTACTCTACATTGAAGACCCCAAAACTCCACCAAAAGACTCAGAGTTAATAACCAAATCCAATAGCATAGAAGGATACAAAGTCAGTACTCAAAAATCAATAGCATTCCTGTACAGAAATAACAAACTCACAGAGAAAAATTAGGGAAACAATATCTTTCACAATAACATCCCCCAAACTTGGGAATCTGTCTAACAAAGGAAGTAAAAGAACTTTACATTGAAAACCACAGTACTCTGAAAAAGGAGATTGAAGAAGATATCAGAAAATGAAAGATTTCCCTTGTTCTTGGATGGGCAGAACAAATATAGTGAAAATGGCCATATTCCCAAAAATGTTTTGCAGATTTAAAGCAATTCTAATCAAAATACCAATAGCAGAATTATAAAAAATAATCCAAAAATTCATTTGGATCCAGGAGAGACCTAGAATAACAGAAGCAGTTCTGGGCAACAAAGGCAAGAGCTTCACAATCCCTGACTTGAAATTATACTACAAAGCTACTATGACAAAAACAGCATGCTACTGGCAAAAACAAACAAAAAGACCCACACAAAACAGACTGGAGGATGAATGGAACAGAGTAGAATGTTCATAAACAGCTCGAAACACTCAGCCACATGACCACTTTCACTGGAAGAAAAACAGCCTCTTGAATAAATGCTGCTGGAAAAACTGGCTTCCCACATGTGGAAGAGCAAATCTAGACCTGTGTCTATCACCATGCACTGAACTGAAAT
>NW_004955488.1:7894684-8000086 GCF_000276665.1 Chinchilla lanigera | reverse complement strand
GGTGTAGTTTCAGGTGCCTCCTGTCTAGTTTGTGAGCAGAATACGGAGCCCCGGAGACGCCTCCAGGCGCGCCCCCAGTGCAGCTCGGAGCTGAAGCGCCGCAGTCCTCTGGATGGAGGCCTGAGCTGTTCTGTCGGTGGCCCCAGCGGGAGGAGCCCGCGAGGCCCTGGGGTGCGGGAGGGAGGGGGCAGCGCTAGGGGACACACTCAGAGCCACGTGCTCCCCCCACCCCGCGCACAAGCACAGGCACACACACACACACACACACACACACACACACACACACACACCGCTCAGAGAAAACTTCTGGGCGAAATGCGACCCGCAGGCAGCCTGGCCCGGCTGGCAGGGCGATCTTCTCTTGCAGACTGGTTCTGGGCGCCCCTGGCTCCCCGCGCCTCAGCCGTCAGGGCGTCCCCAGCACCGTGCAGCCTGATGGCCGGAACTTTTCTCCCCATCCCCGCTGCCATAGCCCGAGAGCATGGACCAGACAGCAGGGGTCCCGCGGCTCTGGGCGTGTAGCTTGGGGTGCGGTGACTGGGAACCCATGGAGCGGAGAGGAGCTCTCCACAGGCTCCAGATAGATGCACACTGGTACCGGGCCACGTTGCTGCCAGTCCACCCGGGCAGTGTATCCCGCTGGGGCCTCCGTCCTCAGGATGCGCGCTGTTCTGGTCAGACGTCTGGGCCAGAGCATTGGGGTGGACCCTGTGCACCGTGTAGGCTCTGCGCTCAGGCTGGGAGCGGGGAAACGCGCATGCCTTTCAATCCGCTTCCTCCAGGCGTGGTCTCCGGGGTTTTACTGGAGGCAACTCCGGCTCAGGGCGAGGTGCGGGAGAGTGGAAAGGGCGCCGTGCAAGTGTCCGCCACATTAAAGGCAGGTTCCGAAGCTATGGCGCCTAATGGAGGCAAGGGCAAGCCTGCAAAGGTCAACCTCAGAGAGAAAGAGGAAAGAAGAGGGGAGGAAAAGAGAGGGGAGGAGAGGGGAGGAGAGGAGAAAAGGGGAAGAGAGGAGAGGGGAGACACTCACATGGAGAAGCGGCCACAGGTTCTACTGTTTGGGGCGGTTGTCCCCGCTCCATCCCTCCCTGGCAGCACTGGGTCACCACACCTGGAGGGACCTGCAGGCTGGGGTGGGGAGGGACAAGGCGCAGGCCTATTCCAGAGCGGGCCACAAAGGTCAGCAGTCTGAGCCTCTAGGGACTTGGCTGCCTCCGGGGCCAAACCCCGCTCCGGGGTAGGAGTGCTGGGGGTGGAGGCTGTAACAAGAGGCCAGGCTTTGTTTCTTCTGGGTGAGGAATTTCCAGGGTGGGTGGACCTCACTCCTGAGTGCTTCCGGCTCTGAGGACCCAGAGGTTGCACAGCTGTCCTCTCCTTTTTTGGGTCAAGTCCTCCGCGGAGGGACAGGGGAGAAGGGACAGATGGCAGGCTGGCCCCGCTCGGTCAGTTCTTGAAAAACCCTGGAAATCAGTGTAGCGCACCCAGGACCGAGCGGGAGGAAGGTGGCGGCGGGAAGGATGGGGTGAAGGGGGTGGGATAGAGTGGGGGCACAGGAGCGACACGTCCCAAAGTTCCAAAGATGCAAAACCCTCCCCCCTTCCCTACTGTTTTCTGGAAAAATAAAGGAATGCTGGAGGACTGCACGGTTCCCAAAGCTGACCTCCTTCTCCCCCCGAAGGAGCGACCTCACCCGCTGCAGCTTTCCACCTCCCGGGCCTCCCGGGACCGAGGCAGCTGAATGGGAGCAACCTCGTCTCCAGGCGCAGGGCGCGGAGCAGCTCTGCTCCGGGCACTCCTCTTCCAGCGCCCCCTCGGCCACCTCCCACTGCCGTCTGCACTGCGGTCGCCCGAGACACCCTGGTGCACGGGTCACCCGAGCCCTCGGACGCGCCGTCGCCGCAGCTGTCTCTGCCGCCCCTGGGATACAGCGGCCACAGGGAGGCCGTGTGCGCGCACGGCATCCTGCTCAATGTCTGACGGAGGACTTTGGTCTACAGATGCTGTCGAGGAAGGCGCATCGCGCATCGGGAGCGGTGTCCTCGAGCTCTGGGACCCCTAGGCTGAGGCTTTGCGGGGTCACAGGGAGGGGAGCTGGGGATTGCTGAGCGGGTTCTTGGAGTCGCGAGCGCTCCGCAGCTCGCAGAGGGTGCGCGGGCGCGAGTGCCGCCTGGCGACGGATTCCCGCGCAGGGCCCGGGCTCTCTCCCTGCCCGCCCTCCCTGCCGGCCTTCCCCGCCTCGAGCCGGTGGATTAGGTCGGCTCCAGGGAACACCCCCCGGGCGACTCTTCCCAGCTCCCGGCTGTGCACCCTCCCAGCGGCTTTGGTTAAGCACTGCTCGCATCTCTCACTGCGGGATCTCCCACACCGCGGCCAGCCGGAATCCTAGAGTGCAAGGACAGAGGAGTGCAGGGGACCCGGCCCGTTTGCAGTGCCGGGATCTGGGAGCCAGAAGCGAGAGGGACCCAAATCTCGCATCTTCCGCAACCCTGGGGCGACCTCCTCCGCTATCTATCCAACTCTGCAGACTTGTAAAGAATGCTGGGGTGGGGTGGGCCAGGACAGGAAATGATCGGTAAGCTCTTCTGGGGGTAACCCAGGATCAAGGTTGCTGCGGGTGGGAGAGCGGGTGGGAGAGGCCGGTGGTGTCTGGAGGGCCTGTGTATACGTGCTTGCGTGCCTGATTTCCTCTAGGTGAACTGGAGGGTTCAGGGACTACCTTCTGTGCTCCGGGACTAGGGCAGGGCTCGTGGGCCGCAGGGGACTTGTTCCAGAAATGCCCCCATTGTTACTTATTCAGGGGGAGGCGGGGATCTCCCTGCTACCTCTTAGGGATGTGTGGCTTTCAAAGGTTAATGTCTGAGAATGCTCAATGAAATATTGCTGAGCAGGTAAATGTCTGGGTTTAAAGAAAGAAAATCCTTCTTCTTGAAACACACACGGAGGGGATGCTCGGCTGCCTGAGCTGACTGCATTGGGTACCACCAGGCTAGAGGATTCCTTCTGGGTGCTGCTGGGCAGTCGGGGGGCCCTTCCAGCCTCAAGTTTTTGTGGTCAGTTGGATTTTTTTTTTTTCAAATCTGCACACGGCATTTTGTGGGTCGATGGTTAGCCGTTAGCTGTTTGCTAGGAGGACACCAACTGAACTCTAAATTATTCTAGTAAAGTTAAGGCCAGGTGATGGGGAACCGTGGGTCGGTCTCACCTCTTCACTGATGTACAAGAGGACTAAAAATGTCAAACAGTTACTTAAGAAGAGAGAAACTGCAAGAGCCCTTAGACCCCAGAGCAGCTTCTAATTTTAATCTGAACCTCATACAAGGAGCTCAGGGCAGTTTGGCAGACTGCAGTCAGACTTCTAAAATGCAGTTTGCACTCAGGCTTGACAGCTGGTCTAATGCAGTGAGCCAGTACTTTGCAAAGGATTGATGGGAGGCTGACACTTTCTTTTCTCAAGTAGGGCTTGTCCTTTGAGTAATTTTTGGATTCCCAAGCACCAGTCTCCTGTGCCCGCTCCATTTTCCAGGGGCTCATCTCAGAGTAAATTCTTGTTTATATTTTGCGGCTGAGTAGCTTTTGTCTCTAGGCTGGACCTCAGAATGTTTTAGGAGACTGCATTCTGGTGGCTTGGATTAAACACCTCCTGTGTGTTACGAAGCTACAAGAGATGAGTCAGATGCTTGCTTTGTCTTTAAGGATTTAATAATCTAGTTATGGAATCTGGAAAATCAGTGTAGAACATCTCCGCTGAAGTCCGTACAGCTGTGGTCTTCCAGGATATGTGAACGTAACTTGCAAAGATCTTTTTATTTGAATTGTCTTGTTTTCCAAATGAGGCCCAGAGAGGTTGAACAAAATGGTCAGCTGATGCACCTAGGTACAAAGCACAGACAAGACCCAGGACTTCTAGTACTAGGTTAGTGGTGATCTGGCTATAGCATGCTTCTTTTTCCAGACCAACTATTAACCTAGTCAGTTTAATGAGAGTACATTTTGTAATATATGTGAAGTAATTCAATGCTTGTCTGAAATATTAGCTTCTCAGCTGGTTATTTTGGATATTTTCTAACCACAAATGAAATGAATTTTGATAACATTACAAATACCATGAAATATATATGAACTTCATATGAAAAATATAAATTAATACCTATGGAGTATAGTGAACTCATCACACTTTCTCACACTTCTAGAAGTGTTTACCATTAAGGTGATATCCTATATTAGTTACTTTTCTCATTGCTGGGACAGAGTACCCAGCACCCAACGTTAAAAGGGAAAAGGTTTCTTTAGCTCACAGTTGGCAGAGCTTTCAGTCTATAATCAACTGGCTCTAAGGCAGGCATCAAACAGGAGAAGTTCATGGTGGCAGAAGAGAGCAAAAGCAACAAGCAAGGGACCTTAACAGTGTCTTTTTCTCCCTTTGACTACAAAAAGCATTATCCAGGCTACTTAGGGCGGGTAGCACTCACACCCTTAAGCCTAGTGCCCTTGATCCTAGCACTGCACCATGAATCAATCCCATTGTCACACAGTCTAAATCCAGCTGCCTCTGAAAAAGCCCCATCTATGACCACATGAGGCTTTGAGGGGAAATCTAGACCCTAAACCATACCATAATCCTTTCCAGAGTTGTCCCGAATACTAGGCCAAGCATCTTACTAGTTCATTATGATGACAATTTAGTATGTTTTCTGAGCATAGCTTTATGTGTAACATATTATATATACTTACCAAAATTTATTAGAGTTTTCTATTATACACATTCATCCATCCATCTCTCCATCCATCCTTCTATCCATCTCTGTCATGTTTGGTAAATTTTTGCACATAGACTTGTGTGAGGGTGCCCTAATTTTAAAAAGTTGTTTTTCTTTAATGTATATCAAGACACTTTAGTTTTACAATTACTTGAACAAGTATGTAAAGTTAATATAGCAAATTCTATCTCTATCTAAATTGAACAGGTCTGCATACAACATACTTGTTACTGACCAACCAGCATTTATTCTTCTAAATAAATGTCTTGGTTACTTTTCTCTCGTTGGTGGGACAAAATACCTGATGCCCAAAATTAAGGAAGGAAAAGTTTATTTCGCTTACAGTTTGTGGAGGTTTCAGTCCATACTTGGCAGATTACAAGGCAGAGTGGCACATGGCAGAGGGCTACAGCTCATGGCGGCAGAACACAGCAAAAGCCAGAATACACACAAGGGAGGAAATGGCCAGAAGCACCCTCTTTCTCTCCCTCACATATGCAAACTATCCACCCCAGGGCAGGTACAGCTCTCACACCCATAATCAATCAAACTCCAAAAGCCTGCCCCATGACCACATGAGGCTTTGGGGGGACACCCAGACACAAACCATAACAGCTGGCTCTAAAGCTCTGAGTGAAACTTCTTTGTACATTTAATCTATTATAGTAAACAATATGATTTAGAGTCTGACCATGGGGTAAAAGTGTCAGCACCTATTAGTGCTGTTGACCGCATTTGAATTTCATCTGCAAAACAGGGATAGTAAGGACTACCAGTCAGTTGTCTTAAGGGAGAAGATAGATAACGCCTCAAGTGACTAGCTCTCTGCTCATTACAGAGAAGACATTCCGCAAAGGTTATCTAGTACCATCATCCTGAAATGTCCTAAATCCTTTCAGTTTATGTAACAAAACTCTCATCAGAATGAGACTTTCATGGCATAGTGCATTGACTACAAAAAGCATTGTTCATAAATGTGAAATTAAATCACTAGAATTTTAACTACTTGAAGGTTAGTTCCTTCACCATCAGTGTCAGATGTTATGAATATCCATGGGTTGTTACTTATTTATAGTTTTAGTTCTATTTTTCTTGGGTCAGTTGCTCCTTCTATGCAACTATGTCTACCTGCATTTATATACCATATGTAGCTATTACATATACATCAGCATTGTTTTAGGGAATACCTAGGGTATCTGCAATACAATGGCAGTTGTGAGTTATTTTCATGTAAAAGAAAATATTTTCAAAATTAATAAAATTGTATTTTTGCATTTTGATTTAAATTTATAAAGTCACACACCAACTTTATTTTTTTACAGAACAAATACAATGTGTAAGTAGAATGGCAATCCCAAGAGATGGTACCTGTGATAAAATCAGCAAAAAGAAAACGGGAGTGGCTATCTGCTTTACAGAAGCCACTTGTCCATTTTTTCTTAATGTTGATTCCAAGACACCACATCTGAGTTTCTATGAGCACCTTAAACTCCTCTGAAATGTTACAGACTTTTCCCCACAGTCAGTTTTTCAGTTTATCTGGAATCCCGGCCATCTGAACATCCACAAGGTGAGCCGCTGCTGACCTTCAGCAGTTTTAACCTAGTGTCCGCTGCTTCAGGTTAATTTCCTTCCAAAGTTGATGGTGCTATTTTTCTATGTGGCTGGTTCTTTTCAAAGCATGCTCAGGCCCGTTGTGTCTGCCTTTGCATTAAATTTGTCCTGAGCCATCACTATTGGAGAAATACTTTATAATGATAATCTTCATACCATTTCTTATTAATATCTGCTGCATGCTTGTTATACTAAGTGATGACTTCAGCTAAGCTTCATAATATGATTACAGACAGGATATTGAATAATTAAACTATGTATATGGATTTGTAGTTTAGTTGCACTGCCTATGCATGGATAATAAGAAAATAAGATTCATTTCTATACTAGTGTATCCATTAAAAGTAAAGTCAACTCCTTCATTTGGAAACACCAGCTCATTAAAGCAAATATTTCCTTAATTTGCTTTACTTCCATTAAAACCTGCTATTAATAGTTTATAAATCTCTAACCCCAGTTAAATTCTATCATTTCTGTTTTGAACTACTACTATATTTCAATTGACTTTTGTGAAAATCTGAAAGGAGATTATAGCCTCTCAAAACAAATGCAAAAATTCCAACACAGAATAATTTTAGGAATGGAATATTTTAGGAAGAGGATGGCTGAACATCGTCTTAGGAGTCTGCCTCCCATGTAGGGATGTTTGATGCCTTGGCTGTGCATGGACAGTGCGTGCGCTGAGGCAGAAACCTTGTAGAGAGAACATCATTGTAAAATACTTCAGAAACACCTTTGTGTAATGACTATCATGCACAGCAGCCTTTGTTCATTGTGGGAAACTCAAAACAAGTCAGCATTTCATTGGCACATATGTGATCATTAGATGTGATTTCATTGTACTTGTATGTACTTGGAGCCAAGTATGTTTCTGTTACACTTGATTTTGCTGACCATTGTTGAATGACTTAGTAACTCAAGAATCAAAAGTCTGTAAGACATATATGCTCTGATGGTTTGTCACATCTTGTCAACTTTTAATTTTATTCTTATCCAAAAAGATATCTTTTATGTTTTGGAAATAAATTTATGCAAAATATGTCATATAAAAACCTATCATTTTGTTCTGAAACCCTGTATCATTCTATTGTTTTTTCTTTGTTTTGTTTTTGTCTATGTTGTTGGTATTTTGCTATTGTTCTTTTTTATTATTCTTTTTCAAATAAAAAAATTATGCAGAGACAACTTTAGTAAACTTTGCTGAACGCAATTCTTTTTAATTATTTTGACCATTTTGTAACAATGGAAAACTTTACTAATATCAACTCTGTCTTTCGCAGTTAACCCCCACCTTCTGACTTGATTTCAAAATGATAGATGAGAATATTGTTCGTATGTCAAGACCAGTTGATCCAATCGTGGGTTATAGAAAAGCAGTGATCCTCACAAGTAAGTTTTGAGATATTGGGGATTCAGCACACAGGTGTCAAAAAAGATACGTTCATGCCCTCTTCCCCTTCATTTCATCTGGAAGGAGCCAAGATTTGGCAAGCCTGAGGGATTTGGTTGAAGTCACCAGATATTTGGTGGATGCAGGTTTATAGAATTCCAGTTTAGTATGCAGTATTATATTTCTGTAGTGGTGAGCTTTATTAAAATTTTTGGCCGGGTGTGGTGGCACACACCTGTAACCCCAGCACTTGGGAGGCTGAGGCAGGGGGATGGTTGTGAGTTTGAGACCAACCTGGGCTACAAAGTCAGGTCAAGTCCAGACTGAACTGCATATCGAGACCCTGTCTCAAAAAGACCAAAAAAAAAAAAAAAAAAAATTTTTTTTGGCTGCACTGAGCTGTTACTAAAAATGTACTTCTAATTTTTTTAATCCTGCTCTTCAATTTTATTAAGTAGAATTCACAGCTTTTGACAACCTTCTTGAATTATTTTAATTTAATTTTGTTTTATTTTCTGTTCTGTTCTGTTTTGAGTCAGAGTCTCACTATATAGTTCAGGCTAGCCTTGAACTCACTAGGTAGCCCAGGCCAGCCTCAATTTCACAGCAATCCTCCTGCCTCAGCCCCCGCCAAGTGCTGGGATTACAGCTATGTGCTACTACACTGTGCTGTGTTTATATTTTCAATACTTCAATGAAATGAATCGTTATGTCTTACTCTGTGCTACACATTTTACTGCTCAGAAAACATTATTCTGTGGCAATTGTGACAATGATGGAAGAAAAAAGTTTGCTTTGGCTAGGTGGATTCTGTATGTCCTAGGGTAAGCTCTTAGAAAGTAAACCAGACCAGGCCACTAAACCAACAAACCAAACCAGTTTTGGTTGTTTTCAAGCATTTATCTTTGGTGTTAATGATGCTGCCCAAGCATGGAGAAAAAATTTTTGTTTATTAACTATCTTGGTTACTTTTTTCTCGCTGCTGGGACAAAATACCTGATGCCCAAAATTAAGGAAGGAAAGGTTTATTTCACTTACAGTTCGTGGAAGTTTCAGCCCGTACTTGGCAAACTATAAGGCAGAGTGGCACGTGGCAGCCACAGCTAAGCAACAACTAACTTACACCGGGGCGTAATGGGGGAGGAATGCCCCAAGCACTCTTTTCCTGTCCCTTACATATGCAAACTATCCACTCCCAGGTGGGTGCAGCTCTCACACCCATATTCAAACTCTAATAGCCTGCCCCAGGGCCACAGGAGGCTTTCGGGGGACACACAGACATAAACCATAACATTAACTTTTAGTTCTAAAATGCACTAGAAAATTAACCATTCCAACTGGGCAAGTGGTATCAGGTCTTCATTGACTGACAGTAGAGATGGATGATTTTGGTAGAACCTGTCGCTAGAGCTGTGTACTTACCTTTTAAGTGCTGATTTATCAGAGAACCTTAAAAAATGAACTAACTTCAGTGGGGGTCAAGAATTTACATTTTTCTCTTTAAGTATTTTTTCCTGCTGCATATGTGGCCTGCTCCCCTTGTCAGTACATCTGGACTTCCTTGGTGGGTATCCCCAGTCCAAGGAGATGATTGGAATAAATTACAAGGCTATATTGATGAGTTATGAAAGAGTTCAATGGTTCATCATTTAGCCTACCACTATAAGGTAAGTGAGCACCGTGTAAACTATACTTTTAATCCTAGACATAATAGAGTTTTCTCTAATGATGCCATTGATGCCTCTTTAAAGGCTCTAGTAGGACTCTTATTAAATAAAAGTAAAGGTCCTGTCCTGAGGGCCAACAACCATAGATGTCAAGATGGCATTTTCAGATATGGGATGATTATCTATGTTAACCCCCGCTATAAGACATCTTAAAGGCCTCCTTATGTTGGGAACAGAAAAATCATTCCTATTCTCATTGGCCTAACTCTACTAACTACTTGGGTTGGATACTTCCTGAACAATGTATACACAGAATAATTTTACAGGCTGAAGATTGGTTTGCAACAAACTGTTTTAGTCACCCCAGAATTAGATGGGAAGCCCCCAGTGGCACTCATTGGTCGTGTGGAACCAACCTGTGGCCCTGGCTATCCCCTGGATGGGTAGGAAGATGCACCCTGGGGTTTGCATGGTTACAAAGCAGAAGTATTAAAGGTATTGACAAACCTGCAAACTTGCCCCACCTGTAGCATCAGCGGTCTAGAAGCAGTTTCACTGGTATTAGCACTTGACCTCTATCTTTATCCCTTCTCTGGGATTAAAAGATGTCATGCAACATATCAAGGCCGTAACTAACTATACTCAGTGGGCCTTAAGGGACATTGCAGCTGGTCTGTCTCTCCTGAATGAAGAAGTAAAATTAATAAGGCAAGCCATCCTCCAAATTTGGATGGCAACAGACATTCTAATGGCAGCATAAGGGGGTACTTGTGCGATTATAAAAGCTGAATGTTGTGTGTACATTCCTAATCCTTCTGCTAATATCTCCGTAGCTATTCAAGGTATTAGAGGACAGGTTAATGACATGTCAGACTCTGAAATTCCCTGGACCTTCTCCTTATGCGCTTTATGGAAAACCATTACTGGCTCCCCCTGGTAGAAAACTTTGTTGGCTGTATTCTTAATTATCTTGTTGATTTTATTATTTAGTCCATGCATACTTAATTGTTTCTGTGGGCTTCTCTTCTCCAGATGTAAAGCTGTATATTTACCCAAGACAAGAATACCTGGCATCTACTGAGGGCCTTTACACAGACCCTTTGTGGAGTATCTCCGGCTGCCAATCACAACTATGACCCTCTTCAACTGAAGTAGCCTGATCGGTCTTTGACCCTTGCCCCCTCACATCAGTTAGGGATACTTCTTCAGAGGGGGTAATATTATGGATAGCTAAACTAGGTAGAAATATTGTAGGCAGTTAGACAGGGCTGGGCTCAGGAGGTCAATGTAGAAGACAACTGTAGCTGGAGGCAAGTTCACTAAAGGTCAGGCTTCAAGAATAAGAAGAACTACTCACTCATGTACTTCCGCTAGGATGAACAGCAGCAATTGATATTCTGAGTAGGCATCACTCACCTTGGGGTGGAGGACCAAACCCCCTTAACCCACCCCTTCCAGAAAAGTCCTTGTCTGCCCATGTGCACTTGCTATGTGACTTGTTTCACCATTTGATCCCCATTTAACCAATATTACCCTAGTGACTATACTTATATATTTATTGCTTGACCATAGTTTTGTCCCACCTCACACCCATCCTACGATTTGCTATGGGGTCAACATTACCTATGACTATACTTGTAATCTTGTTGATTGATGATAGTTTTGTCCCACCTTAAGACTTCCTCACCTCATGGCTTTGCTCAATAAAGCACCCTTGAAAAGCAGGGCTGGCGGGCAACCCCCTTTCCAGGCCCCCTTCTAACCCTCTCAGACAGAAGCTTCCTATCTCTCAATAAATTCTTCCTATTCTTAAAAAAATCTTTTCTTCTCAAATATATTTTCAATTAAGTAATTAATTTACTCCAAAGCAGAAAAGCAGTTCAAATAAGATCTCTCCAGTATTCAGATAGGAGGAATTACTAGCTCTCAACACTCACAAATCTGGAACTGGGTGTACCTGATGAAGCAAGCCCTCAATGTTCTCATGTCTGTCTTCTGGGGTAGTGGTAGGTTTTTGTGTGAATCAAGAGGACTTCTCGCTATCCTGTTACACATGCTACCTCTTCTAATTATGTTTCAATGAACATTTAATGTAGTTGAAAATATTTACAGGCAGTTAGTCCTTGGGAACTACAGTGTTTTAGAGTTGAACTGAAAATTAACAATGTACAAGTACATTGGCATTATATAAGTAAACAGTATACTGAACCTTCAAATACTTGATACCTAGTTACATCAATTCACAGGACTATGGCTATCCATTAGGGTATGCACCTGTTTGAGCATGGAAGATACATTATTTCCACACAAGATGTTTCTCACTAGGGGTTAATTTTAACCTATTAGGTTTGTTTTCCTTGATTTGAGTTCTATCTCTTTACTCTCTTGTGAAGTATGATGGAAAATTAATTGTTTTATCTCATAAAAATTTTCTTATCTATGTTAGTCTTTAGAAACAATGAGATATTTTTGGCTTGATAGTCTTTAAAAGAAAACTGAGCCTTCAAAAGTATTGACTATGACTATAACAAGCAAAAGCAATGCCTGTTCATTTATTGAATTTCTAATCTTCAAAGTCTTTGTTGTGGAACTGTTAAAAATAAGGTTTTGATTACCTGCAAGTGTATATATATATATATTTTTAGATTTTGAGTACATCTGAGAATTACAATATATTGCCTTATATTATACTTAAAAATGTTTTGTGGTGTTCATATTTTTCTATATTTCCAGATAGTCCCATTAAAGAATTTACCCTTGCAGCTAGTACAACTGAAATTTTATTATCAGGCCTTATAACTGAAACAGAGTATGTGGTAACAGTAGCTTCAAATGATATTAAAGAAAAAAGTGTACCAATTGTAGGCCAACTAAGAAGTAAGTACATAAAATATATTCAAGTATTTTTATATTTTTTCTTTTGCAAAAGATTTTTTCCAACTTCAGATTTAATATACTATTATACACTTAATTTACACCAGAATGAATGATTCTCTCTATGATCCTACTTATTAGTGAATATGAGTAATTCATTCCCAGCTTATAGCTCAGCATATTTTAGTGACACAAAATGGGTCACAGAACTTGTTTAGTCATGTGACACATACAGCCAGCTCACTGAACTCTATCACATCAGAGGAGAATGACAACTGTATCCAAGTTGACAGATAAAGCAGATGCACTCAAAGCTAAGCTGGGGTTATGAGGGTAATGAATGAACATTGGGAGTTTTGGCATGTTTCAAAGACAACCAGATATGTTGAAAGAGCCAGGACCTTCTTGTATGCAGTTGGTGCATGATCATCTGTCTTGACTTTCAGAAGAGCATGAATATTACTTCCCAATCATAGAAGACTCCTGAACTGGGGAGAAATGGATTTTCCACTCATTTGTGAATAAGCCAGGCCAGTTGACTTTGTGCTAGAAGATCAACTGCCTGAGATAGCAAATGACAGTGATGTTACAAGTATGTTTGAGACAATGTCAAATCTCCATACTTTCTGGATTAAAGTCAAAGTGGAATATCTTGAGATTGCCACAAAAGCACTCAAATGCCTCCTTCTGTTTCCTACCTTTGTGAAGAAGGATTTTCTACAGTGACAGCAACTGAAAATGAGATGTGAAATGGACTAGGCTACACATTCCAGGTATCACTGTTTCCCATTGCTCCTAGATGGGCTATCCAACTGTAGGGTGAAAAGCTTAGGGCCCCCACTGATTTTGCATTATGGTACAATGTATAGTAATTTCATTAGGTATTATAATGTAATACTGTAATAATACAAATAAAGTTCACAATGCTCTTACAACTTGAATCATCCCAAAGCATTCCCCTCCCAATGACCAGCTCCCCCACATCTATGGAAAAATTGTCAATTGTCTTCCACAAAACTCATCCTTGGTGCCCAAAAGGTTGGGAACCACTTAGTTAAGAGGTGCATTCTTGGGTTTAAGATAGGCACAGGTCTATTTAATGGTGCACTCTTCTGAAGTGTCTTACTATCTAGATTTTGATTTAAACAAAGTATTGCAACAGTTTTCTTTGCAAGAAGTGTACTTTGGTGGAACGCATAGAGAGGAAAGGGGAAGAGGGCTGCAGGGAGAGGAGGTATAATTAAAATATGATATACATATGTAGAGATAGCACAGTGAAGCCCATTAGTATAATTAATATAAGTTAATATTTATAGTAAAAAGAAAGACAGATATATTGATATATAATAAACTTTCTGGTTTTTTTTTTTGGTTGTTGTTGATGTTTGTTTTTTTAGTGCCAGGAATTGAACTCATGACCTCATGCTTGCCAGAAAGGCACTGTACCACTGAGTTAAATCCCTGGCCCCTGGACTTTCTTTCTTCTAATAGACCACTCATGTGGCATGGTTATAAAAGCCAATATTGGGGCTGGGGATTTAGCTCAGCGGCAAAAGCGCCTGCCTGGCAAGCGCAAGGTCGTGAGTTCGGTTCCCGGTACCGGAGAAAAACCAAAAAAAAAAAAAAAAAAGCCAATATTGTGTTCTGGGTTGATGGTTCCTACAGCATTGAGAAAGCAAATTTTGTTAAAGTTCAAGCCTTCTTGGAAGTTCCCACAAAATGTTCTGAGATTTCACCAAATAAGGTAGAGATAAGCTTTCTTCAGTATGGCAGGGATCCTCATACTGAGTTCACGTTGAAATAATTTACCAAAGTAGAAGATATAATTAAAGCAATAAATACCTTCCTCTCAAATGAGGATCTACAAACACTGGCAAAACAATGACTTATGTCAGAGAGAAGATATTTGTGCCTAACAAGGTTTTGAGAAGCACCATACCAAAGGTTGTGATTCTCATCATGGACAGGAAATAATCAGATGCTTTCAGATTTTTTATATCATTTGTGCTATTTCCCGCTTTTTCGTTGACTCCAATCAATCTTATGTTATTCATCTTTGGATCATCAAGTAGCTTCTGGATTGTGGTCCCTCGCTATTTTTAAGAAATCTTTCTTTTCATGATCACTAACCAAAAGCCAGTCTTCTATATCTGAGATTCTGTCCTCACATGGGCTCCTTCTGCTGCAGGTACTTTACATGGAATTTTTAATCTCCTGGATATCTGCTTGAATGTGTTTTATGGTTTCCATTTCTTTCCTATGTTGGAGATTCACAGTTTCCATCATTTTCCTAAGATCCTCTTTTTTTAAAAAATCTGTATCTGCTCTAGAGTCACTAAGAATATTTTTCATTGTGGACACCATCTCTGTAGTTATCTGAGATATTATTTCTGATTTCATTTTTTCGAGAGCACCATTTATTTCTTTTGTTGTCACCACTTCAGAGAGACAAGATGGGTGGCTTTCAGATTATTCCACCACATTGCCCCTTGGGTTTGCCTTTGGTGAACTGGATGCCTGGGGTTACATCATGTTTAAGTGTCTTCACATTTTCTTTTTTTTTTCTTGTTTAATTCCTGGGGTGATGCTTGTAAATTGCCTATGGTGAGTGGCTTTATTTCTAGTATTTAGAACACTTAGGAAATCACTACTTCACAAAGATGTCTTCCAGATGTAACTGGTTTTGAGGGTTTTGAGTCTGTTGCAAGATCCTTCCTCTTCAATTTGCTAGCAATGAGAAGTTGCTGCCTGCTTGGCCCAGCCCCTGGTTCATTGGCACTGGCCCACAGTATTTTCTATGACCTTTAGGCAATCTCAGTCTTAGTATATCAGCAAAAACAGTTGGTTAGCACCATTATGTCATTTTGGCTAAAGCAGTACCATCAGCAATAACAATAGCATCAAACACAGCCTAGAAAATGACAAACTGAGGTAACCATTAATTTGTCACCTTTAACCATATAAACCAGATTTGTGGCTATCTAACAAAATTTAAAATAAATCAGAAAGTTGTATGCCATAAATATTCCCTCAATATCGCAATTTTACCCTCAAGGGAGAAAATGTAAAAGGGGGAAAAATAGAGAAATAGAGGAAGAGGAAGAGGAAGATATCAGAATGAAAGCTGGAGGGCAAAGGAGGATCATGCAAACTTTGGAAAACCAGTGCAGAAGACAGGAGAGAAAGAAAGAAGGAAAAAATAAAAGGAAGACTATAACAATCACAAATAAACTAGAAATCACATTCATACTCATGTAAAAAAAGTTCAAACAATGAAGAAAAAATAAACAAGAAAAGAGAGAGAGAAATATTGAGAAAATGTCCACTTCCAGGTTTGTCTCTGGTAGACAACTTGTGGAGAAAGAATCCAGATCTGTTAATTTATCCCAGCCAGCCACCAGTAGTTTTATGGCTGGTAGTGGATAATCTGAGCAAGCCTGAACCTTTATTTCCCATGAAGTTCAGGCTGGTTTCTGGCTGTGAGGCTAGGACCATACCCATTTAGTCTGTAGCCAACATCAACCTCCTATGGGCTTGAATTCAGCTGGGAGCTGCTAACTGGCTCCAGCAGTTGTGAATTCTGAGCTCAGTTGTCCCTTTTCCAAGATAGCTCCCAGCTAATCACCCTCTCCCATGGGACACTGGAACCGACAGCACTCACCACCACCTAGTGCAGCCTTCCACATCCACTGTTCCCTTCCACAAACAATGGGCTCCTGAAATGAGTAGACCCTTCTCAGATGCAGAAATAGAAATGGCAAATAAATACATGTGAAGATGTTCAACATCACTGGTCATTTGAGAAATGCAAATTAAAACAACACTCAGATTCCATCTCACTCCAGAAAGAATGGGTATTATCAAGAAATCAACCAACAACAAATGCTGGAGGGACTATGGAGAAAATAAGAAATGATGGTGGGGTTTGGGGGAAAAAGAACCCTTTTCCCCTATTGCTGGAAGTGTAGATTGGCACAACCACTAAGGAAATCAGTGTAGAGATTCCTGAAAAAAGTAGGACTATAGGTCCCATTTGATCCAGGTATTCCCCTTTTTGATGTCTTGCTGAAAGATTTAAAGGCATAATACCACAGATATATATGCACATCCATGTTTATAGCAGTACAGTTTATAATAGCTAAATCTGGGAAACAGCCCAAATAATAATTAACCAATAAATGGATAAAGAAGATGTGTCTTCTTTTATACTATGGAGTACTACTTTGCCACAAAGAAGAATAAACTTGAGCCATTTCTAGATAAATGGATGCATCTTGAGACCATACTCCTAAGTGAAATAAATTGGACACACATGTTCAAATACTGCATTGTTTCGCTAGTGTGAGAAATTGAAAGTGTAAATTAACATCAAAATGTATAATATATATCAGGAAATAGGAGGAACATATTCAAATGGGAAGTGGAACGGGCAGAGAGGGACAAGAAAGAAGAATAGAAAGAAAAAATGGAGATAAAGTTTTTATAAATAACGAAGGGAAGAGGGGTTGAAGGGAGTGGAGGGGAATGGGAAAAAAAGAAGCAGCAAGATATATCATGTGACGAATTCCCTATGATGAATGTTATCATTATGTGATTCTAAAATGTACCTATAAAATACATTTTTAAAAAATCTGTGTAAAAATGTTAGTAATTTGTCATTTTGGCAATATTGGCTCTGCCCCAGAACAGGGGGGATCTTTCTATTTTCTGATGTCTTCTTTTTCACAGTGCTGTAGTTTTCATTGTAGAAGACTTTTACTTCTTTGGTTGGCTTAGCTACCAAGTATTTCATTTTTCTTGATGTTATTCTGAATGGAATTTTTTTCCTAATTTCTTTCTCAGTGAGGTCATTATTGGCGTACAGGAACACTATTGATTTTCTCATCCTGCTACATTGGTGAATTTTGTAATTAATTCTAGGGGTCTGTTAGTAGGTTTTTTGAGGTCTTCTATATACAGGATAATGCTTTTGCAAATAATGAAAATTTGACTTCTTCATTTCCTATCTATAGCCCTTTATATCTTTTTCTTTCCGAATTGCTCTGGCTACTGTCTTGATTATGTTAAACAGTAGTGGTGATAGTGGAGATTCTTGTCTTGTTCTTGATCTTAGAGGTAAAGCTTTCCTATTTTCCCCACTTAATCTAATGCTGACAGCAGGATTGTCATAAATGGCTTTTGTTAGATTGAGATAAGGTCTTTCCATACCTATTTTCTTCAGGGATTTTTTTCATTGTGAATGGATGTTGGATTTTGTTAAAGTCTTTTTCTGCATGTATTGAGATGATGATTTTTTTTATCCTTGCTTTTATTTATGTGATGTATTAAATTTATTTATTTGCATATGTTGAACCACTTTCAGAGACAGATCAAGTAAACAAAAAATCAACTAAGAAATACCTGAACCACACCTTTGAACAAATGGCCTTACTAGCTGTCTACAGTATTCTACCTTACCAAAACAGAGCGTGCGTTCTTCTCAGGAGCACATATAAACTTCTCTGAAATTGACCACATAATAGTCCACAAAGCCTGCTTAAATAAATACAAAATAATTGAAATCGTCTCCATGTATATTATGAGAACTTTGTGCATTGAAACTAGAAATCAGTCAGAGAAGAAATCACAGAAAATAAACACCTGGAAACTTAATAACACACTTTTTTTAATAACTGGGAATCAAACTCAGGACCTTGCTCTTGCCAGGCAGGTGCTGTGCTGCTGAGCTATATCCCCTGGCAATAACACACTTTTGAACACTTAGTAGATCACAAAAGAAATCAAGAAAGAAATTAAATAATTCTAGAAATCAAACAACAATGACTGTACAATGCAGCAGAACCTATGTACTAGTCCTAAGAGGAGTCAATGCTTATATTGGAAAAACAGAGGAAGGTCATATAGAAAAACAGAACAAGCTAATTGTGAGCTTCAAGATACTTAAAAAGCAACAATCCAAGTCAAAATCTAGTTTAAGAATGGAAATTATGAAGATCAAATTAGAAATTATAAAGAATCAATGATTTGAAGATGTGGGTTTTTTGAAGGAACAAACAAAATAGATAGACCACCAGCCAAATTTCCAAAAGAAGGACAGAAAAGACTCATGTCAGTGCAATTAGCAATGAAAAAGATTAAATCACAATGGACATCTCTGAAATCCAGAAGATTATAACTACAATGAAACATTGTATTCCAATAAACTGGAAAATCTTGAAGAAATGAACAGGTTCCTAGACACATATGGATAACCAAAACTGAACGAAGAAAACATGAAAACCCTAAACAATCCAATCATAAGTAATGAAATTGAAGTCCTAATGAAAAAACCCACCACTAAGAAAACCACAGGACCTTATGGATTCACTGCTGAATTCTACAAGACCTTCAGTAAGGTTATAACACCAACACTCCTAAAACTCTTTAATGAAAGTGAAAGAGAAGAGTGATTCCAAGCTCATTCTTGGAAACCAGCATTGATCTGTTTTCCAAACCAGACAAGGACCCAATTTAAAAAAAAATCTATAGATCAATCTCCTTAATGAACATAGGTGCAGAAATCCTTAATAAGATATTGGCAAATAAAATGGAGGAAATCATCAAAAGGATCACACATGACCAAAAGTTTCTTTTTTCTTTTTTTTTTTTTTTTTTGGTTTTTCTCCCGTACCGGAAACCGAACTCATGACGTTGCGCTTGCCAGGCAGGCGTTTTGCTGCTGAGCTAAATCCCCAGCCCCCCAAAAGTTTCTTTTTAAAAAATTTAATAAATATTTATTATGATCTACAGCCATCCCTTAACTGTTTCCTGATATATATATATAGTTTGTTTTTTGAAATGCAAATGATGATCAGAAAATCCCATTCTGAAAGAGACTGGTTAGCATTAGCACTATAGGAAGTCATAGTGGCTGTAGTATTTTAGGCTAGAGAATTACAAAGGCAGAGTTTATTACTGTTTCAGATCCAAACTTTAAAGCATACACCATTAGGTTTGATTTACACTATTTTCTCCCCCTATTGTTATTTTTAAAGTTGATAAGCTGTATGTAATGCCTAAAACTGCTATTCATGTAAGTGATTTTAAGTCGATAGAAAATTTAAGTAATCACCATTGTATAGTGGGAGAAAAACCTGTATGAACCTCTGCATGAATAATAATCATTTTTATTTGGAGAAATACCATAAATGAATAAAAATTTTGGAGTGTTGTTTTTGGTGATGGAAAGCATGACTTTTCAGGGTTTCCTTTGTTTTGGTTGCTATAGCAACCCATCAGCGTCCTAAACATAAATTGCTTCCTATTGAATGACCAGGCCAACTCAGCTGTTTGACTTGCTCTTGACAAGCAAGGCAGTTAGCACAGCCCAGGAGCTCTGCGTGATGTTAAGTAACACAGGCCCTGTGTTTGCCTACATTTACTGCTGTTTTTCTACTTGAAAAATCACACATTCTGGGTAAAACAACACGCATGTTGCCAGGGAATGTTAGCATTGTGGCTGAACAACAATTCATAGTTCCTTCCCTGTGAGAGAAAAATATCTGAATCGAATTGGAGAGGTAGTAATCATGGAAAAGATCGTTCTTGCTTTACAGGCTCTGAAGTTGAACAATTTTTGTTAAGCGGTTTATAAGAACTGGCCATTATTGAGTTAATTTATCAACAGTGAACGTTTTTCTTTGGAATGGTGGTTCTAATTCATTGGTTGTAAGTCAAGTATATTTCCACATGAATGTTATCCAGAAGTAGGCCTTCTGTATTCTGCTGTGGAAATTTGGATGGTTTCGGAGCTGAGTGCTAGAGGAAAATACAGACTGATCTGGAGGAGAGTTTACATTAAAATTTCAATTTCACTTCTCCTTCTGAAAGTGGTACGTGAAATTGAGTGAAAGCTGGCTGGAACAATCTATAAGGTGAAGTGGTTTTATCTTATGATGATTAATTTTTCAGTTATCATCACTGACTAATTTGTATTATAATTATATTTGGATTTTTCTAGTATTTTGTTTCAGTTTTACAGGTCTGGAGAGCATTAAAAGAGTTATTTAAAATCCACGAGGAGATGTGTGTAGCCATCTGAGCTCTTTCTTTTTAAGTACACACGTATAGTACATAATATTCACATTCTTTGTGAGGAGCTGGTACATGTACATAACACATCTCAATTTCTGGTTTCATCCCTATCCCTTCTCTCTTTTCCCCCTCCGTCTCTAGTCCCTTTGTTTTAAACTCAGAAACGTCCTTGTGAATATATTTTTGCTTCAACCACAATTCTCTTCCTACTATTTTTGTCACATGGAAACAATTGGCTTGTTTGAGACTTGAACATCCGTTGTCATGGAAACAAACAATATCACACATTTACTTCTGTGGCAAGGAGGGAGACAACTGCTAAAAAGCACAACCTTCAGGAAAAGCAGAAATTAATCTTTATAAGTTATCCCAATGCTAATTTGGAAGATAATCCCCACTTTCTAATGTTGTCTTATAATTTTTTGAAATTCATTAATGCAGTATTTAGCTTATTTAAATTCAAGGTCACTTTCAAGTAAGGTCATTTCACAGCAACCATTCCTAACTGCAAGTCCTAATATTTAGAGGAGGAGAGAAATGAAAAAGATTAAATCACAATGGACATCTGTGAAATCCAGAGATGGAAAATTGAAGTATATCGGGCAAAATGTACTGCACTTTCAAAACTTATAGACTAGCTGTTGGCATGTCAGTTATCAAAGGAAATAAAAACCAACCAAACAAACAAAAAATTCAATTACTGAACCAAACCAAAGAAACAAATAACTTGAAATTGCAGTTTTATATGCTTTCAAGTACTGAAAATATATACAAAATATAGGGCTGTTTAAGTAGGAAATAACAGCTAAAGAAGATTTTCAAATGATAATTACCTCAAATAGTTGGGAGGAAAAGGCAATATGTTCTTGAAAAATAAGTATTCTTTTGTCTTTCTCTTTTTCCTAACTTGGTAGATAAAACCTAGGGCCTCACAAATACTAGGCAAGCACTCTACCATTGAGGTATGTTTCCAGCAGAAATAAGTGTTCTTGGTTTTAGTAAAATACATAGCTAATTTCCTTCCAGAGATGAGATATCCTGTCAATAGAGTTAATTATGATAGATTAGAACTTTCTATTTAGGCTTGAACTCTGGTGGAATGTCCAGCTCCTGTTTTATTTATTTTTATCTCTAAATTTAACCATATATGGCAGGTTTTTGTCTGCTAACATTTCTTCTGCATTCATCCTCATTTGTGTGCTGAAATTTCTTTAAGTGTAAATAGTTTAAAATATTCATTTTTACTCTTTCAGTCAAGTAAAATAGTGGTCTTCAAAATTTTTTATATATTATTTGAATAAGATACAACAAAAATCTTAAATATCATCTGCATAAACATTCAAAAACTACCGGCAAAATACATGCTGAGGAAGCAGATAGTTTCATAGTTATGTCATACTGTGGCCCAAACCCCAGAAAAAGTAGCCAATATAAAGTGATTTGTATATTTATCTTTTACAGTATGGAAAATGAAGGTTTTATTGGAAGGCACCTATGCCTCTGATTAATTTGCAGTTTTCATATTTTTTTCCATTTGGGTTGCATTCTTTAAAGAAAGAGCCAAAATTTCATAGAAGACACTTTTGATCAGCAAGAACAAGTGGTGTGTTTCATTTTGATGACTAATTGCTTTTACGTTTCCAGAACTGGTGGTTTTTAGTTTCATTAGCATTAAACAATGTAGAAAGTTTTCACTTCTACTTTTTTAGTTGCATAAGAAAATAAAAGTGTCTCCAGAAATGGTTGATGGAATTAAGATTTGCAAGTGATGTAGGGTTGTTGTAGTTATTGTGAATTATATCTAAAGACAGCTTATTTGAGAGGAAAAGATTTTGTGTGGTAAAGAAATAAAGATATTTATGATCACTGGACTCTGTCATAAGGTTCGCATTCTTTTCTTTGGAAAAAATTGGAAAATGCATATCCCTTCAAGTTTAGATGTCACCCTTGTGCTGGAGGATCTTGTATTCTGATTGGGGCTATCCTGGCAAGGCTTATTGCTAAGAATCAAATATAATTCTGAAGTTTTATTTCATCCACCTGTTCCACTGGTAGAACAGGACATGAGGCTCAGAAAGAGGAAATGAGCAAGTTCAGACAAGTCCAGTTTAGCAGTCACTCTCCCACCACTAGGACGCAATACTCAACACCCTCAAATTAAAGGATAAGAGATTTAATTTGGCTTATGGTTTCAGGCAATTCAGTCCATGGTACACTGGCTCCAACACAAGAACATCATGGTGGAAGGGCATGGTGGAGCAAGGTGTTCATTGGCTGGAAAGCAGAAGAGGGGAACACTGGCAGAGGAAGGGATCAGGGACAGTATATACTACCCAAGGGCATACCTTCTTAGCCTTCCCAGATATAGCCAGAACTGTGTTTTACTAATAATCCCCTAGGTGGTGTCCAATCCAGTCAAGTCAACACACTTAAGCTTAAACCACCTCATCCAGTCTGAGTTCAGGAAGTTGTCTATCCAGATGAATGAATATTTAAATATGTAGCAGAGATTTTAAAATGATTCTGTAGAGGACAGTGAATCTTACCATATCATTTTAGATAGAATAATTTTAGAAAAGGCCTAAAAATGTGTCCTGAGAAACTTCCCGGGTAAACTGTAAATTTTGCCCAGGAATGTCTCTCCAGATAAGGAACATCCAGGCCTAGAAAACCATCTGTGACCTGCCTGGGTTGTTTCACTCCTTCTCTGGCCCTAGATAAACATTGTAACCATAAAGGAAATATATTGTTATCAAAAAAGGGGACATACAGAGCATAATGGGAGAAACATCTATCATGGCTAGACGTGTGACTGGAATGTAACCTGGGTCCCATGAAATAAGACGAAAACCATACGGCCACCTGAGTCAGTGATGTAACATCCCAATCTGTAACCATGGAAACCCAAAGCATATTTAAGAGTGGAACAAAGATTAGCAGAGCGCCAATGGGTCCCAACTTGTTAGTTGGGGATGGACAGTGGCTGACCTAAAATTCGGTAAATTCTATTTGCTCTAAGTAGACTCAGGCTTCTGTGGAATTCAGCTTGCTTTGCTGTTACAATTTCCCTTTAATTTCTGTTCTAGAACTCTATTTGCCTCAAAACTAAGTCACTGAAGACAGCGCTGACACATCAACTGGGGCTTATTAAATGTCTGTTCCAGTGATGGTTTGTGGTTACTGGGTCTCTGGGAAATTACTTTATGGTGATATTGACACTAAAAGAGAAGTCTCCCTAGATAACTTATTCATACTGTAATAAAAAATCTGAAGCTAGACACCAAGTACAAAATTTCAGTTTTTGCACCTTGCAGCAGTGGAAAAGACAAGATCTGACTGTAGATGCCAGATGAATGTAAGTAACACCACAGGTGTGTTTGGGTGTGTGTGTGGGCCATCATGTACGACCATGGGCTCCAATGACATCCAGATTAAATGACTGAATATTTTCCTTCATGTACTAAATGAAGATGGAACAGTTATGATTTATAAAGAATGTAGTTTACATTCAGATTAGGTTAATATATAAAAATACATGATTTTTTGAGACACTGAATCCCTTTCAGTTATCTCTAGTGGTCTTTTCTTTTCAAGTTGGTGTTATGAGCAACTAGGTAGCATATCCAACTAGTAAAAAAAAATGAGGGCCCTTGGAGACAGATTTCAGGCATATTTATAGTTGTTTTTTCTTGGTCAAGTTACTTAACTTTCCTTGGATCTTAGTTTCCTACTCTGTAGAATGTAGATAATAAATCTTGTCCTTTAGAGTTGCCCTGAAGATTAAATGAAAAAACACACAAACCACCACAGTTAGTGCCTCATCACTTAGAAATGTTTTATAAATAATAAGTGACTAATAAGATTGTGATTTTCATGTAACAAGGCTAATCCTAAATTAATCCTCTTTATTACTTGTTATGGTTTGGGTCTTATTTTTGCAAGGGAACACAATGTAATACAGGACACCTACTTTATATGATTATTTATAATAGTTACCCAAAGAACGTTATACAAGAGTGCAGGAAATCTGTCCACACACTATTGACCAGGAATCCAGCTGAGGATCTGAATCCTGCAATAATGTCCTGCATGAGTCCAGCTGAATACCCAGAGCCCATAACAATGCCTCCCACGAATCCAACTGGCGGCCCAGAACCCATAATATCTCACGCAGGCCTGTTTCATGGATCTGCACTGGAAAGGCCCAAAGGTCAGTGGTGAAATCTAGAAAGTCTGTGCCAGCAGGATGAACGATCTGTGCTAGCAGGCTGAGGGATCTGCATTGGAGCCAGGAAGCGACGCTCAGAAGAATCAGAGCTCCCCTGAAGTATACCAAAGCTATCCTCAGCAACAGTGAGGTCCTGAGCTCCTCAGATGATCAGGATGGCTGAGTTCCCATCAGGAAAGCACGCACAGCAAGCTTTTCCAGGAAACTGGTAGTGCACCATCTTCCCCTCCAGAGCCAGGAAGTGATGCTCAAAGTGAGGACCAGAGCTCCCCCAAAGTGAACCATAGTTATTCTCAGTGACACGGAGGTTCTGAGCTTTTCTTCTGATGAAAACAGCCAATTTCATCAGGAAACCCAGCATGACAAGGTCCTCCAAAAGAACCAGCAGCTTCTTACAGCTTCTACCAGCTCCCAACAGTCTTTCTCTGCTCCCAACAGCCTAACTTCTCCTTCTCCAGTTCTGCCTCTTATGCTGCTGGCAACAATCCCCAGGAGGGCCTCCCATACCTTGCACCATGCTTACTCAGTTCAGCTGGAGGTTATAAGCTGACCACAAGTTATCAATCCACTACATTACTATTATATTTAGTAAGGTTAAATCAAAAGCCCCCTCAATTTTCTGGTGGCTGAAGTATACTTCTGTGCGATTAATATTGATTTTTGTGATAATTATGACTGATCTGTCATTTACCATCACAGGGGTGGTGAAGGATGGGTGAAGATTTCTTGATTATCTTTGCGAAAAAGCTGTTGGTCTGAGTGATAAGAATGTATGAATCCATACAGGATCAGTGGTTGTGACAATCAGACCACTTTGGTGGGTTATGTTGGTAAACAGGGAACGCTGTGCGTGTGCGGGTAGGGAAGGGGTCGTGGGGAATCTTGGTACCTTCTGCTCAATTTTGCTAGGGACCTAAAACTGTTCTAAAGATAAATTCATTTGGAACAAACCCAGACAAAATCTAACCACACAAAAAAATCATTTGTTAAGTATGGGCATTTCTAAGCATTTGTAGGAAAAACCTTTGTTCCTTTTCTTTTGAGAGGATTTTAGGAAAAGGGAAAAGAAATGGAGCACTCTTGTATTTCTTTCTAGTAGAAAGAAATAGAAGATCGTGGTGATTTTCCTGGGAAAGAAAGAAAAGGGGAAAGGTAGTGAAGATTTTCTGTTAAATGACACATTCTGATTCAAATTGTCCTTTATTAAAATCTGTCGGTCTGAGTTATCAGAGGAATTCCTATTCTTCTTATGATTGTTAGGTTTGGTTGGATAGGTTTAAGTTTAAATATGCTTAAATTAACCAGCTTTCAGAAAAAATCAATCTCCTTTAAGATATTTAAATATGTGAAGAGGCTTATTTCTCAGATAATGATAGACTGGCTTTCATGAAAGTAAATAAAATCTTGTGTCTGGAGCATATTGACTGATATAGTTTAAGAATTGGGCTGAAATTTATTCTCTATGTCTGATGGAAATTAATTTAAGAGGAATCACATTGTAAACTTAGGCCCAATATGACACACATAGTTAAATTTATTTGTAAAAATAAAGATAAAATTCTTATGACTCAGAGCTTATAAAACTCTACTTCGAGGATTTCAAAAAAAAATTCTCCCCCATTGTAATTTTTTTTTTCAAAACTGTCTTAGCCTTAAGGTAATTATTGTGGTTGAAAATTTTCACGAGAGACAAGTTTTAGCAAAAAGTGAATATGTTAGCAGAAACTGTAAAATAAGCTTTCATGTCTTAGAAGAAGAGCCTCAGAACTTTTCAGTATTTTGGGGGCTAATGTACTGATGTAAATGTTAATGAACAGAAAAGCCTCTTTTGCACCAGAAGCTAACTTGGAAGAAAAGAAATGTTCTGTTGTTAGTGTATGAAAACTGCTCAAATGTCTAAGGACATAAGAGAAGACACCAATCCTCCTCTATTCTGTCTTGTTGCCGTGTTGTACTTTGCTCTCTGTGCGGGAAGCAAAGCTCTGCAGAGAGGACTTGTAGATCCGTGAAGAGATCTGGCATTTCTCTGGGAGCTGAATCCAGAGGTATGATAGCTAGGAAGTCCCAGGCCAGGCTTGTATAGTTTCACGGGCACCTCCAAGGGGACATCTTAGACACGTCTTTAGGATTACTTTCACCTGGAACTCAGGGATATGGTTCGAACATGTTGATGCAGTGAAAATCATGAATTAGGATTAGGCGCCAGGAAGGGAGGCTGCCTGTCGGGTCTCTTCAGGGCAGCTGTGTCAGCAGTGGTACAGGAGATATTTGACAATATTAGAGTGACTTCAACTCCAGGCCACAAAGTACATCTCAGTTCTTCTGATTTATAAGAAGGAAGGCTGAGGCAGGAATTAGGACCATCAGGTACAAAATAATAACATTTTGTGGGTGGAGGAGAGGAAAGTATATAATGTTTTAAAAGGATAATATGTGTACTTTCATTTGTGTTTAAAGTTGAATCTGTAATATCTTAAATTATAATTATTAGATAAGATGCCTCATTAGCATATTATTTTGCCATTCTAGTTCCTGGTTAAATGATTCTACTCATTAATAGTCTAATGCTAATCTAACTTTGATTGTGAGAATTATTTACACTTGAGTAGTACCCTGTTACTAGGATTTTTATTCAACATAATATCCTGTACCATCAGACTTAACATTGCTTATAAATATACCTTTTTAGAGGCTAATAATAGAAAACTCCTAAATCTTAGTCTTATGGATATTTTAAAATCTTTTACAGCTTCTGTAAGTTAAAATATTTTACAGCTTCTATTACAGCTTCTCTAAGTCTTCCAGAAAGCTCAAAACATCTGATCCAACTATACCAAGCTTCCCAGTGACGTGGGAGCCTGCCCCAGGAGAAGAGAAGGGCTACGGGGTCACCTTCCACCCTGTGGAGATGACAAAAACCTCGGAAGGAAGTTAGTCCTTGGACCACAAGATGACACAGTTGTTTTGGAAGAACTTAGGTAGGAAATGTCTGTGCTTGTTAAAAGATTTAATGGCTTATGCAAATCAGCAGCCCTCACAGCAATAGTCAGGTATACGTCTGTTTGTCAGCAGAGTACTTTAAAATCAACTGAATCTATATTTTAAGTGCTTGGTGCTCCTACAGCCAGTAACAGGATTTAGGCCTGGGCAAAATGTGTGTAATGTTTTAATGATTTTTTAAATTATAAGTGATCAGGAATTACATTTTTCAATAGCACTGCTTTTTTTGTTTTGTCTTTTTGAGACAGGGTCTCACTATGCATTTCACACTGGTCTTGATCTTGCTTTGTAGCCCAGGCCTTGGACTTGCAATGATCCTCCTGCCTCAGCATCCTGAGTGCTGGGATTACAGGCATGTGTCACCATGCTAGACAATAGCACTGCTTTATAAAAAAAAAATCGATATCATGCAATTGCACCAAGTCTCCAGTCCTGTGGAAGTGCAGGTTCCTGTGGCAATTCGCGCTGAGGCCCCACGCGAGCCTCTCCCATGTGACACAGGAAGCCAGGGACTCCATGCTTGGTGCCGGCTGGCAGGGCAGCAGGGCTGGGGGAAGGTTCGCTTCCAGCTGTGTGCTGGAAAACAAGGGCGTCTGAGTTTGGACAGCACATTCATGGCAGTGGAAAGAGGAGACGACGGAGAAGCACCTCCTGGAATGTGTGTTCGACTAGGCATCCCATAATATTGAAGCTTCTATAAACGCTTGTCATCGCTTTCTCAGATAAGGGAGGGTGAGCTGGATTGCCCTTGCTTCCTGCCAGGCACTGCTCAAGAAGCCTTATATTACCATGTAAAGCGCAAGTCAATCATTTCTTTTTGCGTGGTACTGGGGGCCGAACCAGAGCTTCCTGGACACCAGGCAAGGCTCTGCACGGGGCTACATTCCAGCCCTTCAGGGGTGTGCGTAGAGCCCATTGCTCATAAGTGCCAAGTTCCCGACCCTTCTCTGACACACGGAACCTGTGACAGGGACCCTGTCATTGGCAGGAAGGCTAGACTACAGGCAGGGCTGTGGATCCTGGAGCACCCAGGGGTGCTGGGTGGTCATTTCCCTTGAGTCCTCACAGGGTAAATGCATGCTACAATGTGGCAGAAATTGTGTTTCTTCTCTTACAATGCTGTCTATTCTAAGGTCCTCTGCGTGAAAGTTTGCCTATTAAGGTGAGTGTTTCTAACAAAGCAAAACTGCCACCCACCCCTTTCGCTCATGGTCCATACAGATGATACACTCTACCGTTTCAGGGCAGGCACCACCTATAAAGGAAATGTTTTTGGAATGTTTGATGGAGGAGAAAGTTCACCTCTGGTTGGACAAGAAATGACAACCCTTTCTGACACAACTGTGATGCCTATTCTGTCCTCTGGTAAGGAACTGAACTACCTTCCCTGCGGGGCATTTAGCATTAGGCAACTTTCAAAGGTGAGCTTTTAGGTCATTATACAATGAGAAGTAGCTATTCAGTTTTTTTTTTTCCACTAAAATTTATTTATGTAATCTACTTATTCTGATATTTGAAAAAAAATTTCTCAAGATAGTCAACTGGACTTTTGATAATTGTTTTAGACTTTTCAGTATTCATTAGTTACATAGTACACATTAGAGTTTTTATAGATTAAAATATCTACAGTTTTCTAACATCTTCATTTTAGTGACTGAGTTGCAATTTTCTGTTGCTAAGGCAGTTATGTATCTTTACTTCAGTGGTTCACTTGGGCTAGGGATCCAGAGTCAAGTTATAGGAAAGGATGGACGGGCAGTCTTGGCATAAAAACAGCTAGTTTTCAACACTCTTACAGGTGGAAGTGGTGGAAAGAGTTTGCTTCTATGGTTTATATCATTTACTGAACTGTTAGACCTGAGCAGTGCGGGGGCTGACTGAGGAGGCTTGAGTTCTCGGGTCAGCGTCTGGCGTGCTCCATCTTGCCCTAGGCAGGATGAAGAGCACTGGTTAATTTTTTAAATCCATTTTTTTGTATCAGGTGTGACAGTGCAAGTAATTGGAAAATTCATCGCTGGTAACTAAAGCTCATAAAAATAAAAGGCCTTTTAAAAAGTTGGCTGTGAATAAAAAAATCAAAGAGTCAAATTGTGCTGCTTTGCACTGATGTTCGATTATTTTTCTTTATGGTAGTATGAACCGACTTGTATTTTCATTTTGTAGCTTCTACACTGAGGATATTGGGATTATTTTCTCTCTCCAAAGCACCCTCGCTTGCTTTGTATCATGTCTGAGCTTGCTGTTTCCAAAGCCCTCAATTTATTTCTTTGCATTCTTTCCTAAATTATGTTCTTTCTTTCTTGGTTCTTTAAATGTGCAAACTTTACTATCTGTAGTTCTCTGATTTTTATATTTAGCAGATGATAAAACTAAATAATAACTAAGTAATATAATAGTGCATCAAGTTTTAAAAATGTATCTATTTTATAAAGGTCTAATTTTAAGAGTCAAGTGTCTAATTCATCATAATAGTGTATATAAAATAGTCATCTGGGAGCTTTGTTATTTTAAAAGCTATTTTTGGCTCACTGAAGCCATTTCTAGCTTACATATTTAATTAGCCCATGTCTTACTTGACTGCTAATTAAATATTGCAGAGAATTCAGCATCTTCTCTTTGGATCCCTATATATAATTTTATTAAAATTATTAATGTATTAGGCATTCTCATTTAGCTCAGCTTTTGTGTGTGTGAAAAATCAGTTGTGATGGTCTAATTCTAGTCCTCATGTTCTAGATGGTGGCTAAGTAATATAGTCAAAGAGAAAGGAAAGATTTTCTACTCACTTAATATTTGGAGGAACTAATTCTTAAGAGTGAATATTATTTGAGGTTAATAAATGACATGGACAGATTTCCAGAGTCAGGTGCTCCAGATCATTGAGTTGAGCTCTTGTGTTGAAACAGCAGTGCTGGGATTCAAGGCTGGGGGTGGCAGAGGCACGGCTAGGGCACCACCCTGCCAACACCTTGCTCCTCACTGTCCCGTCTGGCCCTGTCGGGACAGGCATGGAGTGTCTCACAGGAGGTGAAGCCGACATCGTGTTGTTGGTGGACGGATCCTGGAGCATCGGCTGGGTGAATTTTAGAACTGTAAGGAATTTCATTTCTCGCACTGGGGAGTCTTTGAAATTGGCTCCAAAAGAATGCAGATTGGTAGGTTCTCCCAAAACTGAAGAGATTTTTGACGTTTTCGTTGTGCATTTTGTACGCACTGATGCTGATGGTATTGTTTCAGGCCTTGCTCAGTACAGCGGAGACCCCAGGACAGAGTTGCAGCTGAATGCTCACAGAGACAAGAAGAGCTTGTTGCAGGCAGTGGCGAATTTGCCCTACAAAGGAGGCAACTCTCACGGGTGAGCCGCGCCCTGGAGCTCCGCAAGCTGACCGAGCATCAGTCACTGCTGAGACGAATCGGGCTGACTTTCTTTTAAAATTCCCACTAGGTTTGGCTTTGAATTTCATTCGCCAACAGAACTTCAAGACCCAAGCTGGCATGCGGCCTCGTGCTCACAAAATTGGTGTTCTCATAACGGACGGAAAATCACAAGATGAGGTCGAGGCGCCGTCCAAGAGGCTCAAGGATGAAGGCGTGGAGCTGTCTTCTGTGGGTGAGCACGGAGGGCAGAGATGCCTCTGGGGTCACGGGTGGGTGAGTGTATTTGTGCAGTTAAAAGAGTATCTAAAGCACGGGAAAAACAACAGACATATCTTCCCTGTCACATACTTTATCCAAAGGATGCTCCAGGGAGTTGGTGTATTTCCCCTTGCAATGAGACACAACTACATTTCTTATTAAAAAGAAAGTGAGTGGATTAAGAGGAAACATATACTACTGATAGGGTTCAGGAAAATTCTTGTTTGGTTTTGTGCAGATGCTTGCTTCTTTTTGATAACTGTTATTTCACTTTCCAGAAAAACAAAACAAAACAAAAACCCACTGAAAAGACATTCTTTGCTGAGAAATTGGTGCTAGAAACACTTAAAAGAAGGTAGTTTAGAATTCCTTTGAGATTAGATCACTCTTTTTTCTAGTTTATAACTATCAATGAACAGTCATCTTATTCTTAAGGAGAATAAAATATATGGCATCATTAATAAGTTATTAAACCTTCAGTTTTCCTAAAGCAATCATCATAAAGAAAAGCCCTACATATTTTCTTTATTCTATTAACTTTTTTCTGAGAATGTTTTCAGTTTTTATGTATCCATTTTCCAAGGTATTAAGAATGCTGATGAAGGTGAACTGAAGTTGATCACCACTGATCCCTATGATAGCCACACATACGATCCGGAAGATTTTGAGACACTCTCCGGTGTTCTCCACCTTGACATTAACTTGTATAACACCTTCAAAGGTCCAGGTGAGTCTAGCCTAGAGTTTCTTCAGTACTGTTGGTATTTTGGGAAAAATAATTTGGGGTGTGGAAAGGGCCTCTGTTGTAAGATGTTTATCTGCATTGCTGGATTCTGCCTGTTGGATACCAGTAGATTCCTTGAGTTGTAACAACTAAAAGTAGCTTTATAATTTTTAACCTATTTATGTGTATACATGGCAAAGCACCCAAACTGGAAGTTTTTTTTGTAAATTAATGATAAAAATTATGGTCTTCTGTGAGAAAAGTCCTTTGAAGTATACATAGACTATGGTAACACTATGTTTCATTAATTTACTCTGGTTTTAGAAAAGTTAAAATGATACAGCAAGCAAGTTCAATGAAAAAAGGCACTCATCAGAAAACCCAAAAAGGCAGGAATGAACAAAGCATTATTAAGCCAGCTGATGGACAGTCTCTAAACAGAAGCCAGAGAAAGTGTCCGTGCCCGTCTGGGTCTCACCTTCGGTTTAGGTACATTCTAGGTTTCCATAGTAACCATTACATTCTAGGTTTCCATAGTAACCATTACCTCGTGTTTGAGGTACATTCTAGGTTTAGGTGCATTCTAGGTTTAGGTACATTCTAGGTTTCCATAGTAACAATTACCTCATGTTTGAGAATCTTACAAGAATGTCACAGAATTATCACACAGTTTACTTCTCCCAGAAGCTGTCAGATGGCCAGATTCTAGATGACCATTGCAGTTGAACTTTTAGCCCACTTCTGAATTTGCCGTTTGTTCTGTTCCCATTGACTGCTCTCTCCTTTAAGTGGGTTGATAACTAACCAACCGGAAAGGGTGAAGAATGGGTCAAATACAGCTTGAGTAGACTTAAGTAAGTTATCTTTTTTTTTTTTTTTTTTTTTTTTTCGTTTTTCTCCGGTACCGGGAACTGAACTCACGACCTTGCACATGCCAGGCAGGCGCTTTTGCCGCTGAGCTAAATCCCCAGCCCCAAGTAATTTATCTTAATATGGAGTTAAAAAAAAAGTGGAGTCTCTCTTTATCAAAAATGAGTTGAACAAAAAATGTGGTAGAAATGGTTCACTTGCTTTGACTCTGGAGGGTATACTTTTAAACTTTTATCTAATTAGTGTATGTTTACATTCCTCATGTAGAGTTAGTATGTGCACATATCATTTCTTAATTCCTGTTTCATTCCCTTCCCCTCTACTCTCTCTGCCCTCCCTTCATCTCTTGACCCCCTTTCTATTGAAAAAGCTCTATCTCCCTCTTCCTATTAGTTTTTATTTTTCCTTTTTGTTTATACTTCATGTTTCTTGTGTAAGAGAAATCATCTGGCATTTAAGCTTGTGTGTTTGGTTTTTTTCATTTAACATAATGGAGTCAAAGTGGATCCATTGTCCTACAAATGACTCAAGTTTATCTTCCTTTATAGCAGAGTAGTATTCTATTGTGTGAAAATACCACATTTTCTTTATCCACCCATCTGTTGATGGATATATATGCTACTTCCAAGATTTAGCTATGATGAATCATGCTGCTACAGACACATGTGCATAGATTGCTGTAATATGATATCTTTAACTCTTTCAGCAAGGAGCCAGTAGAGGAATAGTTGGGTCAAAGGGAATTTCTAGTTTTAGTTTTTGAAGAAACTCTATACTGATTTCCATAGAAGTTGTACTAATTTACATTATCTCCAACAGTGTAAAAGGATTCCTTTTCTCCCACATCCTCAGGAGCATTTGTCATTATTTGATTTCTTGATGATGGCCATTCCTTCTAGTCTTTGGTTGACCAGTATTGCATGTCTATATCTGTTTTCATGAGAAGCCACTTTGAAGATATCAATATGTAATACAACAACCATTGTTAATTCCTTACCACTTTGTTTGTAACTCTGTATTGTCTGTACTGTGCTTGTGATATGTTGTAAAATGTTGTATGTCTGTTAATGTTTCCCTCCTTTTATCTTTAAAATAAAAAAAAACAAAACATGGAATCCCAGTGTTGTTTTAGTTTGCATTTCTCCAATGTCCAGTGATGTTGAGCTTTTCTTCATATACTTATTGGCCATTTGTATTTTTTTCTTCTGTGAAGTGTTTATTTGTTTTACTTGACTATTTTTTGATTGAGTCATTTCTTGGGGGTGGGGCTAATTTTTACGAGTTTTCCTTTATATATTCCAGATATTAGTCCTCTGCCTGAGTAGATAGAAAATTTTTTTTCCCAGTCTGTAGGTTGTCTCTTCACTCTGTTGGTTGTTTCCTTTGTTCTGCAAAAACTTTTTCATTTGATGTGATCCCATTTGTTGAGTTTTAGCACTATTTCCTGAAGTACTGTTCAGAAAATCTTTGCCTGCACCAATGTCTTCAAGAGTTTTACCTCTTTGATCTTCCGGCAAGTTAAGTGTCTCTGTTTTGACATTTAGTTCTTTGGTTCATTTTGATTTTAGTTTAGTATATGATGAGAGATATGGGCCTTGATTCTATCTTCTGCATTTGGATAGCCAGTTTTCTCAACACCATTTACTAAAAGCTATAGTTTCTTCTTCAGTGTATGCTTTTGGCCCCTTTATTGAAAATCTAATAGTTGAGTGTGCTTGGAATTGTTTCTGCATCTTCTGTTTTGTTGATCCTCATGTCTATTTTTGTGCCAGTAGCATGCTTTTTTCTTTTTCAATCACTTGGTAGTAGCTTTGTATTAGCTTTGTAGTATAATTTTGAGTCTGGGATTGAGATATTTTCTGCTTTGTTCTTGTTCTTGTTACCCAGGATTGCTTTTGCTATTCTGGGTCTCTTTTGGTTCCATATGAATTTTAGGATTACTTTTCAGTTCTGTGAAGAATGTTGTCGCTGTTTGGATTGAGATTGCATTAAAACTATAAATCAATATTGAAAGTATGACCATTTTGACTATATTGGTTTTGCCTATCTGGGATCAGAGGATATCATCCCATTTTCTGATGTCCTCTTGGATCTCCTTTCTCAGAGTACTGTAATATTTGTTGACAAGTCTTTCATTCACTTCCTTAGATTAATTCCTAAGTTTTTTTTTTTTTTTGGTGTTGTTGTGAATGATATTTTTTCCTAATTTCTTGCTCAATGGGTTTATTATTAGTATATAGAAATGCTAATGAATTTTGTGTGTTGATTTTTTGTCCTGCAATATCACTAAATTTGGTTATTAATTCTAAGAGTCTATTGGTGGGTTTTCTATTTTATTTTTATGTGCAGGATCATATCATCTGCAAATAATGAAAATTTGCCTTCTTCCTTTCTTACACATATCCTTTTCATTTCTTTTTCTTGCCTAATTGCTCTTGCTAATGTTTTGAGTACTGTGTTGAACAGGAGTGGTTGTAGTAAACATCTTCATCTTGTTCCTGATTTTAGAGGAAAAGCTTTCAGTTCTTCCCCATTTAATGCTGTTGACAGTAGGTTTGTCAATTTCATATTGAGACAAGGCCTTCATACCTGTTTTCTTAAGGGGTTTTCTTTTATCATGAATGGATGTTGTATTTTGTCAAGGGATTTTCTTTATCTATTGAGATGACCATGTGATTTTTGTCCTTCTTTATGCTTACATGATGTATTACATTTGTTGATTTGCATATGTTGACCATCCTTGCATTCCCTAGGATAAAGTCTATTTGGCCATGATATATGATCTTTTTGATGATTTATTGCCTTCCATGTGCTGGTATCTTTTTGAGGATCTTTGCATGTATGTTTATAAAGAGATTGGTCTATAGTTCTCTTTTTTGGTGGGATACTTGTCTGGTTTTAGAATCAGTATAATAGTAGCTTCTGGGAGTGACTTTGGGAGTACTCCTCTATCAATTTTATTGAAGAATTTGAAGAGTATTGACGTTAGATCTTCCCTGAGGGATTTGTACAATTCCATCCCAAATCCGTCAGTACCTGGGATTTTATTTGGTAGATTTTTTTTATTATCACTTCAACTTCATTGCCTGTTATTGAATTATGCAGGGTTTTAAAGTCTTCCTAGGTTAGTTTTGGTAATTCATATGTATTTAAGAATCTATCCATTTTTTTCTGAGTTCTCCATTTAATGATATGCAGGTTTGTGTATGCAATTCATTGTCTTAGAGGTTAGTTTTGATTTTTGCAGTGTCAAAAAACTGTTATGTACAAGCATCCCTTTTTTGTTGTTTGTTTTTTGTTTTTTTTCCAGTACCAGGAATCAAACTCACGATCTTGCACTTTCCAGGTAGGCGCTATGCCGCTGAGCTAAATCCCCAGCCCAAGCATCCCTTATTTAATGATTGTGTTCCAGTGCTCCAATGATGTCGTTGATTGAACTGGTCACTAAATGAAGTATTTTGCAGATTTTCTTTTTATTGTTGCCAAATATCTGCAGGGGGTGTGGTGGGGGCTTTGTTCTCAGTTAAGAATCATTGCTTTATTTGATTTTTTCTCATTTTGTTTTTGAGTAGACATCAGTCTAGAAATTGGCTTCTAGATTATTTGAGGAGAACTTTAGTTTATATGTGCCTGCACACACACACACACACACACACACACACATACAAACACATTTATACAAAGGGGTAATAGGAGGGAGAAAAAGAGGTGCTTCTGTCTTTGGTGTACATCTAGCTCTAATATAGCATCTCCACTCTAATTACTATATTGCTTAAAGGGCTTATTGCAGATTTTGTTCTCTAAAGTATGATTCTTTTTTTTTTTTTAAATTTTCCAATAGAAACAAAATTGGAAGAGTGACCTCACATCTGATTTGCTTTGCTGGAACTGTACATGATCAGATTTGATACTTTCTACTTGTAACCTTGAATACAAAGGAAAGTTATAATTTTGAATGCTTAGAAATTATATAATCTGTCTTTACCAGTGAAGAAACTGAGATCCAGAGAACTTAAATTAGTTTCTCAGGTCAAAATTGTTAGGGATGTTTTTATATGTGTTTGGAAAAAGTAACTGTGGTTAGGGAATGAAGATTTAGAAACAAGATTATAGAACTGGTTTTGCACTGACAAAGAATGACAAAAGGGACTGGGGATATAGCTCACTGGTACAGTGCCTGCCTGGCAAGCACAAGGTCCTGAGTTCGATTCCCGGAACAACAACAACAAAAAGACTTAAAAAGGTCTAGGGCTCAGGTCAGTGCAAAAGCCCAGTGTTCAGTCTCCAAGACCTCAAAATAACCAAAACAGAAAAAACAAAACAAAACACTAAGAATGAGCTAGAGATGCAAATTAATAAGATAAAAAAATAAAAATTTCTTTAAAAAAAATGACAAAAGATGACTATTATCTGTATAAGTAATAAGATACAAGCACCCAAATTGAAGGCTTTTGGAAAATTAATGATAAAAATTATTGCACTTATTATATGAGAAATGATTCATTTTAAGTACATGTAGATTATTGTAAGAACTATTCTGCTTTTGGAAAAGTTGGAATGAGTTCGCCATATATTGTGGTAGAAATGGTTTATGTGCTTCTGGCATTGATGATACTTTTTTTTAATGTTCCGTGCTGAGCTTCTCTCTTCACACTTTTGCAGATCCTCTCTTTTGGAGTTTGAGCAATAAGCCGACCTTTTCACTACTGTCAGCTAGTAATAGACTAGCCGGGCAGTCGGAATCCGTAGGCTCCTGGCTCTCGATCAGCTGACAGAGTTGTAGTTTCATTCAGTTGGAGAGAACTTTGAGTGGGGATGAAAACTTCTCTTTTCCTTTGTTTTTAATCAACTACGTAATAATTTCATTCATTCTACTTTCTCATACAGTAAAACTGCTTGATATATTTGAAAGCCTGACTATGATGTAAGTACACAAAAGGTTAGGCTACTAAGACTGAAAATGTTCTCTCTAGTTCTGACTTTAAAAAAAGCAGAAATTATGAAATTGATTTGCCATGTTTATGGGGTCATTGGGTGAATTCCTCTCTCTTTAAATTATTATTTGGAACATCTGTCTTGGATCAAGCTCAGTTTAATATTTCTATTTTCATTGATATTTATTTGAAATATTGATATGTCTTTGTCATCTCACTGTGTCTACCCACGAAAGGTACAACCAAAGTCAGTGGGAGGTTCCCAAATTTTAAAATACTTGGTTGTATTTTAAACCTTTTCTTGAGTGAAAAGTGATTAGTTTCCTCTATTACTGAACTGGGGAAGTAAACACGAAATAAGAAACCAGCACTGCAATGGAAAGAAATATGAATAAGAAATCAGTTTTATCCTCAAAGCATCTTTTAGCAAAGGAAATAAGACATGAATATATGTAAACAAAATGGCAATAAAAGCCTACAGTTTCAACAGTGATGGAGACAGTAGAGATGCTGAACTTTAGGGGCCCTAATCTTTATTTACTGGTTATGTATGAGGACAGAGAGAAGAGAACATGTCCAAGGGTGATGTTGAGGTTTGGAGCACAGGTGACACATTAATTGCTGGTGTCACAAAGAAGAGGAGAAGCAAGTTTAAGGAAAGATGGTGAGCTTAGGTTCAAGTCTTCTGAAGCTAAAGGACACTTTTGCTCATTTAGAGAGTCCCTGTGGGCAATAGGCCTCTGTACTGATATATTTTCTACTTATGTGAAAGCTTATGTCAGCATGTGCAAGCTTAGGACATACACTCAATGGTATTCCAGATAAGTGTGTTTCAGGGTAATTTCAAACTTCATTTCTTTGCTACAATAGTGAAAGAGTGCATGCACTTCATTCCCACATGCAGGTGACTTGGAAGTGCCTTCTAACTTGGTTATTTCAAAGTGAACTCACTGTTCTTTTAGGGTGAGCTGGACACCTCAAGAAAAACCCTCCAAGTGAGATTAAATACATATACATGCTCATAGGCATGCTTGCACACACATATGCATTTTCTTATTGTTGTATTTTCCAAGATAAAAAGGTGATAGCCCATGTGGTAATTTTTTCTGACAGTGTGGACGGATACAAGGTGGAATAGTACCCTGTTGTAGGAGGGAAACGCCAAGAAGTGACTATTCAGCACCTCCACCCACTCTGTTCTTGCAGTGAGTGTCCTCCTTGCCAAGGCTGTGGGCAAGAGGGGTGTGGGGAGGCAGGACTGCATGGGAAAAGGGTTTTCTGCACCTGGTGAGGCAGGCATGGGCATTTGGGCTTCATTAAAGAAGAGCTTTGCCTATGTTCTTACAGCTTCTAAGAAGTGCTGGATCCCAGAATAAGTTTTTCAAAATTAAAATTAACTTTAGGATATTGATTTATTCATGAGTTTGTCCTAAAATCCTAGATTTTTGAAGGAATATTAAAGATGATCTAGTTATACTCATTCATAAAAAAAAAACACAGCTAGGTAAATAAATTATGTAAATTGTCCAAAATCTCGTCGCAGCCTAGTAGTTTCCAAAAACAAAAGACAGTAGCTTCATTAGAATATAATTTCTAAGGTCATTGCAGGAAACTACTTTGTAAATACAATAGAGAAGAAGAACTGATCATAATACCCATTGCTGTTGTTCTTAATTTTTCCCCTCAGATTTATGTGAATCAACTGAAAACCAGTGCAGTGATGAAAGATTTGGAGCTTAAAGCTGAATATGTTGTAAATATCTGTTCCATGGTGCAAAGTGAACATAGTGAGACTCTGAAAGATGCAGGAAAAACCTCAAAGTGAGATTAAACACATATACATGCTCATATGCATGCTTGCACACACATTTGCATATTCTTACTGTTGTATTTTCCAAGATAAAAAGGTGATAGCCCATATGGTAATGTTTTCCTGGCTGTTGAAGTTCAATATCTATTCAGTGAATTTTTACCAAATGCCTTCTTCTTACAAATCCTCAATAGACCCTTGGTAGTTACCCAGTCTTGCTGGCTGCTTCTGCCCCAGGGGACCCCACTGCTGGAGAAGGTGGCCATGGCCAGTATTTTGAGGAGAGACACTTTTAATAGCATTATCACTTCTTAAGAGTGTTAGGACTTTGGGCTTTCAAGAAAATCTCTTAAAATGCAAATACACATTTCAAGAGAGTAAAACTTTAGACTTTGCTCCTGTTGTTATCCAAGGACATTTCCCTGAAGAACTAAGCTCTTCTTGGTACAATACCTGGAAATGTGCCAGCTGGGGAGGGCCCTCCATTAGGAAGAGCGTTGGACAGAGCTGACCTCTTTCACCCCTGCTAGTGGCCAGGGCTCCCTGCTGGCGATGACCTCTCCCTGCTCTGTCTGGCTCTGGCCTTTACTACTGAGGCCCTGATGGCTTTGACTTTGAGCAGAGCTCTTGGAGGAGATGCCCATTGCTCCGGTTCCCGGCAGTGTTTCCCAGGCTGGGTGGAAGTACCCCTTCCTCCTTCCTGCTTCTTGGCTGGCACCGGGGGAAGACGGGAAGCCACTTCTAAGAGGAGGGAGTGTGTCAGGAGCTGATTATGTGGATCTCTCGGCTCCTCAGTGCTTCTCTCCTCTCCTCTACCTCTTCATGCCAGACCATAGCACATGGGAAAGAATGTGTTTGTGTAACTGGCAGGATGGCTGGGATCATTCCTTAAAACTTTAAAATCAGTCTTTGAACTGAAAATAATCGAAATTTACATGGATATTAAGTGGTGAAGAGATTATGAACTTTTACTGTGCTCCATGTTCTTATCTTTAAAAAAGACCTGTACATCTCCTAAGGTCCAGTTAGTCATAGATGATGCTCTAATTTTAAATATATTTTTTCCAAGAAGATGAAATAAAATGCTGTGTTAGTTGCTTCCATTCTATGATGGAAGCATAAACACAGTTTTCTAAAATTCTCCCTAACCTTCCTTCCCATGCCAAGGAAATCCAGCACTCCTTCTATGGATTGAAAAGGGAAAAGAATCTGAATTATAAGGCATTGTGTACCAAGGAGGAAGGGACATCAATGTGCAATTTCCACACTCTGATCCCTGGTCCAAAACAGGCTTCTGTCTTGGAGCGGGTGCTCCCTCACACACCTGTGCTCGGAGTGAAGGTGATGGACACAGGGACAATTTCCTTGTCCAGGGCTGACCCCCATCCTCCATCCGTGTCAGCTCATCCTCCAGAGGGCAGGTGTTCCTCATGAGCTTCTTGGCTTCTGAGGCTTACTCAAGACTCTGACCTTCTGGAAAGTATTGTCTGATTGCTGTATATTGCTTGGGAAAATAAAGTTTAGTAATGTATTTTAACAGTTAATGGTTTGGCCTCAAATCACTAACACAAGGTTACCTCGTTTTTTGTTTTCTGCACGGGACATTCTGAGTTAAAGCACATTTTTTAGAATGTTTAGTTCTCTTTCCTAGGCAAGCTAGTTGTAAGCAAAATTCTTCAGGGAATTCCCTCACTCACAGTGCTTTTTTTAGTTCCTCTCTGCCCAGGTTAGAGATCATCACAGAACAGAAGTTACCCATTTATGTTCATATTATACACACACACACACACACATTCACGCACACACATGCACATGCACACATATGCACGCATGCACTGAGCTCTCTCCTCAGTGTTTCATGACTTTATATTTAGACAGGGTCTTGCTAATTGCTAAGTCATGCGGGCTGGGCTAGAATTTGCAGCCATCCTGCCTCATCCTGCCAGAGTAGTAGGATGACAAGCCAGCACCACCACACCTGGCTGTGACTTAGAATTTTCAAAAAAGCTGCTTAGTTTCTCTATCTGAAACACCCCGGAAAGAAATATACATTATTCTATCAAAATCATTCTCAGTGTTACCATCCCTCTTCCTCAGGCTTGCCAGTCCTCAGATGGCAAACTTAGGAGACGTTTGCAGCTGTCCCTCAACCCTCCTGCTTCTCACAGATGCTGGCCAAGTCCTGCATGCTCCTCTGTACTCACACTGCCATTCCTGCCGCCCTCTTAGTTCGGCCCTCAGGATCTCCCCCCAGCACAAATGCAGTGGTCTTTTAAAAATGTGTTCAATTAGTTATTCAGAGTATAAGGTATCAGCATTTAACTGTCCAAACAATATTAGCACAAACCTACCTTTTCAATGAACTGAGAGAAATTAGTAGTATAACTATCATAACTGTCTTTTGTAACTAATTTAAAGATAACAATATGCAAAAAAAAAAAAAAAAAGATAACAATATGCAATGTAGTAACCACTGCTACCCTTCTATCATATTGTCTTGGAAGTTTGTTTTTGTTTTTCTTTAAAATAAAAATTTTTAAAAAATGTATTCAATTTTTTTCCTCATTACAAAAATAACAAATCTCACTGTAGAAAAGCAGAAAAAGTGAGAAAAAGATGAAAAAGGTAAATATGATCCATAACTCCATACCCCAAAGACATTGCCATTTTATCTTTCTAGTTAACTCTTCATGTGTTTATCTCTGTCATATTATAAATAATTCTGCATCTTTTTGTAGCAAAGAAAGAATTTATTTATTGCTTAAGGAATACACACCAGAAAAATCACAATACAGCTGAAAAGAAAAGTACTATAAATTGATCCAGTGTTGTTAAAGAACTGTTCATAGGCTTTATGAGCATCTGAGTTCTCCTAAACTTTTCTAATGGGATCAGTATGAGGAGGCTCAAAATAAGGAAACAGCTCAGAACTTTTCAACTCTCTTCTGACGGTTTCCTTACTTCATGAATAACAACCAGCCACAGTCCTAAACACACAACAGCTGAGTAAAGATAAGCAGCAGCAAGAAATCATCCCTGAGCAAGAAAGCAGCCCTATTACCTGAACAAAGAGAGGATACAAACTATTACTAACTGCTCTAAGCTAGGCACTTAAATCCACTGTGGCAGGTCCTACCTGATGACAGAAATGAACTAATTTTTTTCTACCTTGTAGGAAATACTTAAAATAATCAGAAGAGTTTGGAAAAACTAAAACACAAGCAAATCAGCTGTGTGGCCTTTGAGGCTAGAATGTCTGCCTTTGGCAAGCATGGGTGAGTCGCCTGATGGCATCACAGCACAAAACCAATTTATGTCATTGTAAAATTAATAAGGAGAAGCAAAGTTTCATCACTGAGTAGGCTCTTTAAATCTACATTTTAAGTACTATTTTTACACGGGTGTGAGCTTCTAATATGATATCTCTAGCAAAAAAAAAACAAAAAACAAAAAACAAAAAAAAAAAAAAACAGTTTAGAGGAACAGATACAACTGAGGCAGCTGAAGGGACGAAAAGATGCACAGCTTCATCCAGATAGTGGATCTGAAGTTTATCTGCCAGGCTGAATGTCCTCTTCATTTCTGCAGAAAATAGTTCAACTTCTCCTGTAGGGAAGCAATCTGCTCATTTTTTTGTTTTTCCTCTATGCTAAGATTCTCCAGCACAGACCTTACATGGTTCTTGAGGGCCAGGTTTTCCACTTTTCTGATAATATTCTTCTGTCTTTGTGCTTTGATTTGAATCGCATGGAGCTTTTTCTCCTTGTAATGAATATTTTTCTGAATTTCCATAACTATTGAACAGGCACCTGCCTTCATCTTATTCTGGCGATATTCAATAATCCTGGCCTGTAGCTCCCTTTCTAGAGCCTCTTCAAAATCTTTGTCCTCCTCTTCCTCCTCCTCCTCCTCATCATCATCGTCATCACCATCATCCTCTTCATCCTGCTCTTCATCCTCACCCTCGTTATCATGAGTGTTACTACTGGAACCACTGAACATGTCTCGGAGCATATCATACTCTGATGAGGTATCACCTTGCTCATAACCACTCCTTCCCGGGAGTACAGGTGAGCCTGGAATGCAGCCTTGACTTTCCATATCCTTGGTATCATCATCAGCATTGACTTCCCATCGAGAACTGATGGCTTCAGCATCTGAGCACAGCAATCTCTTCACTTCCTTTTCCACATCTGGAGATTCAATGTACTTTTTTTGTGTTTTCCGGAACCTTCTCTTTCTGACATTCTTAAGTGGTGGAGTAAGTCCATGCTTCCAGATATATTTTTTGTCTCTTTCCTTATTTCTGGTTACACTGAGCTCAGAGGAGGTAGCCGGTTCTTCCAGAGAAGAGGGGAGGTCCTCAGCAGCACTGCACACAAGCATCTGGGAAATATCTGCTGTTTTATAAAAGTTTTTTTTGTCAAAAGTTTTCAGACTTTCAACAACACAAGGCAAATCAACCAGCTTAGCAGATAGTGAGACATCTTCTACCTGAATAACTGCATGGCGTCCATCAGAAGATAAGTCCATTTTGACTTTATCCTTCACGCCGACATCTCCAGAGCGCATTATGTTCCTGACAGCAGAAGCCTGTTCCGGAGGCAGACGTAATATAAACTGGTTTTCGAGTTCATGAGGAGGCTCATCTTGGCTTGTACTCATACTCATGGCTTCACGTCCTGGTAAGTTTTCCGAAACAGCCTCGTTAATAACTACAGTGCGGCCGGCATCAGCTTCAGCACGTCCGTTAACGGGAATTCCGGAGCGCGTGTCACCTGCAGTTTCCGTTCGGCTGTCGCAAACCATTTCAGCACCATGGTCAACGAATGTTTGGAGAAGTTGGCAGCTCGTTTCTTCGGATGATGAAGGTACCCTGGAATCGTTTTCTGAGAAACTGGCGATCTCTCTCTCAGAGCGCTCCATGATCCACACTACACTGGGGGCTGGTGTTGTAAAATGGCTTCCTTCCAGTTAGTCACGTGACCTGAAAGTTTCCAGAACTTTCGTAGAACGATATAAAAAGTATCTCTTTTAAAGGGAAACCGAATGGCGCACGCTCGTAATCCCAGCACTTGAAAGGCTGAAGCGGGAGGATTGCTGTGAGTTCAACGACAGTCTGAACTACATAACGAGACCTTGTGTCCAAAAAGAGAGAGAGAGAGAGAGGGAGGGAGAGAGAGCTTTTTGTAGCATCTTTTAAAAATAGTTCACATTGTATTTCAAATTCTTCCCTATAATAAATTTTAATGGTTGCATAATCCTTGGCTGTTTTCTTTAGGCTTTTTTTCACTCTTAAATTTTTATTTCATCTATCTATATGTCTATGTATTTAGATATATATTTTATTGTGTAGTGTAACATCAGGAGCTAAATTAATGAAAACCAAGTCATGATTGCTCAGATGCAGGTAACTTACCTGAGTTTCCTATAATTACTCGTCTTATTTATGGGACAAGAAATTTTTAAAAGAGTTAACAGCAAAAAAATCCTACTCACTTATTTTTGCTAGGAAATATGTGAAGGAGTCCCCAGAGACCTAGGAGGAGAACTGGAATTGGTCAGTTTTTAAAATTCTGTAAGATTGTTTCTTTATTTCCCCAAATGAGATAACAAAAGTTTCTAGTCTCACAGGATTATCTAAGGCTTAAGTAAATTAATTAGAATAAAATGTAATTCAACAATATCCTGTAAAAGTAAGTTGTGAATATGTGTATAATATAATCAGTATTGTAAGCATTATTTCACACTTTGCTGGTGCATATCAAGGCAAGAGATTCGAGTTAGAAAATTGAGGTGAAGTTTTAGACTGTGGAGAACTGGAACTTTATCCTGTCTGGAGTCAGGATTGTCCCTGACACTTGGTAAAGAGATAGCACTATGTACTACTAAGCTATTAGGTGGTCTTAAATGTAACTATTAAAAGGATTCAGTGGGAAAGAGTCCCGCACATCATTAGTGGAATCAAAATTACCAGTGCCTGGGACTGGTCTCATACTCTGACAAATTCTGATGTAACTGTTTTGAGATGAGACTTTGACATCAGTATTTCAAAAACTTCACAGATGTTTCCTTTTATTTCACTCTCTTGTCTAATTGCCCTGGATAATGTTTCCAGAACTATATTGAAACAGGAGTGCTAACAGTGGACATCATTGTCTTGTTCATGATTTTAGAGCAGAAGTATTCAGTTTTTATCCATTTAGTATGATGTTGGCTGTTGTTTTGTCATAGATAGTTTTTATCAGGTTTAGGTAAAGACCATCTATTCTGATTTTCTGTAGCATTTTTATCATGAATGAGTGTTGAACTTTGTTAAAAGTTTTTTCTGCATCTGTTGAGATGATCCTGTGATTTTTGTCTTTGGCTCTGTTGATATGGTGTATTACATTTACGGATTTGCGTATGTTGAACTATCTCCGCATTCCTGGGATGATAAAGATAGGAAAGGAAGAAATTAAATTATCATTATTTGTAGATGACGTGATAATCTATGTAGAAGACCACAAAAACTTCACCAAAGGACTTCTAGATTTAATAGCCAAATTCAGTAGCCTAGCTCAATACAAAGTTAACACCCAAAAGTCAATAGCATTCCTGTACACAAACAACAAACTCACTGAGAGAGGTTAGGCAAACCACCTCCTTCACAATAGCATCAAAAAATGAAATACCTAGGAATCAATCTAACAAAGGAAGTAAAAGATCTATATGGTGATTTTACAGTACTCTGAAAAAGGAGATTGAAGAGGATATCAGAAAATGGAAAGATATACCTTGCTCATGGATAGAAAGAACAAATGTAGTGAAAATGGCCATACTCCCAAAATTGTTGAACAGATTTAATGCAATCCCAATCAAAATACCATTAGCGTACCACACAAAACTAGAGAAAACTTTCTTAAAATTTATTTGGAACTAAAAGAGACCTAGAATAGCAAAAGCAATTCTGAGCAACAAAGGCAAGGCAGGAGGCATCACAATCCTTGACTTAAAATTATACGACAATGCTAATGTGATAAAATCAACATGGTAGTGACAAAAAAGAGACCTGAGGATCAATGGAACAGGTTAGAGGATGCAGACACAACTACAAATACACTCAGCAACCTTACCTTTGACAAAGCAGCAAAACATATTCACCAGAAGTAAGACAGCCTCTTTAATAAATGGTGTCAGAAAAACTGGCTTTCCATATACTGAAAAAAATAGACCCATGTCTATCACCATGCATTAAAAGCAAAATGGATCAAAGATCTAAATATTAAAACAGAAATACTAAATCTACTGGAAGAGAAAATAGAAATGTTAAAGACATGGGAGTAGGCAGAGAGTTCATACACAAAAACCAAAGTGCATGGGGAACACTTCAAAGAATCAACAACTGGGTTCTGATCACATTAGTGTTTTTTTTCTGTTTTTCTTCCGGTACCGGGAATCGAACTCATGACCCTGCGCTTCCCAGGCAGGCGCTGTGCTGCTGAGCTGAATCCCCTTATCTGATCATATTAGAAAGCTTTTGTACATCAAAAGAAACCACCACTAGAGGGAATAGACAACCCACCATGTGGGAAAAAGTTTTATTCAACTGTCTCTCAGACAAAAGACTTATATCTGGAACATATAAAGAATTGAAAAAAAGTAAATCCTGCAAATTTAAAGACCCAATCCAAAAATGGGCATCTGAGATGAATACGCACTTCTCAGATGAAGAAATACAGATAGCAAATAAATATATGAAAAAAATGTTCAAAATAATTGGTCCATTTGAGAGATGCAAATTAAAACAGCACTGACATTCCACTTCACTCTAGAGTGAATGGCTACCATCAAGAAATCAACCAATAACAAATGCTGGATGGCTGTGGAGAAATAGAAACCCTTCTCTACTGTTGGTGGAAGTGGTGCAACTACTGTGGAAATTGGTGTGGAGATTCCTCAAAATCTAGGGTTAGAGGTCCTATTCAAGCCAGCTATGCCCCATATGGGTATTCTCCCAGAAGAATTAAAAACATTGTATCACAAGTTCACTGGAAGAAAGTTAGCCTCTGGGTATTTTCCCAGAAGAACTGAAAACATCATATCACAGTGATATATGTGTACCCATGTTTATATCAGTTCAATGTGTAATAGCTAAACCTTGGAAGCAACCCAAATGCCCATCAACTGAGGAATGGATAAAAAAGTTTGTGGTATGTTTATATAATGGAATATTACTCAGTTATAAAGAAAGATAATCTCAAGGCTTTTATACGAAAATGGACACAAGAGACCATATTCACAAGTGAAATAAATCAGACCTGCAGGAGTAAACACCGTATTGTCTCACTAGTGTAAGAACTTGAAAAAGTGAATAAAATCTAAGAGGTACAATAGACATTGTGAAATGAAAGGAAACTGCTCAAAAGGAAAGAACAATTGGGATGAGGGAAAAGAGAAAAGAAAGAAGGGGAAAATATGTATATATGTATACACAGGTTAGCTAACATAGTTGTACTACTGACTTTTATTGCTCTATTGAAGGGAACAGCTACTCTGTAAGTATTTGATCAGTCTTACACATCTATATTTGTTTATCTCAGGTTCAAATTTGAAGATATCAATATGTAATACAACAACCATTGTTAATTTCCTGTCACCTTGTCTGAAATTCTATATTGCTTGCATTGTCTTTGTGTTATTTTCTAAATGTATGTGTGTTCATCATTAAAAAAATCATACCACAATAATATATATGCACTCATGTTCATAGCAGCACAATTTATAATAGCTAAATTTTGGAAATAACCCAAATGCACATCAACCAATGAATGGATAAAATATATGGTATTTTTATACAATGGAGTACTACTCAGGTATAAAGAAGGATCAACTTTCATATATAAGTGGATGCAACTTAAGAATATACTCACTAATGAGATAACTCAGTCTTGCATGTGTAAACATCATATCATCTCGTTAGTGTAAGAAGTTGAAAGAGTAAATAAGAGCCAAAATGTGCAAATGATATTGGGAAATGGGAGGAAACTGTTCAAAAGGAAAGAGAAACTGGGATGTGGGAAAGAAGGGAAAAAGAAAAGTTAATTATCTTGTATATATATGTATATATATCTTGTATATATGTATATATATACCTTCTATATATATATATATACAAGAAGAAAGAATATTGTACATATGTATACATATAACTGTTATGTATATTTATTTAGTTAAGATAGTTAAGATAGCTGTTCTACTAATTTCTATTAGTTCATTGAAAAGAAAAGTTTGTGCTTATATCATTTGATCAATTTTTCATACCTGTATCTTATAATCTGAGAAACTACTTTCAAGATAGCAATAAGCAATATACCTTTGCTTACTCTCCTTCCATCTTGATTTGAAATTTTTTTTTTTTTGGTTTTTTTCTCCGGTACTGGGAACCGAACTCACGACCTTGTGCTTGCCAGGCAGGCGCTTTGCCGCTGAGCTAAATCCCCAGCCCTGATTTGAAATTTTTATCACTGTTTTTAGTGTTTTTTCTCTTTAAAAAGATAATGGTTCAACATATGCAAATCAATGAATGTAATTAATCACATAAACAAATACAGACAAAAATCACATGATCATCTCAATAGATGCAGCAAAACCTTTGACAAAATCCAACATGCATTTATGATTTTAAAAAACTCTGAAGGAAATAAGTCTAGAAAGACCCTATCTCAATCTGATAAAAGTCAATTAAGATAAATCTATTGCCAACATCATATTAAATGAGGAAAAACCAAAAGCTTTCTCTCTAAAACAGGAACAAGGATGTCTACTATTGCTATTCCTATTTACCATCATTCTCAAAGCATTAGCCACAACAATCAGAAAGAAAAAGAATTCAAATGGATATATATATATATATATATGGATGATGTCAAATTATCATTTTTGTAGATGACATAATCCTCTACTTATAAGACCAAAAAAATTCCACCAAAAGACTCCTAGCACTAATAACCAAATTCAGCAATACAGCAGGATACAAAATCAAAACATAAAATCAACAGCATTCTGAAACACTAAAAATAACCTCACTGAGAAAGAAATTAGGAAAACCATATCATTCAGAATAGCATCAAAAAAATTGAAAAATAAATACTTAGGAATTAACCTAACCAAGGAATTGAAAGACTTCTGCAATGAAAATTACATCACTGTGAAAAAGAAAATTGAAGAAAATATTAGGAAACGGAAAGATATCCATTGTTCCTGGATAGACAGAACTAGTTTAATCAAAATGGCCATACTTCTCAAACTAATATGCAGATTTCATGCAATCCCAATCAAAACACCAATTTCATTTCTCACAGATGTAGTGCAAACAATTCTTAAATTCATATGGAACCAGAAGAGACCCAGAATAACAAAAGTAACTCCATAAGAAAATCAAAGCAGGAGGAATCACAATCCCAGATTTGAAGTTATATTATAAAACTATTGTTATTAAAAACAGCATGGTACTGGTGAAAACAGACATGTGGGTCAGTGAAACAGAATACAGGAAAAAGAAACAACCCCAGGTGGTTCAACTCTTTGATCTTTGAAAAAGGACCCCAAAACATACACTGGAGGAAACATAGCCCCTTTAATAAATAGCACTGGGGAAATTGCATATCTTCATGCAGAAGATTGAGTCCAGACCCATATATATCACCATGTAATAAAGTAAAATCAAAGATCTAGAGCTGGGGATTTAGCTCAGGGGCACAGCGCCTGCCTGGCAAGCTCCAGGTTATGAGTTCGATTCCCTGTAGTGGGAAAAAGAAAGAAAAAACTAGCAAAGATCTAAATGTTAAAGTAGAAACACTTGGTTTGCTGGTGACAAAATAGGTAAAACTCCTGCTAATATATGCATAGACAAAGATGTTTTGAATAGACCTGCAATGACACAAGAAATACAGAAATACTAAGAGTCAACAAATGGTATCATGTCAAATTTAAAAACATCTGCACAGCAAAGGAAACAACCAACAGAGTGAAGAGACAAACTACAGAATGGGAAAAATTTTTCTAAGTATTCCTTGGACAGAGGACTAACAGGTAAAATAGATGAAGTACTAAAAAAATAGACCCTCCCAAAGTAGAAGACCCAATCCAAAATGAATAATTGAAAAGCACAGACACTTCTCACCAGAAGCATTAAAAATTGCTAATAAATTCATGAAAAATGTTTAACATCACTGGACATTAGAAAAATGTGAAATAAAACAACAGTGTGATTCTATCTTACTGTTAAATAATAAGAAGAAATGCTAGAGAAGAAATGGGGAAAGAGGAACTCTTCCACACTGTTGGTGGGACTGTGAATTAGTACAGCCAATGTGAATATTATGTAGAGATTCCTCAAAAAACTGAAACTAGAAATTCCATTTGACCCAGCTATTCCCTTTCTAAGCATCTTCCCTGAAAAGATAAAGACATCATATTTCAGTGACCCATGCATACCCATGTTTATAGCAACACAATTTATAGAAGCTACAGCTTGGAGATGGCCTATACACCTATCAACAGATGAAAGGATAATGAAAATATGGTGTTTACACACAGTGGTGTATTACTCTGCCTTAAAGAAGGATAAAACATGAAGCATTCATAGGCAAATGGGTGCACCTTGACACCATAATACTAAGTGAAGTGAACCAGACAAAAAATTTAAGTGTTGCATGGTTTCTCTTAAAACCCAACATATAATATTTAAATAAAAGATAAATAATAGGAAGCAGAGAGATCTTTCTCAAATAGGAAGGGGAACAAGAAATGGGAGGATAGATGTAGGTGTGGGAAAAGGGATAGGGAAAAAAGAGAATTGAAGAAAAAAATGCAAGTAGAGCTTTTAGCAATTGGAAGGAGACCAAATCGGAGGGAACGGAGAAGGACATGAGGGAAAGGGGATAAAAAAGAATTCAGAGGCCAGGGATATAGCTTTGTGTAGCACCTGTCTGGCAAGCGTGAGGTCATGAGTTCAATTCCTGGGACCAAAGGAAAAAAAAATTACGGTGTGCTGTATACAAGTGTCAACTCTGCACAACAAATGTAATCATTATGTACTACAAACATGTGCTAATAAAAATAACTAAAAATCTTCACTATTTCCCTAACAATCTCTCCTTATTCTCCTTTGTAATGAATCCCTTTCCTCTTCTTTCTCTTTTTTCAGCTTATATTTCTGGCTCTGGGAAATCACTATTTTCTGTTATGCTACTATAGATAAGTTTTGCCTTTTCTAGAATTTCTTTTCTTTCGCTATTGATGATTTTTAAAATTCATGCCTGCTTCCAATACAGAAGAGCGATGTTTAGTTTTGGGAATTTGTACATGTATATAACATACCTTGATGATTTTCAATCCTTTTACCCTCCCCTGCATGCTTTCCCTCTGCCTTTGACCACCTGTTACCAGGTATCTAGGCTGTTTCCCAAATTTAGCTATGATGAATTGTATTATAGATATCTTTAATCTTTCAGAAAAATACCCAGGAGAGGCATAGCTGGATCAAATGTATTTTCTATTGTTAGGTTTTTTGAGGCATCACCATAGTAGCTGTAGTGCTTTGCATTTCCACCAGCACTCTGGAATGTTCTTTCTGCCTCACACCCTGCCAATGTTGGCTGCTTTCTGTGTGCTTGATAATAGCCATTCTGACTGGGGTAAAATAGAGTCTTAAGTTGATTTCATTTGTATTTTCCTAATGGCTAAAGATGCTTACCTTTCTTTCCACATACTTTTTGGCCATTGGTACCTTAGGTTAAAAATTCTTTGATCTGTTTTCAAGTTCTTCTGCAAACTCAAATCACCAGTTAAGCTAATTCATTAAAATTTTCAGTTCAATTTTTTATCAGAGAGGAGCTACAGGAATTCCATTTTTTAAAAAAAATATAGTTTAAATTTCTCTCATGAGATTCCCTATATGTTCTCTCATTAAGATCTTAAACATATTTATAAAGCTGCTTTAAAGATTTTTATCTGCTAAATTTAAACTGTGGTGTATTTCAAGGTCAGTTTCCTTTTTCTTGATGTGGGTCACGTTTTCCTGTTTCTTTGCATATCCTATAATTTTTCTTCCTGTGTAGGACTTTGCAGACAGCACACTACCAGAGAGTTTGAGATTTTATCTGTTGAAGGGCACTGGTTTTGGTTTTGGCAGGCAGATCAACTATAGGCTTATCATGTTTGGACTTTTTTTTTTTCTGGTACCGGGAAATGAACTCATGACCTCAGGCTTGCCAGGCAAGTGCTTATGCCGCTAAGCTACATCCCCGGCCCCATGTTTGGACTTTTTGTTTGATGATTTGTTCGATCTAAGGTTTGGAAAACCTGAGTTGTTTTCCACTTGGACAGGACTCAAATATCCAAACTGATTTTCTGGATTTTCTTGAGGAGTGTTTTAGGCTCTGTTAGGGTGAGTGTGGAGTAGGTCTTCATCTAGATTGGGATCTTCTCTCCGAGAGTGTGGTCTTCACTGTGTGTCAACTTGATGTTCTGGTTATTAACAAGACCGCACCAAGGCTGACCACACGAGAGCTCTCTCTGTCCCAACCCTGCTTGTTCTCTCGGCTCCCTGCCTCATCCACAACCCCATAGTACCTGTCCTCCGAAGGGCTTTGTGAATTCTCACGCAGCACATGTACAGTCCAGCCCTTGGCCATGCAGACTTCTATTTCGGTTCCACTCTGCCTGAAGTAGCGACCTTTACTCTGATGCGCTGCTTTGCAGAACTAGCTGTTTCAGAACTCTGATCTCAGCCTCCTTAGCTCAGTAGAAACACAGTGCTCTGCTTGGTAGAGAAAGGAGATTGTAGCAAAGCAGATGCCTGGGCAATCATGAAGTGTTTCCCTCCTCCCAAGGATCACACAGTTGTAGGACCAATTCCTCCACAGTGGCTAGAATTTAAAAGTTACTTCTCTAGAAGGATGTTAGAAACGCTCCACCAATATTGTTCAACCAATAGTTGTATAAATTTGCCTTTCTTACATGTCATCATTAGCAACAAAAGTTGACTTTTCCTTTGACATATGCGTGAAAAATTACCCTTTGTTATTACTTTGTGTTTTCTTATCTTCTGATGAGACTAGCATCTTCTCATAGGACTTTTTGCATTGGCAATTTATCTTCTGCATTTTTTCCCTAGTTGTCTGCTGCCTAGTTTTCTAAAGCTGTCTTTTTCTCGGTGATTGCATGTGTGAGTACATGTCTTAGTCATTTGGATGTGGCTGAGACACAATACCAAACACTGGCAACTTAAAGGAAGAGAAGTTTATTTTGACTCATGGTTCTGGAAGTCTCAGTTCTCGCATGGTCAACCTGTGCCAAAGGAGGAATGCCAAGGTGGTGGACCTGGCATGGAGGGAAGCTGCGCATGTCATGGTTGACAGGAAACAGGAGGAGAAGGGAGGACTCAAGGAGGGAAGGTATGATACTTAGGTTCTTCCAAGACATGTCCCCGGGGACCTGCCTCCTCTAACCACGGTCCATCTCTTAACAGCACACTTGGCCGTGACTTCACTGGTGAACCAATCCACCAATGAGCGTGACATCCCCTGTGATACAGTCACTTCCCCGAAGCTCTACCTCTGAGCATGTGAGAATGTTGAGGGTGTATTCTGGATCCAAACCACAAGAGTGCACTATAGCATGCAACAGCGCCAGACATACTCTTGTTATACGTGATTCAAAGATCTTTTCCCAAACTATTCTACATCATTTCTAAAAATTGAGGCAGAGAAGTGTTGAATGTTTGGTGAAATATAATTGGTGCTAAGAAAAAAGAGACATGAAAGGAAAAATGTACTGTTGAGGTCTGGATATTAAAAATCAAGTGAGGTTTACAGGAAAATATTATCTGAGGACAAATTTTATGGGTTCGTTTAAATTATAATACCCCCACAGTAAGAAACATGAAAGTGCCGATTAATTAGGGTTAGAGTGACATGAAATGATTTGGCATGATTTCTCAAGTGGCTCCTTAAAAAAAATTGTTATATATAACATTCAATATAATAGCAGGAAAATTTTAATAAGTTAAAAGTGGTACCATTTATAACAGTATCAAATCCCATCAACTATCTAGTGGTCTATGCCAACTTCTATACATAAAATTCTTAATCATCACTGATCTAAATTTTAAAAGAGTTAAATAAATGATGGAACATACAAGATGTGATCAAAATAGCCAATGAATGATTAAATTTTAAAAATTATTACAGTAAAAGACACGTTGCCATTAATCTCCCTTAGAAAATTCCCCTTCCACACACACACTTCAAACACACTTTTCCCCATTGTTCTTGCCATTTCTGAAGCAGTTCTGGAAGTCCTCTTTCAGGAGTGTCTTTCTAAAGTATTATAAAAACTATAGTGGATGTTGCGGTTGAGGCAGATTTGTAAAAACTTTTTGGTGTGTCCTCATCCACCTGGCCATGAGGCTGGCCTCAGGTGACCTCTGGCTCTTCCCCAAGTAAAATGACCATCAAAGGTAAATGTTTTGAATCAACTCAGGACATCGAGGCAACCATGACAGCGTCACCAAAGTCACTGCCTTGTTGCAGCTCCTGTGGGACAGCAAAATGGAGGGCCAGGGCCTGAGACGGACTGTCCTCCCACCCTGCCAGCAACCCCTGACACATGAGATTTCCACTGTGCAGCTGAGGATTTATGACAGGATGTATTTTCTTCAAACGATTTTAGATCCACTGATTTCAAGTTGGGTTTCATGGAAGCTTTCAGAATTGACTCTGAGGAACATGAAGGCCCTGATGCCCCAGGGACCCAGCATTCCCTACAGCCTGGACAGCTCCCCGGAAGTGTGGATGAGTTGCTTGCTCCCTGAGTTCTGCCGTCCATCCACCCCTCCCACCCTCCCTTTGTTACAGGGTCCTATGGGAAGATGAAAGCCAGGAAGCCAGGGGAGGACGTGCCTTATGTAAAGGGTTGGGGTTAGAGTCACAAAAGAACCTACATAAATGTTGGCCTTCATAGGCAGGACCTGTAGCTAAGGGTAAGGTGCTCTCCTAGTGTGCCTGAGGCTGTGGTTAAATACCTGATACTGGAAAAAAAAATGTGAACCCTCACAGATGAGGGACTTCACAAAGGGAAGAAGCCTTCACAAAGGGGCCCGAGGATGTTCACTCCAACAGTCTCCGTGGGCCAGGTTAGAATACAAGCGTTTGCATGTGTTTGAAGTACAGAGAGAGGCTGCCACTTAATGCAGCTGCTTCTTGGAGGATGGGGGTGGAGGGAGGAGTATGGCAGGCTCAATTTATAGGGGGAAGCTCAGGCCAATTTACAGGTTTATTGTATTTTTAAGACTCATAGGAATTTCTTCTTTTTTAAAAAAAGAGTTCCTTGGAAGGGAAAAAGGCATTGTTATTTTGGGTAACTTTGTGCCCTGAAGCTGTGGTTGTTCTTAAAAGTCCAATTTTAAAATCATGATTGCACAGCCGGGTGTGGTGGCGCAAGCCTGCAATCCCAGCACTCGGGAGGCTGAGGCAGGAGGATCGTTGCGAGTTCAAGACCAGCCTGGGCTACAAAGTGAGCTCAAGGCCAGCCTGAACTGCGTGGAAAGACCCTGTCTCAAAAAGACAGGAAAAAAAAAAAAAATCATGATTGTCCTTGTGTTGTACGTAGGGGGCAAGCACTGTTCCTCTGTTTTCCGAGCAGTCCCCCGGGATCGTCATCAGCCCCGATAAAAACTCCAAGGGGCAAAGTTTAACGGAAGGAAGACATTTTGTTTGTAAAAAGAAGGAAGGGTGAGCATGGGGAAGCAGCCAGTCTGGTAAGACAGAGTCAGGGTGGGGACTGTGGAAAGACAGAGGACGCAGGAGCCCTTTGCTTCTAGTTGTTTCTGTGGGGGGCTGAGTGACTGTTTCCCCTCCACCCGTTGCTGGATGGGCTCTTGGGCACCTCTGCCTAAGGTCGTTTCTTCCGATGTTCTACGTGTAGCTCTTTCTGTCTGCTTCTTTACTCATTGCTGACCTTCTATCTTTTAAGGCTCTCTCTTTCGGGTAGACGGTGGCTGGCAGGGGGTGCCTTATTCTGGGTGTTGGTAAGGGGGCATGTGGATACCTATTGTCGTCTGTAACGACCCCGGAGTGAGTAACATAGTGATTCTAGAGGGAATACATACGGGTATATGTGAATATGTTAGTGCGTAAGTGTGAGTACACGCTCTGTTAAAGGTAGGCCTCTTTGTTTCCCTGTATTTATTGGACGTTGGGGGCGACTTACCGTTTGTGGACTTGGCTTTCTCTCTGTGTCTTCCCTGTCAGCTCTTTTTTCTGGTCTCTTGGTGTAAGTCTCAAGGCTGTTTGATACCTTTCTCATCTGTAATTTTTTTCCTTTTTTTACTCCTGTCTGACTTGCTTCCCAGAGAAATCCCTCTAGTAAAGTCTGTTCTTACTTCTTCCAGTCAAAATTAGCTAGAAAACATAAAGAAGCCCCTATTCTATATTTTTTCATCTACAGACCCTCGTTTCCTCTTTATTTTTCTTTATTTCTTATATCTTATCCCAGTTTCTCACAGGGACAGCTCCACAATGTTTGCCTGGCGCCATCGTGTGGTGATAGAAAGTACGAACTAAAATGAATCAGCGAAGGGTGATGCCTATGTAACGGTCAGCAAAATCTGCCGTTGCGTTTTCAGTGTTTCCTTTAAGCTTGAAAGCAGCGATCATTTTGCTGGTACGGAAAAAACTTGAGACGGGTTGAAACTGCTTCACGTTTTTAACCTTCATAGAAGATTATACACCAGATGTATGAACTGCCCTCCTATCCCCTGTGGCACCACCATCAGTTTTCTGACCATGGTGTCTCTGCAGGACTGGTGGACGCTTTCTTTGGCTGAGAACTTCATAACTGAATATTAGGAAATGAGCCCAATCTTAGTTAACTGGGCCCAAAGCACCGTCTAAGCATCATGACTGCTACAAGTCACCCCAGCGTAAGGGAGGAGACATCTTCCAGTAAGACCAATTCTTTTTGGGAGAGAAAGAGGTCACAAGGAGACCGTGGATACAGACGGTGCTGTTGGCCTTTGGACCCTCCCTGTCCCCTCCTCCCCCAGGCAGGTGGATGCATTTGGATCCCATCAGCTGGGCCTTCAGTGGGAAGAGTCAGACCTCTGCAGAAAACACTCACTTTTGTCATCTACCGTATTAGCAGCAGATGAAGTTCTGGGTCCTGTCAGGGAAATCTGTTTGGCTTAAAAGACCATATATATTTATTTAAGCTAAAGAAACTTTTAAGATAATTATGACCTTTGTTTTCATCATTTCTTACAACATTTCAAGCCGCTACTGTTAATGATTTTCTACTCAAGCCTAGGATGAGAGTTCTGTGCTCAGCAAGTTGACATGGAAATTAGTTTGTTTTTTGTTTTTTTGTTTGTTTGTTTGTTTTGTCTTTTTGAGACAGGATCTCGCTATGCAGGTCAGGCTGGCCTTGAGCTCACTTTGTAGCCCAGGCTGGTCTCGAACTTGCAGTGATCCTCCTGCCTCAGCCTCCCTAGTGCTGGGATTCAATGAATATAATAATGGTACTGTAACAAAACAGAAACTGTTTTCAAAGCAAAGAACAAATTAAGGTATCTGCTCTAGATGGGTCTCGCAGACAGGAGTACAGGACGGCAGTTTCTGTGCCCTATACTTCTTGCGATATTGTGATTTACAATAAGTGTACCTTTTAGTCTTCAGCCCTATTTTCTGCATTTAGCTCCTAAATCCCTTGGCCTCTCCAAAATGACAGTGACTTCTGGTATGCTACTGAGATACCTCCGTGGCCGGGGCACCTACACAGCTCTGCAGGTTGCCAAGGAAACCAACCACAGGTTGGAACTTTCAGGTCTGTGGACCCGAACATCCAGAGGTTAAGTCCCAACCTAATTTTTAAAGAACTAGCTAGAAACGGTATTGAGGTTGCGCGCCATCTCGTGGCAACTTTTGGGATTGGCTCTTGAAACTAGCAACTGATTAAACGCAGAAATACCTTAGTTTTTTAAAAATAGTAACATTTAATCAAACTGAAAAACTTCTGCATAGCAAAAGGAACAACCAACAAAACAAAGAAACAACCTAAAGACTGGGGAACCATTGGCCAGCTATTCCTCAGAGGACTAGCCTGTGGAATGTATGAAGAACTCAGAGAAAAAAAAAAATTAGACCTCCAAAATAGACCCAATTATAAAATGGGCAACCAAAACGAGTAGACACGTCCCAGATAAAGAAAGGCCAATAAATGCATAAAGAAATTCCAGACCGTTAAAGGATGCAAATTAAAATGACGTGTTTTACCCTAGAAAGAGTTGCTGTCATCAAGAAATCAAATAATGACAGATGCTGTGTGTGGGTGAGAGAGAAAGTAGGGAAGAACGAACCCTTCCCCACTGTTGATGGGACCGTAACCTAGTACAACCACTATGGAAATCAGCATGGAAATTCTTCAAAAAACTGAAGCTAGAAATGCCATTTGACCCAGCTATTCCCCATGTAGGTATTTTCCTGAGAGAGTTAAAGATATCATATTACAATGATACATGCCTACCCATATTTATAGCAATATAGTTATTAATAGTGAAATCTTGAAAGCAACCAATATGCCCATTAACATCTGAATAGGTAAAGAAATTATGGTATTTATACACAGTGCAATACTACTCTGCCATGGAGAAGGATAAACTTGAGTCATTTGTAGGAAAAAGGATGAACCTTGAGGCCAAAACATCATGTGAAATAAATCAGACACACAAGATTAAATACTATATGGTTCCTCAACTACATTTTTTCTCAAAAATAAATAAGGGGCAAAATAAAAGTTAGATAATAAGAAAGGAGACAGATCTTTCTCATATGTAAAGGGGATTAAGGTATAAAGGGAAAGGAAGAGGGAGGGAAAGGGATTGAAAACAGAGAAGTAAGATGTGTCTGCCACTGCCCATAAGGCATGAAGTCATTATGTATTGGAAATGTGTACTAATAACAAAGTAAGAACTGACCAAATAGTAATATTTAAATCGTACTGAGCACGAAAAAGACAGCAGAGTCAATATACTGTCTTCGGCGGGGCTGGTGGGATTCTTGCCAAGATTTTAAAATAAGACAAATAAAATTTAATATCTTTCTATAGCAAAATAAAGAGTGGGTTACAGTCAGCCGTGTCTTCCGTATCTGTGAGTTCTGTGTACGTGGATTCAGCCATCCTGGAACAAAAACTGCCAGGCTTAGAATGGAGGTGTGTGTATTAAACCTGTACAGATGAAACATTCCCTCCACAGTGTACTAACTGCTTACACGGCTCTCCCATTGTATCAGGTATTATACATCATCTAGAGATGATTTGAAGCAGGCAGGGCAACACACGTGGATGTGTGTAAATATGTATCATTTTATATTGGAATTTGCATTTGGATATCCAACAGGGACCTAGGACCATCCCCCTGCAGACACACAGGGAAGGACCATATTCATAATCAAATTAACAGAAGCAATCCTTCATAGGTAGTCATAGAAAAGACAAAGTTCAAGAGTGGTGGTAATTTCAGCAGTGTGGGAACCTGAGGCAGGAGGATCACAAATTCAAGCTCAGCCCGGGACACATAACAACTCAATGAGACTAAACATAAAGACTTGGGTATGTGGCTCAGTTCAAATGCTAAGGGTTCAATCCCAGTGCCAAGAAAATAAATGGAGGTGAAGCTTGATATCACAGGCTCCCCGAAGAGTCACAGAGTCTGAAGTGTAAGCCTGGAAGGCAAGGCTGCTGCTCACCCTGCAGTGTTTCCAAGACACCAGATGGGAGATCCCAAGGTGCGGGAGGTACCCACGTGGATGCGGGGCTGCCCACATGAGCGAGGGGTGATGTATGGGTGAGCAAAGGTGCATATTTGACCCCTCCTTGTACTGCAGTTATCAAGAGAATAAAGAATGGAAACAAAGGAATGAAACACCAACTAGCAAGATTGCAGAAACAATACTCCTGGAAAGAAAACAAGAAATAAAATAGTTGAAGCGGAGGCCAATGGACTAAAAAACATAAAACAGAACAAAGAAAAACAAAAGTGTGTTCTTTACAAATGTAAGCAAAGCACGCACCCATGCTTGATGCAAATAAAAGATTGAATAAATTGGACAGGACAGATAAATTTCTCATGCAGACATGTTCCAACTTATGCAGTTACCCTGTGCTCATAAAGTGGAACATAACTCCTGGTCCATTAGATGTGAGATGTAGGTAGTGACTTCCTACAACAGAACACAGTGTGAAACCAGGTCTGTAGTTTACTGGGGGAAACCTGATAAAGAGCACTTCAGCTCTAAGAGAAGATTTCAAGGAAGCGTTTAAATCTAGGGACTTGCATGGAGGTTTTAAGGGGCAGCAGGGCGTGTGAAAATGAAGGTGTGCAGTTGCTGCTGTATGTTAGGCTTTTAAAGATCTTTATATGTTGTTGTGTGTACCTTAAGTTTCTCTGAGTCCTGGATTTTACAGTTCTATAGTAATATATGATGATACTTGTCAGATATGGGACAGAACCCAAAACCAACTTGTCGAAAATTTTCAGGCAGCATCAGAAAGAATGCTTATAAGTAAGGTTAACCAAGCAGGCAAGTAAATTTGTACACTGAAAAATGTCAAAATAGTGCTTAAGCTGGGTATGCTGGCACAAGCCTGGAATCCTAGCATTCAGGGAGGCTGAGGCAGGGGGGTCACAAGCTCAAGCCAATGCCTACATCTCCAAGAGTTTTATCTGTTTATCTTCCAGCAAATTCCAGTGTTTCTATTTTTTATATCTAGGTCTTTGATTCATTTTGATTTGATTTTAGTAAAGGGCAAGAGCTATTTTTTCCAGTGTATATTTTTGTCCCCTTTATCAAAACTCAGATGTGTGAAGGTGCTTTGGCTTGCTCCTGCAGCCTCAATTCTATTCCAACAGTCAACATATCTGTTTTGTGGCCAGGGCCATGCTGTTTTGATCACTATAGCTTTGCTGTATAACCTGAAATGTGGGACGGTAATGTCTCTGCTTTGCTCCAAGGAAGAAACATGGCAGAAAGGCCTAGGCAGAGGAAAGCTGCTGAGCTCATTGCAGTCAGGAAGCAGAGAACAAACAGAGGAGGTCGGGGTAGGGGAGAGTCACCCCTCCAGGTCACATCCCAAGTGCCTGGCCTGTTCTGACCAGACCCTACCTCCTAACAGAGTGCTCAGCTGTGAACGCAAGCCCTGCTCTGGCTCATGCTTGGTGTCTGCTCCAGTGATTTTTGAATTGATGAGAAATTTCAATTCCAGGACATTGGAAAAAGCAGTATCTGATGGGATTATGTAGCCTGGCACTACGGATTAAGGCAAACATCTCCTGGCCCATGTTTCCTGGGAGGAGCTGTACAGATAGGACCTCTCCCCTGGAGTCAGGTGAGGGTAGGTATTGGGTTAATAGTGCTTAGTTATTGTGGGTTGATCAGGCCTGGAATCTTCCAAATGATTTATTTATAGTGAAGGCGTAAACAAATGAGAGAATTGAAATGATTTTAGGGCTCCAGGAGGGTCCAACGCTCTTACAGAATTTGAGATTCTCTGGGGTAAGACAAAGACTTCCCTGGGCTGCCTGTATTAGGTTTTTCAAACAAAGGAGGGGGATACTGAAGAAAATGCAGGAATCTGGGCAGGATTTAGGAATCCCTTTAGGGACTTTTCCAAGTAATAGTTTATGGTAATTTAGGAGAACTATACTAACTCCAGGAAGGCCTTCACTGCAGGAGAGAGATGCCTGCAGCTACAGTCTTATTTTAGTTCACTGGGGTTAGAGCCAAAAGTCCTCAGCTGTGGCCTTGTCTTGTCCTTTGAGGCCTCATGGCTTTACCCACCATTACAGGCCTCAGTAGGGACCAGTGACTCACAAGTAAACATGAAAAGCCAATTGGTTAGTTTAAGTCCTGCTCAGAGCTGCTTCATAGTGGTTTCCATCGGGCAGGTGATTTGCATGCACTTAAATAACATGGCTGAGCCCCTCCTTGACATTTTCCCACCAGTCTCTTGGACTTGTCCTGCTCTGAGTCACGCAGCAACAGGGATGCTGTGGAAAGGAGCGTGTTCACCAAGAGAGCATGGTAGACAGAGCTGAATGTTCCCATGCTCCTCTGGTGTCCTATAGCAAAAGTACATTTTTGGCAGGTGGTGCTTGCTCACGATTCTCCACCCTCCTCTTCATAGTTTCTAAGCTTTTGTTCCTTCTCCTAGACTCCGCCCCTTGCCTGTCCCAGGTCTCCACCCTCAGCAGCACTTTTCTGCTCCCTAAGTGTCTCTGGCATCCATGTCATTTGTCCTTACCTCTGATGCTCACAGGCATGGGACACATACCTTCCCTGCACAACCATGCCGTCTTTCAGCTGGAGTCAGGTCACAGTGATAGGCCAGACTCCTGTGCTGGTTATGAGGCCACCCAGGACAAGGCAGTGGCTGCTGGACATGACCTGGAGCTTGGGGAGCCAGAATCTCCATCATCAGGTCCAAGGTAAGTGTTGTTGGCTGGATTGTAGCTGAGGGCTGGATTTTGGAGTTGTGTAGCAACTTCGGTTCTTGAGGAATTGCTCAAGTGGTTGGGAATGCAGATGTCCCCAGAGTCCATGGTTAGAAAAGAGGCTCAAGTAAAACATATTTGGGGAACAAAGTGAATTGGGCAAGGGGAATGATAGTGGGGAGCATGAATGGGTCACCTGGGAGGGCCTGGACTAGGATGACTTACTTCCTTACAACACTCTGTGTGGGCCCTGACCTACGCAGGGTCCCCAACATGGACCCTGTCTCACCAGTGCTGGACACTCCCTCCATGGGCCATGAGATGCTATGGTATGTGGGAGTCAGCTGCTGACTGCAAAAAACCTGGCAGTGTCCACCAGGGTGCAGATAGACATGTGGGTGCTGACTTTGGCTACCAGGATGAATGGAACCGTCCCTCTTGAGGTTCCTCAGACTTTCCCTTTCTGATGGCTCGATTGCTGTGGGTTTCACTGCAGTTCACTCTCTAAGGAAGGACTGACCTCCTTGGGTAGCTGAGATGAGAAGGAAGTTCTGGCTGGCCCTGTGTGAGAAAGACATGAACAAAGTTGATGGGAGTTTGAATTCCTAATCTTCTCTTATCTCTTAGGACTTGCAGGCCTGCACCTCCTAAATGGAATAAAGAGTTCTTCTGGCAAAGATATACAATGAAACAAGCTACATGATTATAAAGGCCTTGTTCCTTTGGATAAGCTTATACAGCCTAGAAGGGCTTCTCTGAGCCAGTAGGGTAGTGAGCTCTGGGTGGCCCACGCTGTCTCTGAGGAGGCCTAGGCCTGGGAAGGAGCCAGAAACCTGGAAGCTCTTCATGAACTGCTCCTCTCAGATCAGAAGCCTGTTTAGGCTGCTCTGAGATGAGGGAAAACAGGCTTCAGAAGTTTGTTTCCTGGGAGGCCCAGGATTCTGCTGCTCTTAAAATGCAGAGTAATGGAGAAAAAGGTAAAGTGGGGACAGGATCCAGATGGAGGCAGAATGTGTTCCCACTGCAGGTGCTGGGTGAGATGAGCAGGGGGCCTTGGGCTGAACCTCTCCACTGGGAGCTCTTCAGCCAAGGCGACGGCAAGCTAAAATGTCCACACTTGAGCTCTTGCTCCTCCCAGCTGCTTCTTCTCTAGCCACCTGTGTCTTCACATGAAGTTGTTAAGGTTTAAATCTAAAACATCCTCTCAAGGGCTTGTGTGTTGGTGGCTGGGTTTCCAAGGCAGCCATGTGAGAGGTGGGGCTTCTGGAAGGGAAGAGGATCATGTGGGCTCTGACGTCATGAGGGGGTGAACTCACTGAGGAGTTTCTAATTTGCTGAGCAGATTGGGAGTTGACAGAAACAAGATATGGGTACTAACTGGAAGGAGGGAGTCAGGAGGTCATGATCTGGAGCTCTTCATGGCATTTACAACCTTTTCCTTATGGGCTTTCTGGGTGTCTCCCTCAGCTTCCAGACACCAGGAGGTGAGCAGCTGTGCTGTTTCATGCCTGTCCTCTGTGTCCTGAATCACAGGCCCAGAAAAATGGAGCCAGCATATCCAGGACTGAAACTTGTGAAACCAACCTAAGTTGTTTTTCTCAGGTATTTTATCACAGTCCTAGAAAGCTGACTGACAGAGAAGTTACTGCAGTTCCCTGGAGACAGGAGGGGACACAGTGTCTTGGATCAGGGTGGAATGACAGAAGTGTCAGAAAACAGTTGAAGTTGGAATAGATTTGAAGCCAATAGCAATGCTAACTACATGGCTTTTACATGGCCAGTGACTAAATAAAAGTTAGAGTAGATCCACAGCAGTGAATACCCCCAAGGTCCGGGAATGTAGCTCAGTGGCACGGCATTTGCCTGGCAAGCATGAGGTTGTGAGTTCGATTCCCAGTACCAAAAAAAAAAAAAAAAAAAAAAGCAAGTAAATATTCACAAATCAGAGTGGAAGAAGAAACCAATGATGCTATGTCACATGAGTCTCAAAAAGAATATTTCATTTACTCACTAACTGATAATTCGGAATTTGAGGCCCACCAAAGAGAGGGAAAACTTCTTTTAAAAAGATTCTTGCAAAAAGAATATTCTCTTTCCATTGATTTTCATATCAAGAATCATCAAATTAACTATCTTCTCATGGCTATAATTCTAAGCCCCAGCCACCAAAAGTTTCTGTGTTACTATTAAAGGAGTTAATATCCGAAGCTCTGGAGCGTGCTTACATGGATTGAAATCTCAGCTTTTTCACTAAATAGCTTTATGATCTTTTCAAATTATTGATTCCTCAGTGCTGTCATTTTCACAACGATAAAATGGAAACAACAGTCACTGCCTCAGGAGGGTGTCTTTCCCTGTTCAATCATTGCTTTTGTTTTAATGAGAACTATTGTTTTGTATGTGTCTACTCTGTATTTTCCCAAGTGGGAATGGTAATTGGTTGAAGCCCAACAGAGCACATGCCTGACTGCTATGGTCCAGGAATGAGCATCTGACCTGTATTAGTGTCAGAAAAGGATCTTTATACCCTTTTGTTTGGAGCGATCCCTGCTGTTTTCCTTCTGTTGTTAGAAGTGTTGAAGGGGTGTGGAATTCTGGTGATCTTCTTGTGGACAATAAGAGGAACCACCAAAAATATACTAGTGACATGGAGGCAGCTGAGAAAGAGAACCTACAAGCTGGATGATGTAATTGAGCAAACTGTGTTATGTATGGACTTCTAAGGATGTTCACTAAGGATGTCCCTATGTTTATGGTTGTTTTAGGCAGGGTTTTCTACCTGAGGCCAGAGCACCCTAACAGGTACATCACTTTTGGTAATGTGCTGAGGATTACATGAAGTGATAACTGCAAAGCATGTACTGGTGTTATTTCAGAGCTTAAGATCCAAAGACCCCTAAGGCTGGGGCTAGCATTGGTAGAGAAGAGGTTGGGGACCAGGGAAGTGGTGTTTCAGGGACAGAGAGTGGGGGATGGTAATTACACTATCCTCTTGGATGAACTTAGCTTGGAAATTGTTGAAAGTGGAATAAAGTTCTAGAGCAATTCACTTACTTTCATTTGTTAACATACTGAGTGCCTCCAGCACGGTGTAGTGTGAGAAGCCAGAGATGAAATGACTGGGGAGTTTCTGCCCTCACATCTTTTCAGTAAGGTGGAGATGACGCACAGGAGGAAAGCAGGGATGTGGTACACACATGATAGGGTGGGATCTTCCCAAATTAGAAGTTGAGGTCGTAGGTGAGACCTTGGGGCAGAGCATCGAGCATGAGGATGAAGGGGAGGGAGGAGGAATTCATGGGAACACAGTTAAGTGGAGAAAAGCAACTTGGCAAAGTCATTAAAGATGGTCAAAAGGAAAAGTAATGAACTGTGATACTGAAAAATGTATACTCACTTCTCTTCTGGTTTCCTGGCATACAGTTCCTGAAACTCTCTGAATTTCTAGCATGCTAGTGAGATGACAGGCGGCTGGTGGGATCCCTCAGTAGCATCAGGGAAGAAGCTGGCCACAGGAAAGGCCAAGGCATGATTAGACTGTTGGAACTTTTAACCACACTCTAATTTCCAGGGAGGGGAGGGAGCTAAAGGTTAAGCTGAATGCTGATGACGAATGGTTTAAGCCATCAATCTACACCATGAAGTTCCCATAACAACCGGAAAGGACTGTGTTCAGGGAGATTTTGGAGAGTGGAATCTGTGGAGAGTCCTAAGGCATGGCTCATTCCTCCCCATATCACCTTGCCCTGTGCGTCTTTGCATCAGCATTCTTTGGAGCATCCTTTATAATAAAGTGGGAAATGTAAATAAAATGTCTCTGTGAATTCTGTTCATTTGTCCTAGCTAAGGAATGGAACCCTAGGAAGGGGTGTTGGGAGCTCCAATTTAGAGTAGAAGTATAAATGTCAAGCTGTATTACTAGTACTTGTGATTAGTGCCTGAAATGTGAACAGTTTTGTGGACCAGATCCATTAGCCTGTGAGATCTGCTGCTGTCTTTGGATAGATAGTGTCAGAATTAGGTTGAATTAGAAGAAACCTACCTGGGCTCCACCATGAACTGTCTGGTTGTTGGTGTGGAGAAATCTGTGCATGCTCCTCAAGAAAAGAGACTTTGATTTTTTAACTCTATTTTCCAGAGGCAAATTGAGAAGGGGTGGTGCTCTGCAAATTGTAACACAAGGAGTGATTGCAGTGTGGGCTGCTCTAGAAAAGCTGAAGGGGTGTTGATTGTCTGTTCAATCAACTTCTAGTCTTCTGTGGTGGTGGGTGGTGTGGGTCTGATGATCATATTCTGGTTAACATGTAGGTTCTGTGGCCATGGAAATACCCTCGATAATTTATTTTGTAAGTCCAGTCACACATCAGTTAATGGTGAGTAAATTGAAGAAATGAACCTGGGTAATTTCAACAAATTACTTGAGTGATTCCATCCTGGAACATCACAGGGTGTGCGTACAAATTTGATATAGGTGAGTCACTTGATGTGGCATCCTGATACCACCAAAGACATAGTAAAGACAAGGTCTCTGAAGCTGTTGTAGCCTACCAGGGCACAGCATTTTTTGTTTTGTTTTGCAGTCCTGGGAACCTAACCCAGGACCTTTGTAATGAGCTACATCCCCTGCTTATTCTTTTATTTTAAATTTTGAGAAAGGGTATTGCTAAGTTGCTAAATTGATCAAGGCGGGTTTGAATTTATAATTCTCCTGCCTCAGCCTCGCAGAGTGCTAGGATTATAGACGTGCACCTCCATGCCTGACTAGTACAGCATTTTTATAACAAACTTTTTTTATAAGTAGAAGGAGTAAACTCCAAAATAATGATAAAATTATTGTATAGTAAATACATGGACCGGTAACAGTTGTTTATTGTCATTATCAAATATTGTATCCAGTAGTTAACTGAATGTACTATATCTTTATGTAAGTGGTAGTGAAATGGGTTTGTTTACACCAGCATCACTATAAACACAAGTAATTTGTTGTGGTATTACAGTATAATGCGCACTATGTCATTAGGTGATAGGAATTTTTCAGCTGCATTAGTTTTGGCCTGGTGTTAACTGAAATATTATTATTATGAGTTGTATCACAATGGTTTGTTTCTAAGTAAAGATCAAGTATAGACTAAAATAAAGAGGGATGGGAAGATTGGAAAGTTGCTATTACGACAGATGCAATGAGATGTTTTTTAAGGAAGAAGGGAAATGATTCTTTTTGAGTAGGTGCTAAAAAGGGGTAACTCTTAGTAGCTGTACCACTCCATTTTTTATTACTTGTTTAGCAAACTCTTTTATTATACAGGTTGGATATCTCTAATCTGAAAATTTGTTGCTAAAAAGCTTTGAAATCCAAAACCTTTTGAGTGCTGACACAACCACCACCAATGGGAAATTCCATGCCAGGATACTCCATTTCTGGATAAAATTATTAAAAGTAGTGTAAATTATTTTTTAAAAAGGTGTAGCTCACGGTTAGGCTGCTTGCCTGGCATTTGCAAGGCCCTGGGTTTGATCTACGGTACCACACACATGCGTTATTTAAAATTACATGCAGGCTTTATGTACAAGGTATATATGAAAGACAAAGGACTTTTGTGTTTAGACGTAGACCTCATCACCAAGATATATCACTATTTCCATGAAAATGCTTCAAAATCTGAGGAAATCTGAAATCCAAAACACTTCCAGTCCCAAGCATTTCTGATAAGGGATACTCAATATGTACTTAACACTAAACTTGTGTGAGCTGGTATCTGTGTTATGACACCTACAAAATGAATTAATTTTTCTTATAAAAGCTTCAAGAGTTTATGCAAATCTTCCTTGTTTCCAAACGGCCAAAGATTTCTTTACCAACATTGCAACAAGATAATTCTTGTATTTTAGTCCAAAATCCATACACAATTGCTTTGGTTGACTCACACCAGTCAGTTTGGAACCAGCCAGTTAGCTCCTGATAAAAATAGTCACACTAGCTGTTTTATAGACATCTTTTTAATGTTTTCCTTTAAAACAAATAATCCCAGTAAAAGAGAGCAAATGAAATTACATGGTAGCTTAAAATAGATATGATAGTCCTGATTTATTTGTTTTCAGGAAACAGACAATTGCATTGTTGTACATGACTTTTAGAACTGATCACTGAAATGCACATAATTATATTAAATTAAGTTTCTCTTACATAAACACAACCAGGTTATTTAAGGCAAAAAAAAAAAAAAAAAGAAAAAACAGCTTCTGGGGAAATAACACATTCACACTGTTTCCTTAATCTCTTTGAATGCAGCGATCCTTCTATTTAATTGCCCAGTTTTCTTCATCATTCATGGTTTTGCTGTGCAAGTGGGTGTGAGAGTCAGTCGCTTTGTGCCTGATTTCCGCCTCTCTATTAAGCTGGTTTGACTTTCAAATTAAGAACCTGCAGAATCACTAAATCAATGGGAGGCAATAAAGGCACCTTGGAACGGGAGATAGGGAAAATGCCTTACTTTAAACAAAACTTGCAATCCACAGATGTTAATTTAGTTGAACAAATGCAAACATGACGTCAGACATAGCAAAATTGCTAGTGAACCTCATACACAGGGTATTTGTAATGAAGCAGTCACTTGTTTTTCCCTACGTGTTGAAGGATGCAGACAAGCTCCAACTGAGAAAGCCTGCGGCTACTCAGTGCTCAGCTAAATTGTGCTTCAGGACACCATCTGGATTGACCAATGGGACTTCGCGAAGTGTAAATGGGACACCCTTTTCGTTTCCATGGAGAGCGACACAAACAGAACCTTACAGTTTTCTCAGCATCTTTAACCACCGGAGAGTTTTTGTGCTAGCGTGAGATAGAAATGGTCATGGCTTCAATAGATACACGTTTTTCACAACATGGCTTATCACATTTTGCTACGAATAAGACCTCAGTGAAGGGTGGGGACTTTATTTCTCAATCTTCAGTCTCCGGCAAAGCTGCATGAACTATACTATCAGAGGTCTAATGAGGCCTCACAGGGGGTCCCCAGTACATTCAGAATTCCTGCTGCCAGTGGGGTTTGACCCAAGACAGAATATGTCCAAGAATCAGTGCTACCTGAAAGTTGTCGCCTCTTTCCTCTTTCTTGGCTACTATTTGGAGAGACCTGCCAAGCACGGGGGAGGCGTCTGGCTTTCGGTCAGTGTATGTGTGTGTGCATGAGTGTGCGCAGGTGTGTGTTTATGTGAACAATGTCCTCGGGAGGGTGTATCACAATTTCAGTTTAAGCAGAGACATGGCCGGATGAGCAATTGTATTTAATAACTGGCTCGCCTTCTGTGGTTGGAAAATGAAAACAATTAAATGCTTAGCAAAATCTTTTTAACTCTTGGCGATCTCCAGCAGCCAAGAAGATTCTGAATCATACGCTCCAGGGGAGTGTGTGAGAATCCAAGTGGGATAGGAAGAGGAAGCTGGTAAAATTGCAGTTTAGCAAAAAGGGACAAACATTTTAGGAAGCTGAGAAGCACATTTTAGGTAGAGAGGATAAATGGTTTACTTGGAGATGGAGGCTGGTTCAGGTCTAGTGAAACTGTAAAGCAGGATCCTGGCTGCACACATCCAGCCAGGAGAAAGCTGGGACGGGTGGATTTCAGGGCCTCCTTTCTTTGAGCAGCCTGCTGCTATGCCTGCTTCCTCTCCCTGGCTGCTGGAGATATTTTTCTGGTGGCAACTGTGATTCTTTCTACAGAACAATCTCTTCTCTTCTTGAGTTCTTCTAGGGTTTAGCTGAATTGAAACACTATCTCTCCTCTCCTTGCTTTGTTTGTGCCATTAATTTAATATTTTATTTTGTTTTTTGAGACAGGATTTCACTATGTAGTCCAGGCTGGCCTTGAACTCATTATGTAGCCCAGGCTGACCTCGAATTCACAGTGATCCTCCTGCCTCACCCTTCCGAGTGCTGGGATTACAGGAGTGGGCTACCAAATTTGGCCCAAATTCTGACATTTTGAGATAGCAAGGCTGATCTCTAACAAGCAGCCAGTGTTGCTTGTCTCTGAGAAATGTACTTTTCATTTTCCCTTGGTCTTTTTGCTGCCATGATATACTATTAAGTGTTTTTATTTGCAGACCTTGCCAGTGCCATCTGGATTTTAATTATAAACATTTATACCAGCAAACATATCCAGCAATTTCAGACTTGGGACAACTTTCTTGGGAAGAATAGAATGTGTTCATTATAGTATAAAAAGTAAAGGAAGTTTAGTTTTAGCCTTTCATATGCAAAATGTATGACATAATAGTAAAAGACATTCAGGGCATATTAAAAAATAAATACTTTGCAAAATCTCTGTCTGTATATAAGAATAAGGGATGTATAGGTAGTTCAATTCCCTAGCAAGTATCATTTTCTAAAAAAAAAAATCTAGTTTTTTTGTTTTGGTTTCTCTTTCCTTCAGTCTTAGAAGGGGAAGTTGGCTTTTTTTTTTTTTTTTTTTGAGCATTGCCTACTTCCTGGTGCTGTGTCTGGATTCTTTCTAAGCTTTTTCCCTCTCTGTCCCACTTCAATATCCCTTTTCCCATGGCACTACCTGTATGCTAGGGAAATGAGAACTGCCTCCCACACCTGCCCTTCATGGGGCAGGATGGCGTGAGCCGGAAGTGGAAGGCCTCACAGAGAAACCAGCCCAATCACACCAGCTTTTTTTATACACTTGTATAGAAGGTGACAATTTTCTGACCGTGCCATTACGGAATGTGCTTCCACAAAGTCAAATATGTCAAATAGCGAGTCTGTTCACCCTACTGGCCCTGAATTCCATCGTTTGCCCATTTTTCTAATTGCAAAACATTCTTGTCATAAAGGACAACGTGAAAATGATGTGCAAAATTGCTTGCCACAGAGCTACATCATCAAGAGCACAGAAAAGGACATTCAAATTACATTAATAATAAAATGACCAGGTGGGAACAGGTTGGCAAAAATATCTTGATATAAGCAGCTGTTTCTGTTATTCCCGAAATCTGCTTTACTCGATACACTGTTAGCAGCAGTTGATAGCCATTATGTTTAAATATACATGATGACCTAATTTTGAAAATGTATTTTGTATTTAGTCACAAAGCAGAAACGCCTGGAATTTGAAGGTATTTACTCCCACATTGCAAAATATAGTGTCCAATCTTCTAAATGATCTAATCTTGACATTTTCACACACCCTGTAGCATGAGCAATGTTTGGAATCTCAGGATTTTAAACGCAAGGTACATTAGTAAATGTGAATGTCAATGCACCTTGGAATCTCAGCCATCCCTAAACATGCATTTTCATGCAATTAAAAGATAACAGGCTTATAAACTGCCTCTCACGTTCTTTCTTGCAATTTCAACTTTTTAGGAGGGCTTTCAAAGTAGTTCATGCAATGATATGTATGGCTAAAGGAACCACTATGTTCAGAAAGAAGACGAAGAACTTATTTCAGTTTGACATGGGGCAAGCTGAGGGCATCTGAACTTTCTCCTGCCTTACAAATGCTCTGAGATGATCGTGATCTTCCAGTCCTTAGAGAGTCCGCTGCAAAAGCAGCTTCCTTGGCGGGCTGCGGTGTGCCGTCAAAGGTATCCGTCTCTGTCTCTTCGGCACATACCTCCTCATCAGTTATGAACAATTTGGATTCCCTCCATTTGGGGTAAAAATCTTGGCTGCCTCTGGAGCCGCTGGACTCACTCCCTGAAAGCTGCAAGCTCAGTTCCTCTGTCGACCTGATCAGGTTTTGTACAGACAGAGATTTGCCCAAGTCCTTGGGCACCGAGGGGAGGACAGACAACAGAGCTTCTCCTCCGGTGTCAAAGCTTTTCCTCAGAGAACGGTCCTTGGTCAAGTTGGACTGAGCAACCTGAACATTTTCCTTGGAGGAAACAAGGCAGGTGGTGACATCAGAAATGCTTTCCTGTAAGCCTGCGGGGTTTGGGTGCAAAGTCTCCGGCCGGGGCAGATGCTTGATGGCCGGGAGGGGAGGTGGGATCTGTAGGGTTGTTGGGGCAGCTGGCTTGGGCGCCGCGCTTATTTGGTTTGCAATGTTGCTGGCTGCCACGGCGGAGCCGTCGCTCTGACTCAGTGGCACCTGTGTCACTTGGCTGTGCATAGGAGAGCTGAGGGCGTAGAAAGTCTGAGCACTGAACTCATTGGGCGTCAGAATGAACTGCAGGCCCCGCGAGATGTTGGCACTAGCCGACCTGGTTAAGCAGCCACTGTTCTGCGTGGAGCTGGACAGGTCTTTGCTATCCACCGGGCTTTGATAGTCGGACGTCTGTTCACATTCAAAGGGCGGAATCTGGAAGGAAGCCAAGGTGAGGGCAGAGGCAGAGCCCTTGCGGAGGACCTGCTGGTAGATGTCCAGTAGGCAGTCCAGCTTGGACTCAATGGACTGGACCTGGAGCAGGGAGATGGACACACACAAGATAGCCGGTTATTAAGAACTGATGTCGTTTCTGGAATTAAAGAAAAAATGAATGAATGTGTGTTGAAACAATTGAGACAATGAGTATAAATTGCAATGCAGCTTTGACTTACTATGAAGGTCACATCTTTCATGAGGCGGCCAGAGGACCAGATAGGAGAGAGGGGTCCCATGGCTTCTGTACTGCCTCCTCTGCCACTCCTCCTTCGCTTCTTTAAAATGGGCATTGGTGCTCTAAGAAGCCATATCAGCGCTATCAAATGCAACCTGCCATCCCGGTCAAATTGCCTTTCCTGACTCTATGACTGTCTTCCTGGAACTCTACTGAATTTTAGTAAGGAACCTATTATAGAATGAATAAAGGCTGTGTGTCAACCCAGGTGAGTCTGGCTTTAAAAATAAAGGTATAAATGCTTCAGAATTAATACTTGGAATGTTTGTGGTTCCATTGAGAGAGCAATTTGATTTCTAAAAAATTATATTTGTATGAGAAGCGACAGCCTCAACGTTAACAAATACCCAACGCTGGTCATCATTATGATAAGGTTTTGTCTTACCTTAAAAAAGGGTGACCTCAAAGAGAGACAGTGCAAATAACCCAAACACAAATGAAATACAGATCTTTACTCTTTTACTATTGGAAATCTATAGTTGCTCCCAGGGAAGTGTTCACTGAAGAGATAAAATATTCTATGGCCTAAGTGGCATGCCACAGGTGCCTTGCAGACACTGTCTATACACAAGGAAGATTTAATTTCGTTCAGTGTTTTCATTTTACTCCTTTAAAATGTATTAATCATGAGGACACACCCACTTGCTTGTAACTAACTTTGATTAAAAACAGACTGGCTGGAGAGATCCTGAGTGTAGCTGAGTGGTACCTGTTTTTCAACCTTGACTACGCGGCCGAGCATGCTGAGGTCATCTGCCGTCTCCTGTTCTGCTGTGATTTTCTCCCGGCTCTTCTTGTCTGACGTGATTTGCCCCTTTCCAAGAATCTGATCAACACTACCAGAGAAAGAGGATATCTGATTACATGAACTGAAAGTGCAGATTGCCTTGGCCAAAGCACTTTGCAAAGAAAAATTAAGTCTCTTTAATTTATTGAAGATGGAATAAAAGCAAGTGGGTCCCAGCTGATGATCTTATTTTTAACACGGATTATACATAGGTTAATTTTCTCAGAATTCTGGTTCCATGGTGAATACTCTCATAGGTGATCTTCTGGAGGCAAAGCAGTCCTGGATATTCACGACAGACCAGATAGTTCTGAACTCAACCACTTCAAAATATGAAAAAGTCATAATGCCAGTAATTTTGCATCAATAGAGCAGATTACTCAATGAGGATGTCCTGCATATCTGATATGTGGATGATAAGCAGATACGAAAACTGTTGCTTTTTAGAATTTGAATTGGGAGAGTATGCATGAGCTAGAAAGTAAAAAGTAACTGTAAATTCTGTAGCAGTCTAGGACCCAGTCATTGTATTTTTTTTTTTTTTTTTTTGTCTTTTTGAGACAGGGTCTCATTATGCAGTTGAGGTTGGCCTTGAGCTTACTTTGTAGCCTAGGCTGGTTTCAAACTAGCAACAGTGCTCCTGTCTCAGCCTCCCAAGTGCTGGGATTACAGGCCAGCACCACCACGCCCAGCTACTTATAATTTTTTTCATTTGTTTTCTCAGTCCTTGTATTTTAAGAACTGTTTGATCTCCAATGCTGATTATTTGTGCCTGAAAATACAGCAACTATTTTTAAAAGAACTTGAATTGGCTAAATATTTGACTTGAAGAAGATATAACCAATCACATGTGGTTGAAATGTATGTATCAAACTCATTCATTTTAACTACTCAGCAAGATGCTTGCTGGAGGAATGCTATACATCTATCACTGCCCGTGACACTAATAAAGGACTGCCTTAGTGGAGAGCAAGGGCCACAAACTTGCAAACCAACAGCAATCTAGGGGCCAAGAATCAACTCTCCAATCATCTCTCCAACTCTCCCAAGGTTAGGGGTGTCTCATGCATTGTAATAACCTTTAATTATGCAGGTCAGAAAAGAGAAAGATCTGTCTTCATGAGCTGCATGGTTGGGTAAAGATTAATGGAGGAGATAGATTAGCTTATTGCTGCAGGGCTCATATACCGGAAGCAGCAACAGCAGCAATAATTCAAACATCAGTAAGAGCCATTGGTCTTCACTGAGCACTTTATACCCAGGTGATTACATCTCATATATTAACTGTCTCAATCATCTGGATAAGCCTGTGAGCACAAAGAGCTAACAGTGTGCATTTTCAAGAGGAGGAAACTCCATTGGAGGGTTTGAATGTCTAATTTACATATATGTTAAAAGCAGAAGTCCAAGGATTTAGCTCAGTGGTGCAGCACCTGTGTGGTGAGAGTGAGGTTCTGAGTTCGATTCCCGGTACCTCATTCCCCAAAAAAGTGGAAGTCCAGTTGCCTACTACAATCAAATTTATATATGTAGACTTTAAAGACTTTGCCTACTAAAAAGAAGTGCCTCCTAGGTATAGTCATTTCCATGCACCTTCCTTTACAATGAATAGCGTTTTCATTGCTTACCGAGTTTGAAGGCTTTTAATTCTACACAGCATGTCCAGATGACCAGCAGAATATTGTTCAATGACATCTTTTACATCATATGGGCGCAATGTTTCCTTAAACTTTCGTTTTGCAACGTGAAATTTCATAATTCTGTAGGAATAACATATTACACATTAATCTTCATAATGTTGGTAAAAGAAGTTACCAAAATGAGTTTCTGGTAAATATAAGAAATTCTGGAGGAAAAAAAAATCAAGCCCCAAATTATTTGAGGTGCCTACAGAAATTTTGTATATAATCCTTTGTTACAGAGGATGATTTAGGGCTGGAGATATAGCTGAGCGGCACAAGTGCCTGCCTGGCAAGTATGAGGTCCTGAGTTTGACTCCCAGTACCAAAAAAATAAAATAAAATAAAAGAAAGGACAATTTAAAGCCTCTTTTTGAGACATACCTTAAAAGTACGAAAAAAGTACAAAAGCAGATTTAAAAAGTGACTGAATTATTGTGTTGTACTTTTTAAAAGGTCACTGAAACCCTGAATTTAAATCAGAGTGAAAATGTAATCTACCATTTCCATGTGATCCTAGAAATTCAAGGTACAACACATAGTGCAACAATTCTTAAAAAATAGAAAAATCAATATGCATGTATCAATATACCAAAATGAATCACATTGTTCTGCATGACTAATATGAAATATGAAACTTCATAAAATTAATGATTAAATCAAAGAAACCTAATATTTAAATTAGACTGTGTAGCCTTTTTGCAGGTAAAAGTTATGCTATTGGAGTTTTTCAGCTAGTAAACGGTTCATAGACTATTATCACATTTATAGATAGCAGGCTGGGAGGCAGTCAACTAGGCTTTAAGAACCAAAATTGTCCCTTGGTGAACAATGGAAAGATTAGGGTGATTAGAGTTCAGAAAGATATGGCTATTGTCTGTCTTAAACTATAGCTTATTTCATGAATCTAAATTCTTTTATTAGTTATAAAGCCCAAATTTATCTTGTAACTGTATTAACTTCAAATTAATTCCATCCAAGCTATTGCTAAATCACTTATTATTAACATTCTTACTCTCTCTTTCTACATTTTCATTACCAATCTTCTCTTGACTCAAGACAGGTTTTGGTTTTCTTTCCCCAAAGATATGTGAGCAAAAATAATCAGCGGAGAGTTAAAGAAATCCAAATTTTATCCTAAACTCTTGAGTATTTCACTTTGGTTTCAAATTTGTTTGCTACCGTTCAGATTGCACTAGGGTGGAACTCAGTTTCCTTTATCCAAGAAACTGAGAACAGCACCTAACCTGTGATATTTCTGGCCCTCAGTGATATGCAAATGTATGCTCCTCTACATCCGACTGTCAGTTAGGTAAAGGCAGAGAAAGGTTATCTTCTATTCAACAGCCCGTGCTTGTGATGGTCAACTTTGACTGTCAACTTGATTGGACTGACAGATGCCTAGGAAATTAATAAGGCACACTTCTGGGTGTGCCTGCTTCCTGAGGCTACTGTCTCATGATGACTGTGACTTCACCAGTGGATTCACCATCACTGCGATCATGCTTGGACAACATTACAAAGAAGTGGGCCTCCTTGAAGGGAATGGGTTGTGGGGTGTCCCACAGGGGAGAATATCTGGCCCTGTCCTCTCAGATTCTCTTCTCTTCCTTTGCTCCCTGGCTGTCGTAAAGTGCTTCACCCTGCCGCTCTTCTGCCCTGACTTTTCTGCTTTGCTTGAATCCCGCTAATAATGAAATTTTGCCACCGTGAGCCAAGATAAATATTTCCTACTTGAAGTTGTTTTTATCAGGCTTTTGGTCCCAGTGACTAAAAGTAGACAAATACAGGGCTTAGTAAAAGTTAGCTTTTGATCCTCCCACAGCTCCTACTACTATTGTTACCACTACTATTCTGTAACATCGTGTGCTCAAAGCTTGGTGCATTTTCTGACACAGTAGAAGGAAACATTTGCAGAATAGGAGGAAGAAGGAAATAAAACGATAAAGAAAACACTTTCCAGTCTGGGTCATCGTTTGAATAAAACTAGAAAAAATAATCCAATGGCCCGGAACACTTCTTTGCCATCTTCAGAGTAGCTAATGATGCTAGAGTAGGCAGGAAAAAATTATCTTTATACATCCCTCTGTAGTTTGTGGGTTCTTATTGTGGTTACCAGTGCTTTCAGTCATATCAGTCAAGATTTTTCATTAACATGTAATAACTGTTCATGTTGATGGGGTACAGTGTGATATTTCAGTATACATATACACACACGTACTGATCAGATCAGGGTAATTAATGTTTTCATCTCCTTATCATTACTTTGTGGTTGGAGTCTTAACTACTCTTTTCTGTTTGTTTGTAAAATGTGTACTAGTCACCCCACTGCTCTGTTAGATTTTATAGCTCATTCTTTCTAACTATGCTCAAGTACCTGTTATTCAGCTTCCATTCATCTGCACTCCCTCTAACTTCTCACCTTCTAGCAATCACTATCATTCATCCCAACTAAAGTTTCATTTGTTACCACTGGTAGATGAGAGAGGACATGTGCTACTTGTCCTGATGTGTCTGGCCTACTTCACTTAATGTAATGTGCTCCAATTTCACCCATTTGTTGCAAATGATGGGACGGCATTCTTTTCTAAGGCTGAATTATATTCTATTGTGCATATGTATCGCAGTTTCCTTATCATTTCATCCACCAATAGGTGTCCCACTGTATCTATCAGTATCTATCTATCTATCTATCTATCTACCTACCCATCTTTTATCTCTATATCTATGTATCATCTATTTCTATCTCTATATCTGTCTATCTATCATCTATCTATCACCTATCTATCTTCTATTTTCTATCTCTACATCTGGCTATCTATCATCTGTCTATCTATCTGTTACCTATCTTCTATCTATCAATCTGTTGAGCAATCTATCTATCAATCTATCTCTCTTCTATCTCTATATCTATCTGGCTATCATCTATGTATGTATGTATGTATGTATGTATGTATGTATGTATCTATCCATCCATCCAGAACCTAGGTAGCTGGATCATGTGGTGATCTATTTAGTCTCCAAGGAGCCTGCACACCATCCTTCATAGCGGCTGTACCATTCTACATTCCCACAAACTGTATATGAGGATGTCCTTTTCTCTACATTCTCATCAGCATTTGCTACTTTTTGTCATTCTGATCACGGCCATTCTAAGCGGGGGGAGTGGAGATGATATCTCACTGTGGTTTTGATTTGCATTTCCCTGATCAGTAATAAAGTTGAGAATTTTCTTTTCATAAATTTGTTGGCCATCGGATTTTCTTTTGAGACGTGTTCCTTCATATCCTTTGTTGTCTTTGTATTTTAAAGTTAAATTATTTGGAGGGTTTTCTTGCATTTTTTTATATGCTTTGTGTGTCCTATATTTTTATCTTTTGTCAGTTTGCAAAATGCTTTCCTATTTTCTTTGAGAAGTGTTATGGCTTATATCTAGATGACCCCCCCAAAGCCTCATGTGGTCATAGGTGGGGCTTTCCAGAGGTTGCTGGATCTAGAGCATGTAATGCTGGGATCAAGAGTGTATGATTAAGTTAGCCTACTGCTTGGCTTGGCATAGTCTTGGGTGTGGATAATGGGAAGGCCCACCCTGGGTGTGAGTGCTATCATCCCTAAGTGCTAAGGTAGAAAAAGGACTGATATAGTCACTGCTTGTCACTTGCTGCTTACTCCTTTTGCTGCCTCCTGCCTGCCATGAACTGCTTCTCCTCTGCGATGCCCCTCTGCCATGCCATCCTGCCTTGGAGCCAATTACTACCTGAAACATTTACAAACTGTGAGCCAAAATAAACTTTTTCTCCTTTCACTTTTGGCACTGGATATTTTGTCTCAGCAATGAGAAAAGTAACTAAGCAAGAGGTATTTAAGGGAAACTATATTTTGAAGTATTTAAGGGACACTATAGATTCTAGCCCTGCCTCAGCCGTATTTTATGCAGACCTCAAATAATTTCACTCTTACTTACATAACTTACTACTTATGAGCTAGCCAAACTAAATGTACTTTATAGTTTTGATCAGTATTTGTTATTTTGATCAATATTAAATATTTTGATGATATTTTATGTTATTTCACTATAGTCATGTGATGGTAGGTATATAGAATATTTTCTTTTAGTGCTGGAGATGGAACCCAAGACTTCCCATGTTAGGCAAGTGCTCCACCACTGAGTTACATGCCAGTCCCACACTTCATTGAGTTGTATATGCTATTTCTTTTTTCTGAAAACCTACAATGTTTTAAAGAATCAACTTTAAAGTCACTTTTTAATGGAATTTCTACCGCACATGCCTGTCACCTCTAAGTCTCTTCACATTTGCTTGTATTCTAGCCTCTTCCCCAGACTGCATGGGACCATCAGCTCAAGCTGCCTATCTCTCCTCCTCCTAGCCCAACTCCTGGGGCAGAGCTCAATGAATAGGTGAGGTCTGTCTGTCCAGATGCTTGCCTGAGAGGACGGGGTAGCATCTCAAGGTAACATGGGTCACAGAAGGGGAGAGTGCTCACCCTTTTCACTCTAAACATTCATCTTTCCCATTGCTCTGCAGGCTGACCACTCTCCAGTCTGTTTGAATTTTCTTGTCACCAAAGTGCTCTTTCTTTAGGATTCTTTATAGTTATCTAAAGTTCTCACTGTTCCTAATTCAGCGCAATCACAGTCTTCTTAGGAAGTTTCCTAGCGCTTCACACTGAGGGGTCTTTCTCGAGGGCCTCAGATATGCTATCATGAGCTGAGTCTGGGGTGATGGATCTCACCACTGGCGTTGGAGGTCAGGGGTGTGCTTTACCCTAGCATCCCACACAATCCCTAACAAGGATGAGGAGACTAATTCCAGCTGAAGAAAACAATGTGGAGTTGATGCTGTTCTGAGTGTTCTGTTACAAGGCAAGCTCTTGTAGAGATGTTCCAGAAAGAGCACCTTAGAACAGATTAAAGTTCGTCAGGCACATTTCAGAGACAGCACGCCCTTAGACTGTCCTCCACAGGTATAAAAAACTGCGAAGTAACATAAATGAGCATTCACTTGATAGTCAGAACCAGCTTCTTAAAACTGTGAAAGCATAATGTTGTTGTTTTCCTTAAATTACTAATGTAACAGGATCCTACAGAGCAACTGAATTGCAAACAGTAAGACAACACTATAAAAAGATAAGGAGAAAAACCGAAATCTTGGACATGAAAGAATACATGACCTGATAAGCAGCAAGTACAAAGAGAGAGCTGGTTGGAAAACGAAATTCTCCAGGGCACAGGAAGGGAAGATCTCGAGAGCATGGTAATTACCACGGAATGGTAACACAATGGAATGCATTTTATAGTGTTATAGGGCCATCAAGAAAGTAGGGGACACTCAGGAGGCTGGGGCAGGAGGATTGTTGTGAGTTTGGGGCCAGCCTAAGCTACAAAGTGAGCTCAAGGCCAGCCTGAACTACATAGCGAGACCCTGTTTCAAAAGGACAAATGGAAAAAAAAAAGAAAAGAAAAGAAAAGAAAGAAAGAAAGGAAGAAAACATGTGGTTAAAATCTTAAAGTAGAGTAAAATCTACAGTCCCAGCTACTTGGGAGGTTGAGGCAGGAAGATTGCCTGAGCCCAGGCCAGCCTGACCAATTTAGCAAGATTCCATCTCAAAGAGAACAGCAACAAAACCCCCAACAAAACTAAAAGCAAAAACAAACAAACAAAAAGAACCAAAGAAGAAGCAAAATTCCAAGTTTTCTGTTCCTAGGAGATTGCTAGTACTGCTTCCAAAATCCACACGTGCCAGGTATTCTCTAGGTGGGGCAGGAGTTAGTGATGCTCTTGGATGCTCTGGCTGCTTTAGCTGTTATAGGATGAGCCTTTGTAAGAGAAGACCTTTGGCTACAAGGGTCAGGTATGCAGGAAGCTCACATTGTCAGTGATCTTAGCACCCTTCTTTCCACCCTATGGCAGCTTACTTCATCTAAAACAGACGTGATTTTCATGACCAAAATCAGAAGGTAGAGAGAGGAAAGCATAAGGGGTTGAGTGAAGTCCAGAAGGCCTCTCCAAGGGTCCTGTCTTACCATCCTTGCCCCTGCAGCATGCCCTCCTTCCTCCAGAGGGTCTACCTCATGATGTCCCAAACAGCCTCTGTTTCTACAAGGTGATGAACTTGGCTCGCACACACAGGACCCAGCCCTGGATGGCCGGGGCATGGAGCTGAGCAGACACAGAAATTTCCCTCTACAGATTTCTGCTCAGTTGTGTCTTTCGGGGTGGCTAATACCACGAGAAGCACTTTATCCGCAGTAAGTCAATTTAAAGCTCTAATTTCCCATGTTTATATCTGCATTGAGGGAAAACTCATGGGGTCAAGTAGCCTGTCCTAAGGGCATGCAACTAGTAAGGGGCAACTCACCACTCAGTCCTTGGTGCGTGGCTTTGCCATGCCACCCAGCTGCATCACAGGGGCTTCTGGGAAGACAGCTGTGTAAATGTGAGGCAGAATGTCCAGTCCCTCCTCTCTGATATGCTCCCACCAGTGATTCCTCGGCTGCAAGAGTCATTCCAGTCCTCTCCAACGCTATTTTCCCAGACAGACCCCATGCTGGGAATACAGTCTGCCTTTCCACGTGATCACCTGCCTTTTTCCCAGCGTCTCCTCTGAGAATCAGCCCACAGCTAGGTGCATTCTCCACCTCCAACAATTGTAATTTCCTTTTGTCACAAAATCCTGGGGCCATGTGCTCACTTTTCTCAACTCATAGGAGATACAACACAACCTCCTGATGTTCGTCCGTTGTGCCTTATGTATATTTCTCAGCTAGTACCATGAACAAAAAGCTACACTCTTAGTCTGTGAGGACAGAAAGGCAGAGAAGGCCCTTTTTGTTTACTTAGGGATGGAATGAAACCTTGAGTTCAATGCTCTCATTGTAGACGTTGGGAAAAATGCAAACAATGCAAAGGTGCTGGAAGTTGCAGAAAAGGTATAAAAATAGCTATCAACTCTGAAATCAAAAGGCTTTTTGAGTCTTCATTTGGTTTTCCTGTCCCAAGACATTGCTTTTGAGATGCTAAGGCTTTTTAAAAGTACAAGGAGAAACACAGGAGAGGAGAGGTGAGGGGAGCTCAGACTAGGAGCATCACAGTCCACAGAGGGAAGAGGAAAAGCTGATTTTGGGTGGCAGGCTTGCTCAGACATTCTCTTCCAAAATACCCAGGCCTAACTCCCCAGTGACTCAAGTCTAGATAAGAGATGGAGAGCTTTTTTCTTTTTCAGTGGTCCAGTAGTGGATATTTTATATTTTGCAGGTTGTATGATTTATGTTGAAACTCTTTAACTGTACTTTTTTAGTGCGATAGCAGACATGGTACAACAAGTACATGAGCATAGACATGTTTCAGTAAGACTTTAACTACAAATATAAGACTTGGATTAGGTTTGGTCCTCTTGCTGTAATTTGCCAAGTGCTGGTCCAGGAAAGGACTATGAAGAATGTCCAAGAAGCCAGAAGTAAATGAAGACCCATGCCCTGGGCTGGGGAAGAGGCAGAAGATCTTCCTGATGTCTTAGGTACTTGCAAAAAGAGCTGAACATGATTTGTGCATTGCCTAGTAGCAAGGAATGTTTGAGCAAACCCTTCTAGGGTAATACTAAGCCTTTAACATATATTTAGTTTTTTTCTGGTACCGGGAATTGAACTCACGACCTTGCACTTGACAGGCAGGCGCTATGCCGCTGAGCTAAATCCCCAGCCCTTTAACATATAGTTAATGATTAAGATAATCATCAAACTAATCAGTACTATAGAATAACCCTACGAGAAAGGTACTATTCCTATATCTATTTTGCAGATAAGGAAATTAAGACACAGAGAGGTTAAGTAACTTGTTTGATGTTAAACAGCTAGTAACTATGGAGGCACAGCAGTAAATACAGCAGCAAAGAGCCAAGGACTCCTGGGGTCCTGCTCCTCTGATGCTGGCAGGAAAAAAGGGGCGCTAGGGAATTTGTACTGAGCAAAACTGAACTGGCCCCACCGCACCACTAGGGGGTGGAAAAGATTCTCCACAAACCTAAAACTGTCACCTCGTGCAGAAGCTGAAGAGGTCTGTGCAATTTTCCGAGCACAGAAAAAAAAAAAAAAATCAAAGCCAAGTTAAACTCTGGGCAGAAAACGTCTATATATACACACCAACACATGTGCCCTTCCAAGGAAATGTAGTTGCGTTTGTTGTGCTGCCACGGGTTATGAAATCTTGCAGAATCTCGTTCCAGCCCTCTAAATCAGGGTGGAAACACTGCCGATGAATATTCAGAGACAGGAACGAGGAGAAGAGAGAAGGCGCTGTGACTGCGGCCGCCACAGAACAGATGGCCTGCGCTCTGAGAGGCAGCTTGAGAGACCGGGAGGACCGCAGCGCTTCCCGAGCTCAGCTGCTTACTGGAGTCACCCAGGGAGCTCGGGTTCTGCCTCTAGAAATTCTCCTGTCGTTGGTCCAGGATGTGGTCTGGAGATTTCCTAAAACTCAAGTCATGCAGATATTCAGCCAAGCTTGAGAGCCGCTCAAGTGGCAGCGGGTTGGGGCAGGGACAAAGAAGCCACCGTGATGGAGGCAGGTTTGCATCAACTGTCGCACTGGTGCATGGCACACCGTGGGCAGGGTGTGAATGTGTCTGGGTACCATTCAGAACACAGCGCCTCCTACCACCTCTTCCCTGAGGGACTTCAAAGTGTTCAAGCAAGCAGTAGCTATGTAGTTACAATGTTCTATTATTTAGCTTGGAAAGGGAAGGGAGTGCTAAGGTGGCTTCTTATTCATTTTTCTCCCTAATAAATATTCATTAAGCTTCTACGCTGCCATGCTGGGCACCGTACTGGCTCTGATGAGAATGCACTGGCTGTGCAGGGGGAGCTGGTGGAACTGGAAAAGCTTCCCACATGATGACAGTGATTACTAGGTCTCCAGTATCTTCCTTCCACATGCAGGATGCAAAGCCCCAGTTGCTTTGACTGTGAGTTTTGATGGTAGCCAACAGCCCCATTCATCCAGGGCCCATATGTAACTTGCTAGATGAGCTTGTGGGCTTCCCTAAGTGATGCGAAGAAAGTGCCTGATGAATGAGACTTGAAAATTCACTCATTCCTTTATCCGTCAAACATTTGCTGAGCGCCTACTCTGGGCCAATGTCTGCTAGATGGCAGGGATGCTATGATAAAGGAATAGCTCCTGTTGCTAGGCCCTTTCCAGTGCAGCGTGTTGCATACTTTGTAAAGGGTGGTGGAAAGCACAGGTCCGTAGGAGGATACAGAAGAGGAGTATTTCACACAGATGAGAGAGGGACAGAAAACAGCTTCTAGAGGAGATGACAGCCCTGGGGATATCACTGTTTCTCTAGGCCACTGAAATGGCCTTACGCTGCCAGATTACATGTTTTCAGGGGTGGATATGTGATCTCCCCAAAGCCCCTTTCTTTGCCTTATGTTGGATACCTGGGTTGATTTACCTACTTGTTTTGTTTTTTTTTGAGACAGGGTCTCACTATGCATTTCAGGCTGGTCTTGAACTCACTTTGTACCCCAGTGCTGGTATTATAGACACACACCGCCATGCCTGGCTCTGATTTACCTACTGATATGCATTCCATATCGTCTTCCCAGTTTGGAAAACTCTTCTAATTTCTGACTCTTTGCAAGAAATCTAACTTCCTTAAAATCCAGGACCCTAGGGCTCATTATGGAAGTGCCCCTGGGAGACTGGTCCTGAATCTCTCCAAAGAAAGCCCTTCCTTGATTTTTAGAGATTGGTCAAGGAATGGTGTTGATCTTGGAGTAGAACCAGTAGACAACTAGGGCTCCAGAACTTGAGTATTTGGGTCTCCACTTAAGGTGCATGAGTAGCTTGATGAGAATATTTATTAATATTAGTGTTAAACTAATAATAATAATTAATGTTATTTTTATAAACATAACTCCAGGTTTGCATTTGTACATAAAGTATTTAGACTAAAAACTCTATAAAAGAAGTTGCAGAGTTATACTCGTATAACTAAGATTTTTTTCTCCCTTCTTTCATCTCAGACTGTGCTACTAGTAAAAGACTCAGAACACTCCAAAGCTACAGGATGCATGGGCTAGGCACATGGATTTTTCTTTTTCTTTTTTTTTTTTTTCTGCTTTTAGTCTTTAACAGAGACAGTAACTTAATCCCACATGTATGTGGTTATCTGATGTCCTCACTGCAGGGGTGATTAGCTATTTCATGCGCTGACAGGGCACTAGGACAAGTCTTGTGGCCCTGTTCCTTTTACCAGTGGAAATAGAGCTTTTCTTCCAACCCTTGCTTTTCTTGTTCCTCATTTTCAGGATCTGGTAGGTGCTCCTGTAGATTTCTTTAGATTTCCTCGTAAAAGATAGTAGCAAAGCCAAGCAAACACTTCTGGACCCAAGAAAGTCTGTAAATGGTTAAGTTTCCATGGAGAATTTTGTAAGCATTAACATGGTAACTAAATCTGTGTTGTTCTTTTAGTAGTATAAAATTCTGCATAAACTTTAAAGTGTGAAATGACACCAGTATTTTTTAGTACTGGAGATATAATTTAAATTATAGGCAATAAAAGCATTAGAAAATCTCCAATGCTACCAAGTGTGTCATCAGTGACAACAATAGTTTAATGCAGCCCTTGAGAAAAATGTGGCTATGAGCAATTATCTTCAAAATGAAAACAAACAGAAAGAATATTCCAGAGAAGATATTAGCCGGTCTTAAAAATGTGTGCTGAATGATCTATACACTGTTCCTCCTCTATTGTACTATGTTTCGGACTTGGCTGTCAAGGATGTCTTGATAGTGACTGGAAAACCAAGACTCATCACTTTTGCTAAAATAGTACAGATACTACCAGGAAAATTAAGAAATGGGGATGATTAAACGGCTTGTAAATTTAAGAAAATGCCTACAATGGCAAACATATGCCTCTTTTTCACTTGTGGAGCATTCTTGTCTGAAGCACGGAGCAGGATTTGGGCAGGATTCAGAGGGCAGACCGTGATTTAGGGAAGGGTTGAGAAGGGTTCCGTGCATGTTCAGAGGGAATACAAGGCAGGGGCTCTGGGGCAGAGGAGCCACCTCGGCAGACTTCAGAGGTCAGCAGGAGTTCTTGCTCACTGATCAGCTCTGAGCTATTTTAGCACTCTCCACCCCCAAGGGTGAGTTTGAAAACATACTTCTAGAAAATGGGTGCATTTCCATGAAATGGGAGTTTGAGAGGAATCTGTGATAATCTTAAAGGAAATATTCAAAGCTAAGTTTTCCTCTGAGTGAAAGACATATTTTGGAAATAGTCTAAGAATAGCCATTGTTCACCAGGTACTTTAAAAAATGACAACATTAATTAAGGAAAAAGTCTGAAAGTGCATTTGGGTAATCAACTCCAGACAAAGTGAGAGTGGTCTTAGTTACCTCATTGAAAATTTTCACTCTCAAAAGTAAATAGAAAATTACAGATGCTTAATAAATGTTAATAACTGAAAATGAGAATTTTTATTTTAATCTTTCTGAATGTGGTAATGTTTTTTGCCTTGCTGTCATCTTTGCAATGAAATACATATTTTCTGTTCTACATTTTAGTATTATTTTGGCTCTAATGAGAAGGTATTATTGCAAGAGCTACTGGGATACAAAAGGCTCAGTCAAATATTTATATTAAATATTCTAACACCGCCCCCCTCACCGCCAAATTAACAAGGAATATGTCAAAATAAGTTGCTGTCTCAGAGGTCAACAATAGATGATTCACACTTGAAATCAGTAATATATGTACAAAATACCACCTCCGGTGAATTAAATTCATGGGCATATTGTGCAAAAAGCTTTTTAATCAACTGATGTTGCATTTATTTATATATTGAGGATGTTTCTGCTTAAGATTGAGGGACTTAAACCTTAAACTTTTCAGAACTGCTAGTTGTATTGGTTGGTCTTTTAATCCTGTACCTTTGAAATTAAGAATTACTATCTGTGAAAGATTTGCAATGAAGTTATTAAACTATTTTGTGTAGATATCATGATTTCATAGAAATCAGTAATTTTCAATGGAAATTGGAAGTGATTTTTTAAAAAAAGGCCCACTAAGCAGAATCAGGATACAGGGAGAAAAATGATCCCTTGAAAATGTCACAAAGTAGTGCACAGAAAGATTTAGAATCCACAAAAAGGACAGAGAGGTAAATAATAAAGTTCAGTTAAAAATAAGGACAGAGAAAGAATTCTGAGAAGCGAGGGGACTGCAGAGGACTTTGCAAAACTCAGTCAGGTTTCAAGAACATGCTGCAGAATAAATCTTAAACCGTTGTAAACTGCTTAGCTAGCAGAATAAACCTAGTCCAATTTCTTTCTTGCAACTTACAATACTTTTTATAGGCTGTGAAGCAAAAGCAGAAAGCTTCAGAGTCTTGGGAAATGACACAAACTGAGTTAAATACGACTTTTAGGAAACATAATCTGCTTCTGCTAGATAAGATTTTCCATATTTGTTGCAAGTCAGATTAATTTGCAGGTTGAATTGCCCTACCTTCACTTTGGGGTCTTTGGTGGATATAATCAATGTATGCAAAGAATCTCAAGGTGACTTTTAGAGTGGAAATGTTCACTATCACATTTTGTATTGGCAGAAATGCTCTTTTTTCTTTATTCAGTGTGGTAGCCACTGGCCACCTCTGGCTGTTGATCATTTCAAATGTGGATCGTGTGATTGATAACTGATTTTTAAATTGGATTCCATTTCTTTTTTTTTTTTTTTTTTTTTTTTTTGGTTTTTCTCCGGTACCGGGAACCAAACTCACGACCTTGCACTTGCCAGGCAGGCGCTTTTTGCCACTGAGCTAAATCCCCAGCCCCTGGATTCCATTTAATTAACTCAAATTTAAATAGCCCCAGGAGAGCAGTGGCTACTGTCTTGGACACTACATTTCTAGATCCTCTCCATCCCTTTCATGGAAAGCTTCAGGTGTCGTTTCACTACATGTTCTGCATTTCTGGGCTTAAGCATCACCCAAGGCTGCTAGATTCCTCAGAGGCACGGTGGCCATACAGTTGGCTGTTCAAACTGGGATACTTGAGCAGAACAGGGAGTGTTGTTAACAATTATCATGAGAGAAAGGGCCTAATCTAAGAGGAAGGATCAAGGAAGATGTTATGATCTTCCCCCTTGGAAGGTTTGCTACTTGATATTCCATTGGGAGGGAACTAGGCTTTAGCTAACATCTTAGGTTGTTGTTACAGAGAGTTTAAGCACATTCTAGAGTACACATATTTTCACTCTATCATCCCCCTCCATTTATCTAAATCTTTTAACTCATTTCTGATTTCCTAGTGACTCCCAACCATGAAATAATGCCATGTCTAACACAATGCCAAGTGACTGACTAAATGAAGTAACTGACAGCTGAAGTTAGATTAAGAATCTGAACAGTTAAGTTAGTTTGGACATTTTAAGCCTTCCTGTAGTTTTTTGACAAGAGGCAGAAAGTGTTAAAAAAAAATCAGATGAGGTTTTATTTTTTTTATTTGCAATAAAATCACTCCTTGTTCCATAACAGATGTAAATTTTCCCAAATCAATTAAAGTGGGTGGGTTGATCATGCCAAATCTTGAATTTCTTTTTATGAATTAGGGAGAGGATGCTGGAAATATGAATTTAACTGTCTTGGGTATTCTCTTAGGCCTCCGCTATCAATTGAGGAAGCACAGTAAGGTCGACCATTAGTAATTACACTTCAGGAGACAGGACCAAGTTGCTATAGAGTGTTTAGCCTGTTTGAAGTTAACCTGAAGGGGTTTTTCTTTAATAAAAAATACAGAATATATATTGCAGCAGCAGCATAAAATTAATTTAAAAAATCTAATTGCATCAATAAACTAAATGTCCTTAAAATAATGAACATACACAGCATGCCAAATCTCATGTCATGCCTCCAGTATTGCGTGACTTTGCAAATCCTATCGTTTAGAAGATATTCTGTGTTGAATACAATGTGTTGTGGTATGAAGACAAATTGCTTCATCATTTGATAGGCATGTGGATGAATAGAAAAAGGGAAAGGACTTATTCCATATGATTCACCAGCTGCAAAAAGAATTTGGTAACACTACCTCCAGATAATCCGAGGCACATCCCGAATCATTTTGCTCGAGTTTCCACTAACCTGATGGCTCGGATGACAGTTTTAAGTGGTGGGGTGAGGTCTTCTACTGATACGTCGCACTGGCATCCCTTCTCATCATAGACATCCTCAGTGCCAAGCGCTGTGTCAGCTGCAAGGAAAACACCCATTAACACCAGCAGGAGCAACTGAAACCACGCTGCCGAGTTTGAGTCACACGGGGACAGCGGGGTATTCACAGACTGAGCACCTCAGCCAAGGCACACACCAAGTCACCCAGTTGTTTCCCCAATAGTCTTTTCTCTCCTTTCTCTACAATCTCTCCAGTCTTATGTGCTGCACATGAAGTCTTCTTTGAGCTGTTTTCCATGGGGAAGACAGTGGTGAGGGATTTGTTTTGATCTGCCCATGTTCTTTTGCCCATTTCTTTGGAAACTAATAGCCAAGCTTAAGTAGCAGATGTTTTGAGGTAGGGAAAGAGTCTTTGGACACTTACTTAACTGCCCTGTGCATGGAGAACTCAAGTCCTGTGACATTGACCTCATTAGCCCTATGCCTTGAGCCAAGCAGCCTGACTTAAGAAAGCTGCCTATTTATTAGTTACTGGACACAGGTGGTGGTGGTCCAGGGGAGAACTTGCTTAAGACAATCTCTCCAAGCTGAGAGCAGATTTTCAGACTGGATAAGAAGTGGGTTTCTCAGAAACAAAGCTAAGGTACTCCAGCACTCATTGCCACATTTGGAAAAGGGACAGGATTGCAATAAATACTACATATCAAGAATTTATAAAATTAGCATTTTTTTTTTTTGTGGTACCAGGGATAGAACTCAGGACCTTGCTCTTGCCAGGCAGGTGCTTGTGCCACTGAGCTATATCCCCAGCCCAATAAAATTAACATGAAATAAATTGGTATCTTTGCACTTTTTCTAGCAATAAAATGTTAAAAGCAAGTTAAAATTCCTATAAGGGGAGATAGATTAAATGAATATTGGGAGGTTTATACAATGGAACATTAGATGGCTGTTAAAAATGGTGTTGAAGACTAATGACTGGGAACATGTCACAATGTAGTGTTAAAAATCTGTCTATTTGGAATTAATGATTTTTTAAAAAAATTTGGTTATATTTTCTAAAATTTCTACAATAAACATGTATTACCTTAGTATGAAAAATATTGAGATCCTCAAAAACCAAGCTAAGGTCATAAAAATGCACTCATGAGAGACAGGTTACATGGCCTCTACCCACTATTCTTACATGGTGACATACGCAACAGGACTAGTGGCTCTTTGCATAGCTTTCTCTGTGCAGTATCCATTTTCTGAGTCATGAAATGAAGGGACTTCTCTACAGCTGTCCATGTTAGATTCAAAGTCCAACATGCTATTGAAGAGTCTTCTGTTGAGGCAGTGCTTGCATTTAGAAGTATGCAAGTGGTGAACTACTTAATTCCAGCAACATTTGCTCTGCTGGAGTAGAGGTGATGAGAGGGGATATGATCAGATGTAAAGATGTATATTCTCAATTCTTAATCTTGGTCCCTTTGGTCTGTTTGCCCTCAAGCCTAGTAAGGTGGAGAGATGGAACTATCCACTCACAATAATGCTGGTAATTGAACAACTGTCTCAATTTATCTCACTGAATTCATACGTTGAAAGTCAATCACCAGTATGATAGCATGGACCCTAAATGCCACAAAATTGTCTTTATAAGGGATAGAAAAGGAGAAGACCAGGGGATATGGATGCAGGGAATGGAGTGTTGTATTTACAAGCCAAGGGAAACTAAGGATTGCTGACACCCCAAGAAACTAAGGATGGTTTTTCTTCCAGTCTCTAGAAGGAACCAACCCTGAGAATACCTTGATTTTGAACTTCTGGACTGCTGAGCTCTGAGACAATGTGTTCCTGTTAAGTCACCCAATTTGTGGTAAGCAAGAAACTAACACATTTGGGGAAACCTCTTCATGATATCCAATTCTTCACTCCAAGACAATAATAGTAGTAGGGACTTTTTAAAGAACTCTAATTATGTGCCAAGAACTTCCATTAATTGCTAGAAAACCCCATGAGTTATGCACTATTATTACACCCTGTTTTACAGATTGCAGAAGTGAGGCACAGGAAGCCAAGAAAACTGGTCAAGAACCCATGGAAAGGAAGTGACAGAACCAGAATTTAAGCCCGTGCGGCATGAGAGGAAGTGACAGAACCCGAAATTTAAACCCACGCGGTTGGGTTCTGCAGCTGCTTGACTTTGAGTTTCACCTCTGGCCCCTTCTGAATTTGTCCTGCTTGTCTCTTTTGCTGGCGTCTGGCCTCCTATCACCTGCATTCCGCTTTCCTTCAGATGGCCATGTGTACCCAGCAGGGGTGAGCTTCCCAGCACTGACGGACAATCCACAGTAGGGCAGTGTGGTCACCGCAGCCACGTGCAGAGGCAGTCCACACCCCAAAGGATCCCTGGAAATGCTTGTACCTGAACTTCCAGGAGAGTGTGTGAGGGACCCAAGAGGAAGACAGGCAGAGGAGGGCTCACATACAGGCTGGGTGGCGGGCAGAGCTGAGGCCATCACCTGCCATTACCTGGGCTCTGAGATGCCCACATGTCAGCCACTCAGAAGAAATACTGTGTACAGTACACACGTTAGCAGGATTCCCAGTATAGACCCTAGTAGACAGCTCATGCTGTCCTTCAAAATAGAGGCCTGTTACTTCCTTCCTGCGTCTGAATCCTAGTAAGAAGCACCTCTAGCAGTTCCATTTTATATCTCAAGAAACAGGGGAGCCCTGGAGTGCTGACCCAGAAGGCAGATCTTGCAATGCCTATATTGATGACCTCTCTGTTTGAAAACAGTGCAAGTAACCTAATAGGAAGGTAAAGATCAAGCAGTTAAAAAGCATAAAATGGCCGGGCATTGTGTTGCACACCTGTAATCCCAGCACTTGAGAGGCTGAGGTAGGAGGATCTTTGTGAGTTTGAGACCACCCTGGGCTACAAATTGAGCTCAAGGCCAGCCTGAACTGCATAGCGAGATTCTGTCTCTAAAAAAAAAAAAAAAAAAAAAAAAAAAAAGCATAGAATGTAGGTCTTTGATTGTGAAGCTAATGCAAGACTATTTTTTCACCAGGTGTGTATTGTCACAACAGCACCAAAGTGAAGACAATGAAATTAATGTCCACCACTGAGTGTAAGCAGAGCTGGGAAGATCTCAAGGATCCAAAGCAATTACTTCCTCGCTTGATGCTGTAGTCCTTTAACCCCAACCTGTTCCCTCCCAAACAGACTCAATCTGTCCATTCTGCTCTGGAACAGGGCTGGACAGAGGATGGGACAGGATACGAACGCTAACTACATTATCCCCCAAAGCATCTTAATGGGCAGTTTTTATAGCACTTTCCAAGTTAAATATTCCAGGTATGAATGAAACAGTCCTGGTGTGTGTGTGCTTGTGTGTGTGTGTGTGTGTGTGTGTGTGTGTGTGTATGCGTGCACGCACGCAGGTTTCATTAGAGCAAATGAATAGGAAATATGTCTTTGCTGGTATGTATTGAGGTAGAAGATGAATTAGGGCTATTTATTCGCCACATAAAATGGGGATCTTATTTATTTAATTTTGCTTCATAAATATCTTGAGATGTCAATTTTCTTTTCCGTGAGGTTGATGCCACACTAAATGCCTCTTTTATGATTCCTGGTGACTTCAAACTCTCTCTGAATGCCCCACCTGGGCGTGGCTAAATTTTCAGCTGTCTCCGCCTCCACTTCTGGGTCTCTGTGGTGGCAGTCTGGGAGATGCGGGCTATGGGAACATAAGCTCATATCAGCACCAGACTGCACAACAGCTAGCCACAAAGGGCAAGATGCCAGCAGAGCAAGAAACTTTCTAAGGTCCTGCTCCCTTTCCAGCATCTTTCTGCTGCACCCACCCTTGCTCAAGGTCCATGCATGGGGCAGGGGAGGAAAGAAGCATAGAAACGCAGCTCTTTGTCTCTACCAATCCTTTTCTGTTTCGTTCGTGCGTGCGTGTGTGGGCGTGTGTGCGTGCGTGCATGTGCGTGCATGGGCGGGATCAAAGATGTAACCCTGGACCCTGACAGGCTAGGCAAGCACTTGACCTCTGAGCTACACCCGCAGTCCCGTTTCTTAATGAGTAGTGTTCTTGACTTGTTTTCAAATATATTGTTTTCCTAAATTTTGGAAAATCTAAACAGAAATTTGGAAAGCCACTTAATAAAATTGCTACTTTTCAGAGAGTTTGGGAAAAAAAACGTTTCGCCCTTAGGTGGTGAGGGAAGAAGATGGAAAAGAAAATATCTGCGAAACTTGTGCTACGTCCAAAAACCATTTTTCTTTTTTTTGTTTTTCTTGTAAAACTTTGTCATTAAGATGCAGGTATTTATGGAAGACAGGTAGTCTCTAGTTTTTTTCCCTCTGGGACCGCTCCTCTTAATGATTAGATTCCTTTGATCTCTGTCTCTCTGTCTCTCTCTCTGTCTCTCCGTCTCTGTCTCTGTCTGTCTGTCTGTCTCTCCCCCCTCCCCTCTCTCTCTGTCTCTCTCCCTCCCTCCCTCTCCATCTCTCTGGTTTGGAAATGGGGATCCCAGCTCCTCAACTCAAGAAATCACTTCAGCCTTGTTAGCCAGTGAATCTACAGACAGGTGCCGTCACGCCTGGCTTTTTCAGCACTTCTTGAACTGCTAGCAATGGGTTTCAACTGTGGTCAACATTGGAAACACATGGGGAGTGTTAGAAAATGCCAGCACCAGGATGCTCTCAGGACCCACACTGGAAAGTGAAGGCTGGAATTCAGATAGCTCAATTTTTTAAAAAGGTCTCCAGAGGCTTAATATTTATAATGATAAGGAGCTTATGTGAATGAACTATGACCCAAAATATGAATGCACAAGCACGTCAGTCAAGGGAGACTATGAGGGCTGGGGCTCTAGCTCAGTGGTGTAGTGCTTCCCTGCAAGCCCTGGATTTGATCCCCAAGACTGCAAAGAAAACAATTATACTCTCCTGAAAAAGACCTGTGTTTAATATTACTACTGATAAAAATCCATTCATAAAAATATGGACTTATAACTTTGTAATTTATAAAAGCATAGTAGTGAGTAATAAATTGTTGAGAGGAATTTGGTACACTTTGTCACTCACTACTTGTGATCATATAAAGCAGAATAAATTTTTATAGTAATAAAAAACTGGAAAATTTATACTCAGAAGTTTTATAATTTTGTTCCAGAGAAGTTTTCATTGCAAAACAACTCCAAAAAGAAAGCCTAATGCAATAATGTTTATTGTATTATTGCCTACCATACAGAAATAGTTATATAAGTTTCAGTGTCCCAAAGTATAAATGATCATATTAGTATCGGATCATGGAAGTGAACTATGTAGCTATGAAAAATATAATTATGAATATTGTGTAATAATATGAAGACATTTTTCAACATGCTGCTAAATAAAAAAGCATAAGCTAAATACTCTTGTTCACCACGTCAATGACAAGAGAAAAGAAAAATGGCTAGAATGTGTAAAAATGAAATTAGTTATACTAGGGTATGAGATTATAAATTATCTTCTAAATTACTTAAAGAATACAAGGATTTTTTCCACCTTAAAAAAAATGTGTGTTTTTTGGGGATTGAACCCAGAGCTCATGAATGCTAAATATATATTTACTATACCCTTAACCCCTACTTAAAATATTTTTTAACATGAAGTATTCAAAAAATTGAAAAACAATTAGAGTGAAGAGAAAATCTTCCAAGATTCCAAAACTTAAAAACAACCAGCACTGTGATATGTTTCATACAGTAAGGATGTGAGGGATAAAAGTTCATAATTTATTTTTATTTTATGAATTTAAAAGAAGCATGCCATGATTTTATTTCCTTATGTTATGCGGAACACCCCTTAAAACGGCCACTATTAGTGGTGGTGATAATTAAAACATTACATCCTGTCATGAATTGTAATCTATTTTCTTCTGCTGCTGGTTGTATTTCAATTGTGCCCCCAACTATCATATTTCAGTATCTTAAATATCTTCCTAAATTTAGAAGTTTCATTTTAGACATGCGCTAGTCCAAGGATGATTCCCTTAATCCAGCTGGAGTTTAGAGTCACTGCTTGGGCCCTGATGCAGAAGCAGAGTGGCCTTTCACTCTGTCCTGGGCCAGGCCTTTCTTTTTTCTGTTCTGTAGTGGATGCTGTGAAGTTACCAAGAGACACACTGGGTCCCCAAGGCAGGAATAAGGAATGTGGAAAATACACAAGAGGATCTGTCCTTTGTCCTAGATATTTCTCCTTTCCAACACATTTTATTTTAACATGGTTTCCCCTCAGTATAATACATGCTTTGAGTCTTTTGAAGAGTTTTGTTTTTATGCATTTTCTATTTGAATGGACCACATAAAACCTGTGTATTTTTGCAAGGCACAATGTGCTGCTTTGATTCATCTATAGATGGGGTAATTAGCATATCCTAGCCTGAAACTCTTATCTTTTTGTTTTTTGGTAAGCACATTTTAGAATCTCTTCTGACCCTTTGGAGGTGCCTAGCGCATTAATGTAAACTGACTGTGCCTCAGGGTATCAGGACTTCTTTCTCTGGGCAACTCTAACATTGTGCTTGTTGACCAACCTCTCCTTATCCTCCCCCCTGACTTTTTAATTAAATTACACAGAATGAGAAAAAATGTGTCTGTGGTTCTAACATTCTGAGGCAAATCCCATTAAATTTTGGCACTTTCCCTTCTAGGCTCTTTCTTTGCATCAGCTGATGCTTGATGTCAAAGTTAATTTTTTAGCACAGATTTAAAGTTAAACCTCACTGGTTGCCATGTGAGAGAAATTTATTCTGATAGCTCAAAAGCGCATGCTCAGCCATATTTACTGTGGTTTATCCACTCATGCCCCGGCTGCACCAAATGGCCAACAGCTTCCACAGTCTAGGCTGCTTGAGTGCTTGTCCAGAGAGGCATGGTCTGTGTGTCACCACCCTCCCCTCCTTTCCTTCCTTTTCTGTGTGGTTGGTGATGTCTGGGTGCTGAGTTACAGAGATCAGGTAAAATAGGCATGGGGTACCAACAGCAAAAGGCACCCAGAAATGAGAACACCACATTCCTTAGAATGAAGGGTTCAAATCTCAGCATCCATGTAGCTTCTGTGTCATTTTGCAAAGTAGAATTGCATTCTACAGTCTAGCAATTCATTTCATTTTGTGTTATCCCGAGCAAAGAGGATGAGGGATGGAGGGCAACAGGAGCCTGAGTCTCTGTTAAGTGCCTTGTGAGCCTGAGACTGGCCTAGTCCTTTCTTCTGCACTGTGTTGACAGACATTTTAGGACACGGATTACAGCTTTACTGGATTGCTAATGAGCCTTGCCCTTGGTAGAAAGCGGGATCCATGAGGCAAGACCAAATGTTCTCATCCATGTAGGCAAGCTCACGATTTTGGCCTTATTGTCATGTACACTATGTGTGTGTGTGTGTGTGTGTGTGTGTGTGTGTGTAAGACCTTCAGTAATTAGATATAATTCAAAATCCTACTGTGAAAAAACTCATGTTATCCTCCAGTGTTTCATTTTTGTAAGACTTTGAAGTAAATTTTCCCTGCATTTAACCATGAAACTATTGAAGAGGCAAAAGACATTTAGTATATAAAAATGAATGACTGCTGTTGTCTGAATGAATATTGTATCCTATACCTGGATTTTAAGATAGAAATGCAACCTTCAGGCCCTCTTTAAAATGTTGGTTTATAAATTTATAATTAGTAAATAATAGAGGAATTTTAATGCCAGAAGGAAAAACAAGAGGGATGTCTCTCTTTCACACGAGCTATCTACATTATTCATATTAATGTAACAAAGAAGTCAATCCACACTTATTTTTCTCTTCAGGGACAATGGAACTCTAAAGACAATGTAATGTAAATGTATTACAGGGAGACATAGGGTTATTTCACACGTCACTTTTGAATATTGAACTCCTAAGTCTTTTCCTAAAAGTGGCTTTGATTTTAGTACCTTACATGTTGACACAGGAGGAACAAACCATGAAATTTCAGTCGTGACCATTATTTACTCAGTTCTGAATTTTATTAGAAGTTAGGAAATCATTTCACTGAATTCCTATAAAAATGAAAGATAATGCTATAATGAAATTTTCATGCATTCATGCATGTATTTCCCCAAACTGTTTTCCTAGAATATAGAATTAAAGCGACAAAACATTTTTAAAAAATTTCCCCAAAGCTGATAGAAAATGTTTTTTATTCAAAAAGTCCAAGTACTCTTAACTGTGGTATATATTAGTTTCAAATACAATGACTTTTTGAGATTTTAAAGCAACATTCTTTTGAAAATTTTTCTGCTTTTATTTGTGATCTTTTAAAAAATGCAAGAAATAATTGAAGACCAGTAAAGTGATTGTTCACATACCCACTAATTACATTCACCTGTTAACATTTTACAGTATTTTATGGTTGACTGATTATTTAAAAGTGATTTACAACAACATATTTAAGCGTGTACTCCTAAAAAGTAAAAGAAAAAATGTCGCAGAATCACAACGCTATCTTACAGATTTGTGTATATCTATAGAGACATATATTTGTATGTTATACATGTTCTGGAAAAGTTTAGAGTGTACACAGGAGATACTGATGAATAAAACAAAAAAACTGCTATTGATTATTTGCTACAGCAAAATTAAAGCCACTTTGGATCTTTGTCATAATAGATATGATCTATGTTGTTAAAATTCCTGGACAGCATCCTCCAAGTGCAATGAAAAAGAAAAATTTGAAAGTAATACTCTAAGTGAGAGCTAATTTTAATATTTTGAACAGGTAATTCCAGTTTGCCATATAGTTTTTTTTTTTTTTTTTTACCAAAATAGAAGTTTAAATAGCAAATGTTGTCAGCATAATTGAAGTTTACAGACTGATTGAAATTGTATGACTTAGCTGCGTGTGTGTATGTGTGTGTGTGTGTATGTATAACACTCTTGACAAGGAACAGAAAATTTGAGGTTCAGAATAAACAGCCATATTGCCCAAGACAGAAATGAAGAGGCACATTCAAATACACTGTGCAAGGAAGTGCAATTTATCTATTTCTTAACTTTCAAAAAGAGTTAGATCTAGAATTCCTGTGAATGTCACATTCCTGCACATCTTTAGAACCCTCAGATCTATGGGAAACTTTCATATGAAAGAGAAAATACGGTTAACCTTTGAGTGAACTTGATTACTTTGGGTGCCTTGGCTTAACGGTAGTTTTCAAACTCTTTTGACTTCCATCTATACTAGGAAATAGCTTTTATTTTGTGATTTGGCACACACAAGCAAAGATGCGTGCACACACACATCAAGACAACAGTCCCCTTCCGGGTTAAGATGGTAGATCGAATACATGTCTAATCTTGCTTCCTCTGAAAAATCCAATAAAATATACTAATGAGATTCTTGAAAAAAGACATAAACTCAAAAAAGGAGAGAATAGGAGATGAGGCAGCAACAACACAGATTTGGAAGTGGGAAGCAGATAGATTAGTTAGGTAACTGATTAGTGGAAAGCAGAGAGAAAAACCCTATACCAACAATAGGGAAAACTGAGAACTGATGACATTTATATTTTAGAAAACTCAGAAGTTCAGGCATCAGCAGCATTAGGTACCAGCAGATCCATGGGAAAGGGGGAATAAGTACAGCAAGGAAGGTTGTGCATCCTCTGCCCCAGAGGGTTGGCCATACAGGCCTCACCTTTTCTAGGAGAGGCTGGGAATCTCAATGAGGAGTCATCAGGCACAGTCAGAGGACAGGCACTAAACCAAAGCTAGGGAAAAAGTGAGCATATGCGGACTAAATGCTGAAGACTCAGCAACTCCTGTTCACTGCTGTAGCAAGAGCAGCCAGGCTTTTACACTCCAAGTAGAAGTTTGAATAAGATATTCTTGAGGAATCTGAAAAGTCCCAGAAAAAACAAGCTAATGATACTAATGCCAGAAATCCTCTAAGAAATGGCTGACTGCTCAACCTAGACTGAGGATCAAAGTTGATCCATCAATAATATGGTCAGAAAGTCCAGTCATCCCTCTGGCCTACCACACTTCATTACAAAGAAACACCAAAGTTCACTAAATATCGTTTTGTTCGCAAAGATCCCTAAATACTGAAAGAGATCTTCCAATACAAAAACAGAGATCAAAAGCAGCTAGAAGAAAACAGAAAGCAAAGAACAGAAAATCTCAATGCACTGTCATTAATATCTTTGCAGATGTAAGGCAAGGTATTACATCTATGCAACAAAAATGAGATGCTCAAATAAAGAAACACTAGGTAAACAACAATAGCAGAAAGGCTTAGCAATGATAACAGAACGCAAATCTTTTTTTTTTTTTTGTCTTTTTTGAGACAGGTTCTTGCTGTGCAGTTCAGGCTGGCCTTGAGCTCACTTTGTAGCCCAGGCTGGTCTCGAACTCACAACAATCTTCCTGCCTCAGCCTCCCAAGTGCTGGGATTACAGGCGTGTGCCACCACGCCAGGCCAGAAATGAAAATCTTAGTAAGAGGTTTGGATGGTAGAATTGGCCAAAATGCCTAGAATGTACAGCAATGACAGGTAGCAAATGAGAGAGAAAAGAAAATCAGGGCCAGTCTATAAGTTCAACCTCTAAGTAACAGATTTCTATAAAGATAGAACAGGAAAAATAAAGGGAAGAAATTACCCCTAAAATCAATGAAGTATTCCAGAACAGAAATAAGCATTTCTAGACTTGCAAAGTTTCTAAAAATTGCTTTTCATGCATTTTTTCTTAGGAATTCACCGAGGGATGTGTTTCATTGAGATGGGAACATAAACCAAGAGTGAGGAAGACGTAGGGGTAAGGAGAATGACAGACCAAGGGGCCAGCAGGGTGAAGGTGTGGGGTTGCAGGGCTGCAGTGTGTTTGTTGAGGGGCTCATTTCCGGTGGAAAGAATGTGGACAAAGGTATGTCATGCTGACAGCTGTCAGTATCATGCTTCTTGCCATCATCTTCCCTGAAAAAAAATTGGACTTTTTTTTCCCCGGTACCGGAAATTGAACTCACAACCTCGCCCTTGCCAGGCAGGTGCTGTGCCCCTGAGCTAAATCTCCAGACCCCAAAATTGGATCTTTATGCTGTGAAATAGTGGAGACACTTAGAAAGACAAAAAAAATATGAGATCCTAGGAAAATAAGAGGGAATTCAAAAGCTAACGGCCATACAGCAAGCTTAGAGCATAGACACTTTGGCTAAAAGGAAGATGGATGTTTTCAGCATGTATTCTCCAAGAAAAGTCCTAGCAGAATGCGTCAAGTCCCTGATGCAACTGGCCTTGAGGAAAACTTCACTGAGATGGAAGATGTGGAAAGAATTTTGAAAGCAACAAGCAAGGTAGTGATTATTTATTTACTACAAGAAAGGCAAAACTTAAGAAATAACTAGTGAAATATAACACAGAAATAATGTGGACATTAAATTTTGACTTACTAAAATTTGTTCTGTGGGAGTTGAGGTCAGCCTGGGAAATTTAGTGGGACCTTGTCTCAAAAAAAAAAAAATATATATATATATAATAACTTAGATTTAAAAAAATGAGAACGTCAGAAGAAGGGAAGCAGCAATGAAAAAAGAGCCAAATATTCATTTATAAGGGTAGGGATTAAATGTGTAATGTTAAAATTGATTAATCAGGAAGTAGAAATATACACATACAGGAAAAGCATGGAGGTACATAAGGATAAGAAGAAATGGCTAAAAATGGAACATGGTTGCTTCTGGAATGAAATGGAGAGTTGAGATAGAAAGTCACCCTATTCTCTTATACAGGGCTTATATTATTTATCTTTTTAATATGTTATTTTTAATTTATTTTAAAAAACCTAACAGATGACATTGTGTGCATTTACCATGTACAACATGATGTTCTGGTGTGTAGACACACTGAAGCATGCTCAAATCTAGGGCAGGGATGGTGAACCTTTCAGAGACTAGTGCCCAAACTGCAATCCCAAACCTACTTATTTATTGCAAAGTGCCAACATTACAAACTTGAACACTGAGGTTTTAGTTTAGAAAAAATAGCTCACACACTGACATCTTTTGTCTTAAAAGAAAAACAAATAACATGGGCAATAGGTTCACACTACTGGTTTAGGGGTATACAGTATGTATATACTGAGGAATGGTTAAGTTTAGGTAATTAATAAATATCATATTTGTAGTGAGAACACTTATAGCCCATCTCTTTGCATATTTCAAGTGTGCAATATGCAATCATCAACTGCAGTCACCTTGCTGTGAATAGACCTGTTGAATTGGTTCTCCCAGTTAGCTGTATCACGTATTCTTTGACGAATCTCTCCCCAAATCTCCTTTCCCCTCACTCATCCCATCTCTGCCAGTATTCTGTTCTTTCTATTGGTTCGGTGTTTTTTGTTCCACACATGGGTGAGATCTTTCTGTGCCTGACTCACTTCAATTGACGCAATGTCCTCGGATTCACTCATGTTGTTGTGAATGGATGAACAGTATTACATTGCGTATGTGACTCTTGCATGATACCACTACACTAGAGATACTCTTTTCATTGCATATGGATGCCACATTTTTATCCACTCATCCAGAGATGGATACTTAGGCCAATCTCTTACCTGTAGCACTGTGAATAGTTCTATAATGAACACAGGGGTGCCAATATCTTTCTACATATTGATTGTAGTGGGCTTGCTGTACCATAAGACAGTTTTGCTGTTAAACTTTTGAGGACCGTCTCTATTGTGTTCCACAATGGCTGTACTAATTTGCCTTTCCATCCAAAGTGTATGAGTTCCTCTTTGTCCACATTCTCACCAACACTTGTTATATTCTTTCTTTTTGCTGATAGCCATTCCCACTGAAGAGAGGTGATATTTCATTGTGGTTTTGATTGGAATCGCTTGATGAGTGATGTTGATTTTTACTGTGTTTGTTCTCAGGCTTGCTAATTAGCAACATTCAGAAATACTAATTCACACTAATGAGGGAATCTTTTAGGCAAGATACTGCTGCTCCTGAGCATTTTCTCTTAAAGAGCAAAGATGCCATTTATGGATAATTCATGCATCCTCAGCATCTTAAATTATGTTAATTATGATATGAATTTCTCTAAGATTCTCTATTAAAGATTGTCAATTAACCTTACTGCCTAGTAGAAAACCTGGCAGAATTTCATGGAATAGTTCTTGACACTTAATTAAAAGAAGTTGTTCTGATTTGAGTGATGATACAAAGCACTAGAGGGTTTTCAGAAACAATTAATATGGTCTCTACTGCTAAAAATGCTGATCACATTATAATAATGGCTAAGTAAGTGCCAATAAAGTATAAGGGAGAATACAAAAATTGTTTTCCTTTTAATTGTATGCTATTATATTTATTATCTTTATTCAAATGGGAACACTAGAGTATGCTTTGAATATGTTCTTAAAAATTATTGCAATTCAATACAAGCATTTCATTATCTTAAAAACATCTAATACCTACTTATTGACTACCTCAACATTCAGTGATTCAGCAACTACAGTTTAAATAATATAAGTGTAGCTCAACGGCGTATCTCATTTGTGTGTGGGCTTTTTCTAATCCCAGAGAAATTTTTTGTCAATGAGATATTCAATTAATTTAGTTCTTGAATAGCTACATATTAAATTATGCATCTATTTGTAACTTATTTATTATTCATTCTTTCAAACTAAATAGTTTAACTGTTATGTGCTGGCATTATTTTGGCATGTAGTAACCCAAGGCCTCCCCCAGAGTGATCAAACTGTTTAATAACAGTGATCAAACTGTCATTTTAATAAAGTCAGTGATTCCTGATAAGCAGTAATCACATGGGCTATAATAAAGATAACTTTATGCTTTCTGCAATTATATGAATGATTCAATATGAAAATTCTTGAAACATACTCTAAGGAATAAAAGACTGAAGGTTGTATTAAGATTTACACTTTACCCTTCCATATACCACAGATAGAAACTGTCATCAAATACTGGAAGAAATACAGAAGAAACTATGGAAATTAATCAAGTGTAGCAATTGAATTAATCAATATAAGTGCAGAGATTAGTATTAATAAATAGTAACTATGTGCAGTTATTAATCACCTATGCTGTGCTGGGTATTGTACAAATTCTATATACATGAAATACTTCATTATTGCTCCCATAACCCTGTTAGGTAGGTTTTTTTCCTGGAAAGAGATGGAAAGAGAGAAGATGGAGTACAGAATAGAGAGGAGACAGGGTGGGAGAGAGAGAAAAAGAGAGAAAGCGGAGAAAAGGAGGGAGGGAAGGAGGGAGGAGGAGAGAAGAGAAGGGCGGAGAAAGAGAGAGAGAGGAAGAGAGAGACAGAACTAAACTACAGTGAGGTTAAGTCATTTGCTGCACCTCACTTAACTTAATGGAGTTCTACAATTTGAAACAAGTTCTATTTTTATTCCAAAACCATGATCTTACTCATTATGTTTGATTAATTCAATTTCATAAAAATCCCTTGAGAAAACACCATACTCAAGGCACTACAGTCTTCCTAACTGAAAATGCATCAAACTCACAACTTTGGGAAAAGGGCTTTATTATGCACACACACAAAACCCAATTTTTGTAGATTTCTGTAGTTCCACTAACAAACTGGCAAGGTTAGCAAAAGTAAGGTAAATTCACAGCATAGTAGGACTGTTTTTACTGGAATGAATGTTGGGCTACTGGCAAAATCAAGTGGCTGGCTACATTCATATTACCAAAAAAGCTGTAGCTGCACATCTAACAATGTCCTCACACAGTCCCACAGCTGTACTAGGTCAGATTAGAAGAGACAGACAAATTTATCTTCCCAGTCTACACTTAAACATTCAAGAACATTTCTTTCACCTTGGGGAGAAAGATTCTGAGTCAGTGGTAAAGTACCTCGGAAAGACTTACTTAATCCTGTCTCTGCAAGGACGAGATCTGTTTCCTTTGAAACATCATGTTTTCTCAGAGACATCCAATCTTTTTTTTTTTTTTTTTT
>NW_004955488.1:7887979-7893919 GCF_000276665.1 Chinchilla lanigera | reverse complement strand
CAGGCGCTTTGCCGCTGAGCTAAATCCCCAGCCCCTATATAGGAAATGTCTATAGTCAGTGCCTGAGGTACACTAGGTGCTAACAATGTGATTTTTCTTCTCAGGCTCTGAAAGTGAAGGAAACTTTAGGGTAGAATGCAAAATATGTCAAATACTAACACTGCCTTCACAGAGCCAATAGGATTTGAAAATACTAGTCAGGCGTGGTGGCGCACACCTGTGATCCCAGTACTCGGGAGTCTGAGGCAGGAGGATCGTTGTGAGTGCGAGACCAGCCTGGGCTACAAAGTGAGCTTAAGGCCAGTCTGAACTGCACAGCGAGACCTTATCTAAAAAAAAGACCAAAAAAAAAAAAAAAAAAGATTTGAAAATACTAAAAGTGAATGAGCACAAAGGACTAGGGTGGTTAGACTCCAGTACTGGCCACAGCACTTGTAGGTCTTCATGGTAGGGCATGCAGTCTCTTCCCATCCCTTGCATTAAGGCGGATCTTGTCATTTGTTTTGACTATTAGGGTGTCTTGGATTCTATATCACCGTTTGAGTCTAAGCTTGCAGAATCTACCACTACCCTGTGACCAGCACAGCCTTCTGGCAGTTGACAGAATACATGGAACTGAGATCAGAGACCACAATCCTGACTGAAGCCCCCTTAGGCTAATCAGCTTCTTGCTGATATAGTAGCTGATCACAAACTATGAGTTAGTCTAGCCAAGATCAGCATGACCTAATAGAATCATGGGTTTAATAAATGGCGGCTGTTTTAAACTGCTCAATCTGGGGGTAGGGGTTAGTTATGCAGCAACAGACAATTGGTGCCCAGGTAAGGAGATCTGGAGTAATGACAACTTTTTAAGCAAGATACAAAATAAGGGGAACACAGGTCTGAAACAACTTTTGGAAATGATTATTCATCAGTTCCAACGTAATAATGTGCACACCAGTTGCTACTGCTCTAGATGAATAAAAGATGGAAATCTCTCACCAGTGGGAATCAAGGGTTTCATGTGCAAATGATTCTTTGCAAGTGGAGGTATAGAGATTAATTTCCCCCAGGCAATATTCTGCTGAGATTTCTTTATTTTTGGAATCCAGGAACTATTGTTATGCACTGTACGTGGCAACAGAGGAAAAAGAGGATGGTAAGGGGAGAAAGGGGGAAAAATGAATGTTAAAATGAAAAGAATTTGAGATGGTGTATTAAAGTTTCATACTGTAGATAGTAAAAAAGCAAAGCCAGAGTAACATCTCTTTCCTGTGTCAGCTGTCCATGGCAGAAAAAGGGTGCTGGCCTTTACGTAACCTTTTCTTTTTCCTCTTTACCAGGTAGAACACAACATGAATGCGATTAAATATAATTTTAAAATTGTGTCCTATTGGTTTCTCTTTGTGAAGCAGACAACAAAGTGCGCCTCTGAAGGGAGCAATTTGAGATTTACAAATAAAAAAAATCACCATGCAGCCGAAAAGTGAAAAGTGCTTCTCCTAAATAGGGGCTACATTGTGTGATTTGTGTGATGGTTAAGTCTGTGCGTATTTTGTGCAAGTTTCAGAGGTCAGCCACAGGTTATTTGGAAAAGTGGGAAGTCTGAAAAGCAGGGAAGAGACAGCTTGTTCCCCTTCGTGTAAATTGATACTGTGACAGAGGTGGGGTGGGATGGTAAAACTTACAGACAAATGGAGGGTCCTTGAGGTGGCAGCTGTCCTGTCTATTCACTGGCCTCTCAGTGCCTAGGAAAATGGTAATCCTGAGCAGCATCCCTCAAATACTTGCTGATCTGGCTTGAAATCTGCGCATTCAGAGCCTATTCAAATTCTTGGAGCGACCCATTGTGGAGCTCTCACATCTACCTCACAAGGAGGATGGGCCACTCTTGAATACTTCTTAGAACATTAAAGGCTGTCCCTGACACTGGAAATAGACTGGGACTAGTGAGAGGTGGGAAGTAATTTTCTCGTTGTCAAAAAGACACGAAACCAATGTAATGACAAAAAACTTGTCCCTAGCATCTCTCAGCCAATCTTCTTTCCTTCCTCTACTTCTCAGTTTGGAATTGCCCGTGTGAATAAGGGATAATGGGTTACTGCTGTCAGTCCAAAAGAGAAGGATACAGAAGCCAGCCTTGGGGGAAAATTTGTTAGCAGTTGTCTGGTTTGACCTTCTTACAGGTTCAGAAGTCTCTGACTGTTGGTCATCCGGGTTTGGGTCAAATGCTTCTACTCATGGAAGTCATTCTGTTGCTGTGAGGCCTCCAGCTGTTACGCTATCATCACAGTGAACTGATTCATAATTGCCATGCTACACCCACCTCTTGGTTCTGGTTCTGCCTTTTGAAGTGAGCAAGAATGTACTTTCAACTTCTTGGTGCAGTTGAAGGGGGCTAGGCATTGCTTAAGAGAGAGTGCTGAGCTAGAAATTAGAACCCCGGTTTTGAAACTGAGTAGCTGGTTTCTTGCTTCTTATTTATTTTTTATTTATTTATTTGTTACACCAATTCTATGCTCAATCTTTTGTTAATATTACTTTTGAAAAGGTGCACTAGTAACAGAATATAATCACATAGTGACAGTATGAACAAGATGGAAGGCTGTTATGATACATATGTATGTTATCTGTCTATTTATCTATCTATCTCCCTATGTATCTATTTTCTATCTGTCCATCTATGTATCCATCCATCTATCCCATTCATCCATCGGTCACATCCATCCATCCTATTATCTAACATCTATCTATCTCTCTATCTACCTATCTATCTATCTATTTATTTGTCCATGCATCTACCCCATTCAAACATCCATCCACCCATTCATCTTATCTGTTTATCTATCATTCATCCATTTACCCATCCATTGCATTTATTCATCCATTCAATCATCTATCATCTATCGATTGATCTGTCTATCTATCATCATCATCATCATCATCTATTCATCTATCTATCTCAGAAAGAATTCTGGAGGGGGAGTGGTTAGGCAAGACCAATTGCTTTTAGAGGCCGGCAGGTAATGAAAATATTTGAAAAGGTCAGGGAATTTGTAGTTAGCGTTTCTGGGAAGACAAGAGGGGCTGGTAGAAATCTGTGACTTTCAAGACATATTGGACTTAAAGGCAGATATGGAAGCCATCCTCTAAGATGGCCTCAATGGTCCCCACCTCCCAGTATGCATCCCTGCACCAGGAAAGTCTTCTCTTGCCTTGTCCTGGTTTTGGTCTGTATAACAAGTAGTGTGCAGAAACTGTGATGTATATCACTTCTGAGGTTAAGGTATAAAAGTGTGCACCTTGTCTTAGGTACATTCTGTGGTCTCTGGGGAGTGCCAGCAGCATGTCATATGGTCAAACAGGTGACCAGTGAGATGGCCGATGTGCAGAAGAGATGAGGCCTTCTGGAAAACCATTGAACAAGCTTGGACATGAATGCTTTCTCAGTTCAGCCTTGAGCCGGCTACATCACCAGCCAAGAACTTGATGGCACCACATGAAAGAGTCTGGGCTACACAGCTAAACTGGTCCTGGATTCCACACCATAAAAACTTCAAGATCACAAGTATGTGCATCTTATACCATTATGTTTGTTATGGAATAATCAATACCTCATATTGCACTCAGGTTCATTTTACAGCTGCATTTTTAAAATCTGGATTTCTCAAGAAAATGTGGATGTATAAAAGTCAAAAAAGCATGCTTCAAGGTTATTCTCAGAGCTCATTCAATAGTTTCATTTCTGTTGGAAGGGAGGAGGTGGAATCCATTCATACCTCAAACAGGGACCTATTTTTTTTTTCTGAAAGTAGAACAGAATATAATTTCTCCTATTCCTGTAGGATGACAAGAAACAGGGAGGCAGAACCTAGAGAAATCTGACAAAAATCCTCCTGAAGAAGACAAAGAACGCTTGGATTAGAGCAGAAGGCTAGGTGGAACTTCAGAACAACCAATTAGAAAGGCATTTCTGCTGTAATGAAGCACTAGGAAAAGGCGCTTCACAAAAAGTGATGGAAGAAGCAACGTCATACAGTCTGCAATGTTTGTATCTCTCCAAAATTCATAAGTTGAAATTCACTCCCACATGATGGATTTAAGGTCTTTGGGAAGTGGATAGGTCATGAATGAGATTAGTGTCCTTATGAAAAAGCTAAAGAGACCTCTACCACCAGGTAGAAATGGGCTCTTACCCGACAAGAATGCCAGCACCACAACCTTGGAGTGCTAGCCTCCAGAGAACTAAAGCCCAACCTGACTGAGACACACACAGCCTTTCTCAGAAATACAATATATGCTTCACCTCACAGAGTCTAACCGGAGAACTAGAGTTCTCCCACCACAACAGTAATGAGCACCTCAGATTACTGAAGCAGATCTGGGGGCGGGGGGAGAACAGTGCATGACACATAGAAGAGGACTAGGACACGTCTTTGAATAAAGAAATGACTTGGCTGACCAAATGAAAAGCCTGGAGTTACCAAGGCAAGGCAAAGCAAGGCAGAGCAGAGCAGAGCAGAGCAGAGGAGAGCAGAGCAGAGCACAGGAGAGCAGAGCAGAGCAGAGCAAAGCAAAGCAAAGCAAAACAAACAAAGCAAAGCAAAGCAAAGCAAAGCAAAGCAAAGCAAAGCAAAGCAAAGCAAACAAAAAGCCAAAACAAACAAACAAACAAAACCATGCTGTCACCAGAATAGAGACAAATTCATTCAGGTCATGGTTTCACAAATAACTTACTGAAGAGTATGAAATTGTGTGTATGTATATATGTATTTATTTATTTTTGTCTTTTTTGGAGATAAGGTTTCACCCTGCAGTAAAAGCTGGTCTTGAACTCATTTTGTAGTCCAGGCTGGCCTGGAACTCATACTAATCCTCATGCCTCAGCCTCCTGAATGCTGAGATTACAGGTGTGTGCCACCACACTGGGCTGAAAGTGTGTTTTAGAATCCTCCTATATATCTATATTTTTTTAGTACTAGGAATTGAACTCAGGATCTTGTTTTTGCCAGCAAGCATTGTGCCGCTGAGCTGTATCCCTGGCCTTGTCCTATATACTTTTGGTAGGCTTTTGTATAATGTTTTGATAATAAATTGAACATAGACAGAAGTAGGTAGTGTGAATTTCCAGAGCTCAGATCCTGTAATTCTCAATAAACGCTTTCATTCTTACCATGAGAGAAAGCCGTGGAGTTCTGTTGCAAACAGTGCTCACAGGAATGGGTATTACTCTTCAGCCAGACTCCTCAACCAAAAATGTGCACACACGGGCTAATGAACCGCTGTTTTAACAAGAATCATGTCTGTCAGTACAGTGGAGAGTTATTATCAGGCCCCTTCAGAAAGTGGCAGGTGCCATCATTGACAGCAGAAAATTATAACCAAGGTCTAGCAGAAGTTGGGCCATCGTTATGGAAAGTTGGGGGGAATGTTACACATGGTATGCAGTGTGTGGCCTTTTGTGGAAATACCAGAAATGTCCACTGGGGACACTGAAAAAAACGTGAGGGGGGAAGACGCCATTGGGGAACAAGTGTGAGAGAGTCGTGTGAGATCAAAGCCCATGTGCTCAAATTAGTCAGATATGAAATGCTGATGTTTTCTACTTCATACGGGTTGGAAGAAAATATCTACTGTGGATATAAGAGATTTAGTTTAGGATGTGGCAGTGGTGAAAACCATTGTATTAAAATGCTTCCTTCTTGTCAGTATTCTTAGCAACCTTAGTGTTATAGACTCAAACAAGGATCATAGAGGAATGGTGGGCCTGGGAGGAGGTTAAAGAAGAGAAGAAGGAAATAAACTATCTTTAAGAAGGGTCAAGGGTTCTGGAATTTCTTTTTTGCCCTCTCACCCTTGTTTCTTCTTTCTTTCCCTTCTTCTTTCCCTTCCTCCTTTCCTTTCCTTTCCTTTCCTTTCCTTTCCTTTCCTTTCCTTTCCTTTCCTTTCCTTTCCTTT
>NW_004955488.1:7865636-7887852 GCF_000276665.1 Chinchilla lanigera | reverse complement strand
CCTCCATTCTCCTCCCCCCCCTCCCTTTCCTTTCCTCTTTCTGTGGTGCTGAGTACTGAACACAGGGCCTTTTGTATACTAGGCCAGCACTCTAACCATGGAGCTATATCCAAACCCTTTTGCTATTTTTTAGGTGAGATCTGCTTAGTTTTCATTACTGTCAAAAAGAAGAGGTACTAAGAGGTAAGGGATTGTGACACTGCTCCAAGGAGGAGACAGGATGCTAAATCCATGTCCCTTTGTGGTCCTGTAATAGGAAATGTATGAGCTGACTATACATGAGGAGAGATTATGTGATTGAAATATTAATTTATTTATTGTTGTCTAATTTTTCTTTTACCAATTTTGCCCTTCTTTTGAAATTCAAAGAATTAGACTAGTCTATTCATTTTCCTATGGAAATAATGTGATTAAAGAAGATAGCAAAAAAGAAAGAATTCAACATCTGGCTTTTCTGTTTAGAAAGCATAGATATTTAGAGGAACAGACATGACATACAGATAATTTCTGGGAGAAAATTTGGCGAAGGGCATATTTTCTCTTTACCCTCACACTAAAGTAGAAATGATTTCTTGGCTGTCTCAGATAATATTAGAGGTTGTCTTGCCAATATCTAATTCTTAAGACTTAATCCTCAAATTTATCCAGTTATCTCCCCCAGACTTGGTCATGTGCTTTGGAGGAGTCTGGTCCCAGATTCAGCTGCTGGGTCCTTAGTGGTGACAGCCAATGATGGTGGCTTCATTCTCCAGGATAGTGATAACTTTGCAAAATAAGATGTAAATGGAAAGCTTTCCTCAATTCCAAGAAGAGACACAAACATGAGTTGGCCTCTCCTCTGCCTCTGAAAGCGGGGTGTTTGGATGAGATGCTTGGGACTGAGAATGGAGTGGGCACTCCCATGGAGCCATGTCAAAGGAGGGATCATGGAAGTTTAGTGACAAGAAGCCAAAGCGATCCTCCTTTCTTAGAACTATCTTGTCTCTCAAAGGGTGGTTACATGGTATCACAAACTGCATTATTGTTTCAGGTATTTGAATCAGCTTCTCTCATGCCCTGCAGCCATATATATCCCATCTGCTGTGCTGGCTGAGTGACAAAAGAAATAAAAAGAAAGAAAAATTATCTATCTATCTATCTATCTATTTCCCTATTTTCTCCTTATCCATCTACTTATCTATCCATCTATCCCATTCATCCATCCATCCACCCATCCATCCTATTATCTATCATCTATTTATCTATCAATCATCTATCCATCCATCTATGTATCCATCCAATCACCTATCAGTTGATCTATCTATCTATCTATCTATCTATCTATCTATCTATCTATCTATCTATCTATCTAAGCAGTGCTGGGAACAAGGGAACTGGCTCAGGGATCCACAACCGGAAGGTATTCAGCATCTTTGGATCACCTGGACTCCAACAAGGTCTGTCCCAGGCTATTCCAGTCTTTCCCATAAACATCTGGTGAAGGTGTTCCTTCCCTAGCATCCAGAATTGCCCCTGAGAGTTGCTTAGCAAAAATGATACTCACTCCCTTAATGTTAAACCTGTCAGAGCAGGTGTCATCATGCGTGTATGTGAGATATATTTTGTAATCCAGTACCTTTTCTGAGACTCATAGTTTCTAATTGTTAATGAGTATAGTTAATGTCAAATTGTTCAAGTATTTCCTTGTTTTTCTGTCAAGGTTATGGTACTTTTTGACTGTGATAGGGACTAGGAAGTTTAGCCTTCCTTGAGAGCAAACTAGTCATCCAGAAATCTGAAACATCCCCTATTTCTACCTTAGCTTCACTGTCCTGGATTTTGCTCATTTGCTCTCTTTTAGCTGCAATCCGCCACCTTCCACTTGCTTATCTGTTGGTAGCAGCTGGCTATCTCCTGATATTGTCTTTTGCGTCTTGAAACAACCCTTGAATGACCCCATCATTCCTTTCCTTATCTGGGTGAATAGACACAGACCAGCATGTCTCTTCCTAGATACTTGATCAAAACAGAAAAGGGTCAATGGAAGGCCATTTCCCCAATTTGCCTAATCTTCCAGCTCTGGTAGCTTTTGAAGATAATGTAGTTAAAGAGCCTGGCAGCTCAGGCTGGGAGAATGATGAGATAGGACCGTAGCAAGGTAACATGGCTCCTGTGAGATGGGAATCTGGCCGAACTGAAGATGGAAGTGTGGGTGACAGAGCAGGGAGGAGGAGGAGCAGGAGGAGGAGAAGCTTGACGGGAGCCTGATGCGATCGCCTGGAGCACATCTAAGACCGCACTTACAGGAGTTACCTCGAAACTAGAGTGCCTGGGTGTGCGCACGGAGGCTCATGCACACACCTGTTAGACTTGGGGCAAGTTAGTTACTCAGCTTTACAAAATGCACAAAATCTAAGAGAGTTTCAGTTTCTTCATCGGCAAAGTGAGGGTGGGGTATGGGGAGCATTAAATAATGGGGGCAAAGCATTTAGGACTATGCCTACCTCAGTAAAAGTTTCATTATTGTTCTTATTATCCTTATATCCTCATGCTAAAAATATCATTTCTCTGCTCATTTCTAAAAGTATATGAAGAGGCTTAAATACTACTGACTGACAAGTGGAGCATTTCTATCTGTTATTACAGATTTATAAACTAAAAATAACATTCATATCATATTGCTCAAGGTAAACTCTTTTACGGTGACACCACTTTAGCTCTTAGAGCTGAATTTCTTTTCTTTGCTATTTGTGCCTTTTATATTTAAATGTGCTTGCCACTTTCCCCTTCTCTGACACATACAAGGGTGGAATATATTGAGACAACCATGACCTTTTAAGTTTAATAGTTGTAGCAAAAATTATAATTAAAGACTATAACTAAAAATTATAACAAAATAATATGGCTAGATAAGAGCTAGTTTTTTTGTTTTTTTTCTGGTACCAGGAATCGAACTCATGACCTTGTGCTTGCCAGGCAGGCTCTGTGCCGCTGAGCTAAATCCCCAGACCCTAGGTATGAGCTATTAAATGACTTAAAAGAGTACCAACCACAGGAAAGGGTGTTGGAATTCGCATGAATTATAAAGGCTTGCAGATTGATCCTAAATTTAGTTTGTTTTTCCCTTGCAGTGTCTTTCATGTGTAGGCCATGCTTTCCAAAATGCAACCTTGAGTTATTAATTCATTGGCTGATATAAATTGCATTAGTTCTTTCTTTATTCATCCACCCTCCTTGAGAATGCCAGTGGGTAATGAAATCCTTAAAATATGTAACGGAAAGAGAAAAGGAGAAGACAAGACCTCCCGAAGTGAATGAAAAAAAATGAACCTAGAATAATGGGAGCTGACGGTAGTGTTACATGTTATTTTCTATGGACGTAAGTAGATTTTAGAAATACTTAAAACCTGGAGAGGCACTAAAAATAAAAATGTATAACTGACGTCTACATTATATTGATAGTTACTACAGAATTTCCCCCTGTAAAAAAAGAAAAAAACAACTTCCGTTTTTCCCAAACCCAGTAGCAAGTGAAATCGGAGGTAAAGACTCTGGACTATCAGATAAACGAGGAGTGGGAGATGCTGTCTCCTTCCAGTGGGCAGCCAGCGTAGCCACCTCCACAGACCAGCTATCAGCCCTGTCTTCATTGGGTGAGCTCAGACAGTGGAAATAGGCATCAGCCGGGGAAAAGCAATTGCTTTCTACCCAAACAGAACTGCACTTGTACGAAATGATCTAGAAAGTGTGATGACAGAAGACCTTTCCAATTTGCTGGAGAACAGGACAGCTGTTTTTTTTATGTCTGACTTCTAAGACATCTAGGCAGGAGCTGAACAAACTGTGACAAATAGTGTCAATTCTAGTAAGTCTTTGAAATTCGCCTTCCCTCTGGTCACACACTACAACTGGCTCGAATTCATTTTTCATGCTTGAGATGCAGATTCTATGAATTATATATTTAAATGTGCTTAGTCAACAGTAAGGGCCTCACAGCAAGGAGTTCGATGCTTTTTGAAGGCAACTTTAGAGGAATATGGACCTACTGTTCTGTGTATCGACTGTTTCTGGTACAGTGTGAGCCCGGGGTGTGGGTGAAGATGTGGGCACTCCTGAGCTTACCAGGAAGGCCAAGATGTGGTGAGCAGAAGCCCTTTTTGAGTGGAATCCTATGCACTTTCCCAATTCATATACATATACATATATATATATATATATATATATATAAAATATATACACATATTTCCCAATTCATATATATATAATATATATAATATATTCACATATATATATATATTTTGTCTTTTTGAGACAGGGTCTCACTATGCAGTTCAGGCTGGCCTTGAGCTCACTTATGAAGCCTAGCCTGGTCTCAAACTTGTAACGATCCTCCCGCCTCAGCTTCCTGAGTGCTGGGATTACAGGTGTGCACCACCACACCCAGCCTGCAATTCATATGTTTGAACATTGATCTCTAAAATGACTATGTTTGGAGACAGGTATTAGAAAGGGCAGTTATGTTAAAATGATGGTGGATCCCAATTTGGCATAGTTAGTGTTCTTATTACTATGAGGAGATTTGGACATGGATAGGTAGAGGAAAGAAGACCAGGCAAATACACAGGGAGAACAGGGCTGCCCACAAGTGACGAGAAAGCCTTAGAGGATCCAACCTGCCAAGTCCAGTCCTGACCTTGGACTTCTAGCCTTCGGACTGTGAGGAAATGAATTTCTGTCACTTAAACTTCCCTACCTGTGCTAATACAAATTCAACAAGCTGTATTTATCAAAGAAGCTCCTTACTCCCCCTACCTGGGAGGAGATTAGCCTATAGACAGAAGTTTGGCGAACATCAGTCACTTCAAGGACTCCTCCAACAGGGGGAGGAGGGTAGGCAGTGTGTGACAGGAAGGGCATGTTTTTCTTATTTATTTATTTATGTCTTTTTGAGACAGAGTCTCGTTATACAGCTCAGGCTGGCCTTGAGCTCACTTTGTAACTCAGGTTGGTCTCGAACTCATGACAATCATCCTGCTTCAGCCTCCCAAGTGCTGGGATTACAGGCATGTGCCAGCACGCCCAGTGTTTTTCTTTTACTCTTTTTTTTTTTTTTCCTGGTACCAGGAATCAAACTCGAGACCTTGCACTTGCTAGGCAGGTGCTGTGCCGTTGGGCTAAATCCCCAGCCCCCAGTGTTTTTCTTTTTTAAATCTTCTTTTTCTTTATTATTACAAAAGTTTTATGTATTCATTACAGAAATATTATGAAGTACAAACCAGGCACATGTATGTAATCCCAGCACTTTGGGAGACTGAAGCAAGAAGATCTCAAATTTGGGTCTCATCGAAGCAACTTGGTGAGACCCTGCCTCAAAATAAAAATAACTAAATAAAGAGCTAGGGCTCTGTTTCACCGTGAAGACCCTGGGTTCAAACCCAGGGCTGCAAACAAAACAAAACAAAGCAAAATCCCAAAAGCAACAACCAAAAAGATGAAAGAGATGAAGAGACAGAACAGAGCTGTGTCCTACCACAGAGGGATAACCATGAGCATACTGTGTAAAGATATCCCAGACTTTTTTCTATAAACACACAAATCTATACACATCATGCATGCAGGAATATATAAATATAGGAACAAAATGGAGCAGTTTAGTTTTTGTGGTCATCGGTCAATGTCAGTGATTTCTCACTGATAGAGTCATCTCCAGTGTTCCAAGCTGTTTCATTACAGGGATGGTATTCTAGCAAGAGAACTGGGCTTTGGGATGTTTGGAGGCTCCAGCACATGGAAAGATGGAAGGGCTTTGCTGTCTTATTTTTAAGGCCATGCCTGTTTATATCCAGCTAGTCTATTTCAAGTGGAACATGAAGCCCCGTTACCAGGAACTCTACACTCAGCTGCTTTGGGTCTCCCAGCCAAATTCTTAGGCAGGACGGTGTGGCAACTAGAGGACACTGAACTCTGGTGCCACTGGTGATTCATGGAGCTGCAGGTGGCTTGGTGGAGGGCTGTGGCGTGGATGGAGGAAGCCTTTCCCACCTTAGCAGAGCGACAGGTGGAGGTCAGGTGCAGCAGGGCCAGCGTGTCTGTGGCTGAGATGGGGGCTGTGAACTCTGCCAGGAGGGCCCCACTGGGTCAGCCCCAGAGTGCTGGGCAGAAGGAAGAAGTGTGAAGGGACCCGCACTGCCCACTGCGAGGATTTATCCACCAGGGTTCTGAGCAAGCAGCTGGACCCGGGGCTGGCTCCAAGGGATCCCATGGCAGGGAGCCAGAGGTCACTGTGATTATGACCACTTCTTGTTAATTTTATCCCTCAAGCTTTCAGGGCCTGGGAAAATACAGGTTATTCTAGGGAACAGGACCAGAAGGACTGATAGCCTTTGCAGTTTTTCTGCGTTAATGGAAGATGCTATTTGATTTTGGTTCATTGCCCAGTAGAGGAGATCTCTGGGGGCATAGTTAAATGGAAAGCCAAGTTAATCTTTCAATGGAAAAGAAAATGTTTTATTTTATAAATATGAAAATTATGTGGCACTTGATAAACTGTGCTGGCAGTCAACTTCTGCTTCATAATATGATAAATAAAATAGGTTAATTCTTTTTAGGAGAAGAAGCTTCTTACACTTATTAGAAGACCGCAGAACTTTCTTTTTTCTTTCATTTCTTTTTTTATTGTTATTTGAGACAGGGTCTCCCTATGTAGTTCAGGCTGGCTTTGAACTCACTATATAGCAGCCCAAGCTGGCCTCGAACTCACAACAGTCCTTCTGTCCCAGGCTCCCAAGTGCTGAGATTACAGACATATGCCACTATGCCTGCAAAAACTTTCTACAGGGGTCTGTCTAAGGAAGACAAGCAGCAGTCTCTGATTTAGGGGTAGATGGAGCATGTGGAAAGGGAAGAACGTCTTCCTGTTGACAGGAAGGATATTATTGCCCTCTGACTATGTTTTGGGGTATCAGAGTACCCACTTGTCTGGACTTTTGCTAATAGATATCATGTCCGAATCAGAAAAATTATCACATTGATTTTGAAATAAACATATTGTAGATATGAGTGAAAAATTAACACCCTCTTATTTGGAGAAAAATATATACTTTGCTAAAATATATATATCGCCAAAAACATATACTTCAGGAAAAGGACAATAGTATATTTTTCAATAGACAGTGTTACCCACATATGGGGGACCCTAGAGGATGTTGTACAGCACAGAAAACCCACCGCATTGCTGGCCCTTTGAGAAGAAACTGAAAATGCGTGTGCAGTGATTTCAGTGACCAAGGTTACCCAGGCAGCAGTTTGCTGTACTAATAAATGTCTGGAAGTTGATAGCCACCACTTTGAGCACCTCTAGTAATGTAGAGGCCAAAGGTAACTTGTATTAATCTCATGACATCTCCATAAATTTAGAATTAAAATACTTACATACGTTTATCTTTTCCGGAAGTGTGACACATTTGTTTTGCAGGACTCTGCTGCATGTCCATGTGAGTGTGCGTGTTGCTGGGCATGGATCTCACAGCCTCCACTGTGCTGAGCGTTACCACTGAAACGCATCCCTAGCCCCTTGGCTTCTTTGAAATGTTGATTTAGTAGCCAAAGTTACTTCCACAAGTTAGCATGTTCTGTACATTTGCTTAAGGCAATGAATAAATTTCCAATACAACAAAAACAGTTTCTTTTCCGGATTGTTTTCTTCAGTCTCTAAGTGAGACCATGGAGAATTAATTCCTTCATAATCTAACTCACTATAGCCCATCAAATTAAAAATGGTTATGGAAAAAGAACACTTACCATCTATCACTGGCTTAGGCTGAGAGCTTTTGAGGCGCAGTGAGGGCCGGAAGCGGGTGCGGTCGTTGAAGCTCCAGCTCTTCTGTACTTTGGTGGGGCTGCCTTCGGCTGTGATGTCTGTGCTCGGGGACCTCCTGTCACCTACCGAGGCTTGTCTGCTCTTAATACTCTGGCCCCTTGGGCTAGCCATGCGCACTCGCTCCTTAAAACTTAGCTTCTGACTGTGGAGAACAGAGGCATGATTATTCCATTTCAAGCAATTTCTTCCAATTCACTTGAGTACTTAATTTGATGAAATTATATATGGTCATGTATTTACACAGATGAAATGTTTCCAACAAGCAGGAGCATAGAAGTGTACTTTGCCCTCATTGAAAAGTTGAGTTTTTAAAAATCTTTATGTTTGCATTCATTTGAGATCCATCTAATGCAGGTATATACCCTTCTTGGATTCATTACAGAAAGGACTAAGATCAGGTATAGCAGTCTGCACACAATGACACCAGGGATAGGCTGGTTTGCACTTCACTCTAAAAAGTGTTGGGTAGTTTTAACTTTAGTCTCAACTTTTAAGACTTAAACAAAGTTGTTTTTTGTTTGGGAGCATATCTCTTTGTGATTTCTAAACAGTTCTACATGACAACTGGGGTGACAGTTACATATATATATCCATTCAGCATGCATTTGATATACCAGGCAAAATTATGATATCCATAAATTCATGCAGTCTTATAGCAGTTGGTAGCACTGCATATGTACTGACCATATGACACTTAACAGGACATTTCTTTTACGCTTACATTCATTCTTTGCAGAAACAACCCACGCAAGGTCGAACAGCCTCAACATATAAGGAATATGATGAGTGATTAATGGAATGAGATGTAATTAATGTTCACTAACACAATTTCCTGTGGTTAAACAGGTTATTGATTTGCTGTGGCAGCTACTGGTAAATTACATTTGTTCCAACATTCAGTTGTCGGGCGCTGGACAGGGTTGAATTGTTGTGTGCTGACGGCGGAAACATTAGCAATAGGTCCAGAATGCCTCTTCACACTGTCTTAATCTAGAGATGAGGTTGCTGTGCTGGGAAGGGCAGGTCCTCATTTCTAAACTGGAGATAAAAATAGCCACGTAGCTGAGGGATTTGGGGGGAATAAATGAATCAGGGGAAGCTCTGCATACCCATTTCGTTCCGTTTCTTGTTTCATTTGTCAGAGACTTGCGCTATTTACGGGAAGGCAACACATTGCTATCAGTGTGGAGGGCCACGGGCTGAAGAAATAATGGGGCAATAGCTCCAAGGGGGAGTCCCTGGAGCAGCTTTTCTGAGTCATATGCAGCCTTTGTGGGGATGAAAGCAGTGCTTTCCTGGATCAGAATTATTTGACACAGAGTAGAAGCCTTGGTTTCCCCACTTACCGCCGTGTCCACCGTCCCCCCCTCCCCCGCAGCATGCCAACAGCAAATGTGCTCGGTGGTTATGTATTTCATAGCTTCCAAGAAACAGTAACACTGATCTTTCCATGCCTTTGTGCTTAAAAACGATGTTCTACACGGCACTGTGCTGTATGTGTGTTTACATGAAAACAAACCAAATCATGGATTATGGTGGTCAGAGTTCTGGTCATAGTAAACAAATGGACCATGCAACGGCCAGCTCCCCCTGTGATGCAGGCGCAGCCAGGTCCCGGACGAGCTGAAGGCGCATGCGCAGAACAGGCGGGTAGTTTTGTGATGAGGTCAGGGGAGCGGAGAGCTCTTTATGACAGTCCTGTCAGTGGAGGGGCTTATCTGCACCCGACAAGTATGTGAGTAAACGGTAGACTGTGTTACACAAGAGCAACAATAACATCATAAAACTGCATCTTTTTGTTCTCAGACTAGGTTCTCCATGTCATCCAGAAACCTGCAACTATTTAAACAAGTCTTCCAAAGGCATAGTGCCCAACAACACCTGCTTTCCTTAATTTTTTTAATAAAGAAATTTTCAATTTTTTTGAGGCTTTGGTGATGGAACCCAAGGCCTTCACTCTGAGCTATATCGCCAGCTGTTTTTAAAAATTTTAATTGTTTTTGAGACAAGGTCTTGCTAAGTTGTAGAGGCTGGGCTTGAACTTGCGATGCCCCTGCCTCAGCTTGAATCTCTTTTTGACTTTAACATATCTGCTCCATAATTTAAATTTATAATATGTGCTTCAGGAAATATATGCTTACTTCTGTAGCCTTATCTCAATTAATACATGGTCAAGTAGACATAACATCCTTACACAGGCCATCTCTATACTTATTCTTACTGTACTGGAGCTAACAGTAACTTACTATAGCAGGCTGGGTTTAGTAAATATCAAACTATTTTCTCAAACTTTCATGATGTCTCTTTCTAAACTAACTAAATGAACAGGAAACTGATAAAAGATCATAAAAACTTGGGTAATGAGAACTTTATTCTTTTTTAAAAAATTTCAATTACTAAAAAAAGTAGAAAGTATCTAGAATGAAAATATCAATTTTAAATCCACCATTGTTTATTTATAATGGTAAAATACTTAAGAATTGCTTCAATAAAATATATCCAAAATGACCTATGAAACCTTTGGATATTATCTCTATGGAATAATGGACAGTGAAAATAACATTTTCTGAATCTCAGTATCATTTAAAGCACTTAAAATTGACGTAAATCAATTCTAGACACCATTTCCCTTTTGTCCTTCTAATCTGCATGAATGTTTGCGAATGTCTACTAATTTAAAAAAAATCTCAAGAAGTATTTTGAAATAAACACATTACACATTAAGTTAAAGAAAACATGATATTTTCACTTTCTCTTTTGACAGAATTGTGTGATGGATAAGACTAACATCTTAACCCAGAATTTTTTAACGAGGCAATCAAAGATCTGTTGTTCCGTCCGCCCACAAAAAAACTTACTTTTGTTAGTTCTACTTCATTGCCCCTTTGAAAATTAACAGAGTATTTTGATTACATGATATCAAACTGAGTAGGTGGATGTTATGGAAAACACACATTGATTAGAAGCATAGATGCTCCCTTGGTACATTAAAGTTTCAATTATTTCCCTGTCTTTTTGTGTCATTTATAAAAGTCATTTTTAAGGGAGATTTATGCAGCAGTGATTTTAGGAAGAATGCCAAGGATGATCCCCAGGAGACCAACAAGCAGGTCTTTTTCTTGGAGAAAGTAACCAAAAGGTCACTGTAGTCACTGACTGGCGCATCTTTCGTGGTATACAAATCTCACATTCCCAGCGGAGCCCATGCTCAGGGGAGCCTGCAAAACTGCTCTACAAGGAGACTTCCCTCCCTCCCAGGAGCCAGATGTCCAAATTATTCAAATGGCCCAGCATGCGGTGGACTGCCGGATGCTCCCGGCTAGGGAACTGTGTGGTAGCATAAACCCACAGCAATTCTCGAGGACATAGAGTGCTGTAGTTATTGTTACACTTAATTAAAGGTTTAGCCCTTCCTGGGACAAGCATTCCGCAGGCTTTCCGCAGGCACACCAGGGCACATCCAGTGCGTGCAGAAGCCCAGCATTGTCCCACCACAAGGAGGCGCCAAGGGGCTGAGTGCCAGGGCTATGCGGGACCCTGCCTAGTCGTCCCAGTGGTGGAGAGGCTCAAAGCAGGCAACAGGCAACAAGGAGAATTACAGGCGGGCTGAAAACCTCATTCAAGAAGTCCCTGGGAAGTGAGTCTGTGAAGAGGGCTCAGGTGGGGTGGCGGTGTAACCTGGTCATGCACCTGAGGTTAGTTGGCATTCTCAAATCTCATGTCAACAGCCAGGATGCTGGGTACCTCTGCTTCCGGGAGGTGTACATTCTGAAGAGCTTCTGCTTATTACTGCAGAGCTTACTAGAGTGGGGGAAATAGAGCGGCACATTACTAAGCATTTCACCTCCAGGAACGTGCTTAGGGGCGTTTTGTCTCACTTTTTCGAAAAACACAGCCTTTTGGCTTTGTTGGTTTGTTTTTCTGCAGGTAAGTTCACAGACTATTTAAGCAGTGAGAACTCTGTAGTTTAGTTGTGCTGCTTGAAATACATCTAGGGTTCTTTGTTTGTCTGTTTGTTTTTCTGTGTGTGGTTTTCAGACAGGGTCTCTCTATGCAGTTCAGGCTGGCCTTGAGCTTACTTTGTAGCTCAGGCTGGTCCTGAACTTGCAACGATCCTCCTACCTCAGCCTCCCAAGTGCTGGGATTACAGGTGTGTGACACCATGCCCAGCTACATCTAGGGCTCTTAACAGGTTGAAATAACTGGCTTTGAAACAGAGCATTATAAATGATGGTTGTCTATGTGTTAGCATCTCTTTCCTCAGAAAGTAAGAATACAAATACTTTGGAACATAGCAAGCCCTGTAATGAATATCAATGTAACAGTAAAAATGCTTGAGGAATAAAATATTTCAGAAAGTTTAAGATGAAATATTTACAGAAATCAGTGAAGTAGATAACATTAATTGTTTTGAAATGGAAGACAGAAGTCCTTGATTTGTGTGAAACACCTGTAGTTATAGTTAATATATCATCTCTCAGCTAGAGTCTAAAAGAATAGAAGATTCCACACAAAGCATATTTCTTATTTGAAATTCTACAGTGTATTTTCAGAGGAGTAAATCCTTTCCCTCTATCAGTAAATGTGAGCAGAAGGAAAGACCATTGTGAAAAGATGGTTTTGAACCAGTCTAACACTTTGACAGCGAGGACATTAGTTGGCTATGCTGGAGAGAAGACAAAGTCGAGTCTTACTGGGCTTAGTTTAACACCACATGCATGTCATTCATTGCACGCAGAGGAAAGAAGATGTAAATAACAGAAAGCAAAAGCAGTAGGAATATAAGTCTCCTTTCCAGACTGTTCCAAAGTTCTGTCTCAAGAGCCATACCCTGCTCAGAACCCTGTAAAGCACCACACTGCAGCTGTCTAGACAAAGCGCTCAGTTGATCAAAGCACCAGTGTCTAATGGGATGAAAGATTATTATTTACACCTTAACTTTCAACGCATGCATCTCTGTAACAGTCTTCTAGTTAACTACTAAGGCAAATTTAGGGCATCTGCTGCCTCCGAATCTGAGGTGGTTCTACTGATGCTTAGTAAATAACTGCAAGTCAGGCAGCATAACTAGAAGGCAGGCAGTTGGCCAGCCGTGTTGATTAAGAAGGCAAGGTATGCAGAAGCAGTAAGATTCGCAGATAATCCCCAAACCTCAGAGGCTATGATCTGTTCCTGTAGCAATGAAAACTTAGGTAGGGAGAGGTAAAATCGTCTGATTCAGTGTGATGACTCACTGGCCACCATTTGGTGACCTGGGCAGGGAGGAAAAACTTAGGGCCCCTAGGTGAGGATGTTGGACTAATGTTTCCAGATGAATTCACAAGTAAATTCCAGTCTCTGAAGATGACAGTTTACACCACAAGAGAGAAACTGTCCAACTGAAGAAACCAATTAGAATATTATTAATGAGATTATTAATTAGAATACAATGAATAAACACATTTACCAGCACATGAATGAGAGCAGAGCTGTTTCAGTGGGAAGACAGAAGAAAAGAAATGAGTAAGAAAATGATGCTGAATACTTTGTATTTATGTTCTCAGTAAAGGAAGAACCGAGCAGGCTCAGCTGAGACCAACAGTCATTTGCACCTGACCCTGTACCACATAACCAAAGAAACATTCTTTTCACCATTACTCAGCAGAACTATATTTAAAAAAGCTCCTGTTGGAACTGGTGGTTTGTACTTGTCAAGAAAAACTGTCGCTCTGTCACAAACAATATAACATTGTTTCTTAGCTTGAGGTATTGTAGATGAGTTTTGTTTAGACATACCCTAACTTCAGTGTACAGAGAAATAATTTCTCTATGTAAAGAGCAGGCAACATAATTAACTACTGCATGAGTGTGTTTGACCTGCAGGCATTGTGCAGAAAGAGTGGGTGGTGGGGAGTAGAGTCCTGGCTCTTGCTCTGTAACACAGCCAGGGCTGTGCGAGGGCATTGGTGGCTGTTTTGAGTTTATCAGCTCATCCTACAATACTTTCAGTTTTTAACACAATGAAAAATCACAAGAGAAAGGATTTAGGAGAGTCTGGGCTCTGAGATAGCAGAAAGACCAAAATTTTTGTTTCTACTCAGTCTACAGCTTATCTGTTCAACTGATCTGAAATCACCATCAGTGACCCAATGGCCCCAAAGGTGGTAAAGGACTCTGCAGCTGGGGGTGCTCACTAGCTCATTTGAAATGAGGTCAGGCATTAATTAAGAATATTCCAGACCCAGAGCTACTCTCCTCCCTGGGAGAAGTCTCATTATAAATACATTTTCCTTTGTGCATATTTTGCTTGGGTAAGGACAAATTTGTAACTTTTGAAAATGGCACTGTTGCTACCGTTATTACAATAGCCTTTCTGTACTCCTTATGCGGCATTATGGATTCCACTATTCATGAAGCCAAGGTGAAAGCTAAGACAGCATTAAAACAGGAGCTTCAAGGTACACACTTTTGTGTCAGTGAAGAAACAAACAAACAAATGGAAGCCTTCAACTTATTTCCCTTAGATCACTGCGATGTTATTTTCATTTTCTCGCAATATTTCTGTTTCCTGTTTTTGTTTATGTTTTATCTCTCTTCATACGAACTAGCTGATGTCAGGGATAGTTTATCACTGTATCTAGGAATTGAGCCCATTCTCTACCGTAACTTCATAGTGCTGGCATGATAGATAGTGGGGGAATGGAAGCCAAGGTATCCAGGCTAAGTAGTAGGACAGGATTTGTTTTAAGGTGTTTTTTGCCAATTGTCTATTAATTGCAGAGCAGCAAGAAATTTCAGTGTGGGATTCTCTATGTCATAAACCCAGTTCATCACTTCTGTGCATATTCAGACCTGCAGGTGAGTTATCTTTGACAACCTCAGTTCCAGCACCCATCATAGATTTAAAGGTTTTAGATACATGCAGACATCAAGAAATTTAGAAAATTTGATGGGTAATCTTTCTGTATGGTGACAGCTGACTAGAAGCCTGACTTTTGGACCAGCGAGCTAAAGTTCCAGAGTGATACTTTGATTCTTTCTATGCTTTCTGCCATGTTAACATTTGGAAAACATTATTATTCCTCACTCGGGATTGCCAGAAAGGGTATGCTTATCCAAGCACCTGTACAGGATTTACAGACTTCCCCTTTAGACCACAACAGCTCCATTTGGGAGGATGAAACCAAGACAGGTGATCTTACTCTTAAATATTTCTGGAATCTGTGCCAATGGTGATCTGTCTCTGCCCTTACAATTGAGACAAGTCACCCTTGAAATAAGTTATAAATAGATAGATCCTGAGATGAGGAAAGCTTTTAAAATATCACCAAAGGGGCTACAACATAGATTATGATGGCTATGATTTATTTTGTGCAACCTTAAGAGGAATTGTCACAATACAAGGACAGTGGGGTCAGCTTGCCTGGTCCAGTGTCTATGAAAAGAATGTTCTGGGACTGACCAGAGCCTTTGTTTGGTCAGAAATATCTCTAAAGAGGAGTCAAGTCTTTAGGCAATTAAAATTTTGTGGATGTGTCACTTAGGAATATCTGATGTCCTTATGCTAACTGTATAGCTACTGACCAAGAGAGGTTCTCGAATGTCATCCTTAGTACATAGGTTGTCACCCACGTGGACGGCCTTGTGATGTGTGTTATACCATATCTACCTTTCTTCATACATGAATGTATTTATGTCTTGGCTTGGGAATCTTTTTAAGTGTTAATGCAGAAATAGGTAACTCGGAATCTCATCTCCTCAAGTGAACTTTCTAAACTGATTTCAGGGCTGGGTTAATATTGTGTCATTAATATCATCAAAACAGGACAAAGCTAATAGAACAACTTCTGGACAACACTGACCCCCACTGAAACATCAAGGAGGGCAATGCCTTCAATTCCTCTTTACTAAAACAAGTGGCAGTAAGAGAAAGTCACTTGTGTTCCTTCTTCCCTTCCAGGCACTTGCTGTTCTTTTGCTGTTTCTGCCTCTGCCACTCCTTACACCATCAGCGTGGGGCTCAGCCTGGTCCTCTCCTTCAGGACCTTGCTCCTAAATCCACACCCTTCCTTCTGCTTGTTAAACAAATCAGAATTTCCCCTTTTATTTTCTATTCCCTCTAGGTCTACCTCTATGTTATTTAATCTGACTAGGCACTTCCTTCTATAGCACACAGGAGGGACCAAGAGCTTTTGGAGAGAACTGGGAAGGATTTTCTTCTTCCAGAAGATTGGTGGTGGGGGGGTACTTTTGAACCAGATCACTGGAGTAAACCTCAGTGCTCAATGCTCTGGTGAGATCCACCTCTTGAACATAATGTGTCTCTTGCCAATACAGTAATGCAGTAAAAGTTCCTCGTCTCCAAAGAAGGACCCTAAGGAAGGAAAGGCTGCTAGCCAGTCTCAAAACATTCAGAAAAAATTCCTCTTTTTGAAAAGTTCCCTAGATTATTGTATTTTAAGTATCTGGAGGAGAATTCTACCTGGGAAAATGAAATTCTTTTGCCTGCAGAATATTCTACGATCTGCACACTCTTCAAAGTGGTGAGTGAGTTAGGGAAAGACACTTCTGCTCCCAAGAAGGGAGAAATCAATGAAAACCAGCAAACTTTGCAGGCAATCTTGTGAAAGGTCACTTTTAATCATCTTGTATTTGTTGATCGATTTCACTTATGAGATACATTTAAAGCAGCTATTAGGCATCAGATTTATAAACAAACATGTAACAAAAAAAGAAATCACAAACCTGCTTGCTGATTCCCCTTGTTCTTTCCTTCAGGTGCGTGCAGACAGAAGAGAAATGATGAAAGACTGGTGAATACATTTATAGCACTTGATAACGGCCAAATTGGAGATTGGGGAATTAAGCACAAGTGACCCTTTTCAAGTGTGACCCAGAAAAGCAGCATTATTGATAATAAATGTACCCACGTGGCATAGATCTGAGATAGTACAATATTTATCTGACAGATCCAATACTGCACACAAGTAGCCCAGACCTACAGACTCTTCATTAACTGAAGTTATCCATGGTTAAGCAGAATTGGTTCTGATCTAATCAGCATTACCAAAGGTTCTTACAAGGTTGCTGGTTCGATGTAGCTGTAGCCATTTTGCCCTAGGCAGACTTTTGGGTTTCCAAACCTGGATTCATTAATATGTGACTGTGGCTCTGTAATTCAGTCACTTGTTAAAGTAGATTTTTTTTATTGCATAAAATATGAATTTCCTTTGAGTAAATAATATACCTAGAAACTCTATCAGAACCCTTCTCACCTACTGTTGGGTGGCAATTTTAATAACTTATTTTAATGACTGTAGATCTGGTCAACACCGTGGAGGGCCACTACTGTAAAAACAAGCTAGAGGTCTCTGGGCAAGTATCTCACTGTCTTGTGAGTCTTATTTTCAAAATGACTAAATAGAAGGCAGTAGATTGAATAGTCTCCAAAATGTGACTTATTAAGGTGCTGCTGATTCCCCTCTATAAATCTTTCTGTCATCAAAGTGAAACTTTGACATAGTACTTGTCACACCTGAAAGGTGCATTTCAGGGACAGACTGGACCCAAGAAGAGAGAGTGAGAAAGTGCTGCATTGTGTCCCTCGCAGGTGTTGGGGTGGGAGGTGGCCTGTCCTGTCTTAGCCCTCTCTTGCATGTTTCTCCCAGCAATGAGCCTGTGGAGTCGAAATACCCTACAGATTTTCAAAACTCTGGGGAACCAGAGCATGGAGCTGATGTTCTTTAATGACAAAAATACTATTGACGATGACCGTGGTGATGATGATGTCACTGATAATCCAATCTTTCCCCTGACCACCTATTTGAAATATTACCTAAGCTTGTTCTTTATTTTATTTTTCTCCTTAGCATTTATTGCTGCTTGACATATAATTAATTTTATTGTCTATTTCTAGTATCCCTTGTTTATATACTGTCTGAGTCCTGAGATTCTAACCTTTTTTTTTTTTTCCAGACTGCTGCATTCCTAGTGCGTGGAACAGTGTCCTGCATGCACAGATATTCCATGAATGCTTGCTGAAGGGTTAGACTCTGAATGCTAAAGGGAAATGTGTGATATAAATAAAAAGAAGTTTGGTCTGTTTCTTACTACATTCTTCTCCACCCAGTAAGCCAGCTAACTATAAATGTAAAGATATTCCTTTAAGTCACTGTAAATATTCTCACAAATCTAGAAATTTGACTCAAGTAGGTTTTCCTTCTAAAGCAAAGCTCCTGAACTTGCCTTAAGGGAGTCTGAAAGTACGTTAAAATTGTAGGCAAAGTTTTGACTTTTTGGTGCATTGATTATTATTCTTGGGGAGAGTTCATAATTGCCATCATATTCTTTTCAACAAAGAACAATAACAATAATAACAACATCATCGACAACAACAATAACAACATCATGAACAGCAACAACAACATCAACAACAATAACAACAGCATCATCATTGATGACGATGATGATGACAACAACAACAACAACAACAACAGCAACAGCAACTAAGAACCACAAGAACCATGCTGTGCCCCTGGAGGAAGGGAGAAGTTGTCCCAATCTATGGAATTTACCAGTGACTGTGCACTGGGGACAGGTAAGTATTCAGCAATGAAACAGATAAGTATTCAGCAATGGGCTGAGTCTAGGGTAATGAGGATGCAAGGCAGGGGCAGGAGGGGTTGGATGACAGGCGACCTGGGACAGAATGAAGGAAGATGTTCAAATTAATCCTCCTCCACATCCACCCCACTAACAACAGAGACAATAGCAGAGGAAAAAAATTACGTGAGTGAAATCATAGTTCATGCACTGAGAGAATTTGACTCATTATTAAATAGATTTTTCCAGGCTTCAGAATGACTTTTAATCCAAAAACTGCAGCAAGTGGGAAGCCAAATCATCGCATATGATAACAGATCACTCTCTTCTGTCACTTGGGAACTCTCTACCGGTTTTCTTACTAACCTTTCTCTTTTACATTTACCTCAAAAACTTCTTGAAGACAAGAGCTATAATATCTTTATAATTCTCATTTTTTAATTTATAATGCAAGGAATAGATGGCATAGTTATATTCCTTTTTAAATTTTTCCTATAGTAAAACTTTGAAAAGATCCAACATTTAGTAAAAGGAGTGCAACTAAACTTCACGATCTAAATGTAAAGAAGGTGTCATTCCACACGTCCACTCAACAGCATTCAGGCATCTCTCCTTGCTCAGGATACTCCTCTGAAATCCCAGGGTGAGGGTTGCAAAGAATACCTCTGTGCTGACAGTCCTAGCCTGTAGCAGACACGTTCCTTTAGGAACCGTTTGCAAAACCTTTTCCCTTTTCTGTGTGTAAATAAGAAAACTGAATTCCAGAGCGAGACAGGGAGGCCACTTAATGAACCTGCCTGCTAGTAATCGGTTTGCAATTTTCTAATTGGGTACATGGTGCAGCCTCACAGACCCCCACTAGCACAGTCCTGCCAGGGACAGGCATAGTGGTGTCTTCAGCTGGTCTCCTTTGCAGATGGGTAAGATCAGGTGGGTCTTCCGAGTCACACAAGTGACTGTCTCTTGAATCCCATGAAACTCTAAGGTTAGGGTTTTGTTGGGAGGAAGATAGCCATGTTCTAAAACACGAAGCTAGACAAACAATTTAATACTTTTTGTGAACAATTTGAAGAACTGACTATTCTTATGACTTACTGGCTTTGAAGTCTCAATGAGGGTTTCTTTAATTAGATGGTGATCATGATTGAACATGTGCTCTGCTAGCGGAACTGTTGTCTAAAAGTCCAAGACTAATAATCTTTTTAAATTAAAGATCATTATGGTAAAATTAAGGCTGTTTATAATTCCTCAGCTTCTTCCTTCCATCTAGGTACATGGCAGGGTGGCACCTTCCGACTCTCTTGAGTTTAGAGATGAGCAGATAATTTGCTTTGGCTAATGAAATGTGAATAGACATAGTATTACTTTAAAAAATTTTGAATGATAATTCCAAATTTTAATCTGATTGGTCCCATTGCTTCATTTAAACTCTAATCCTACTACTCCAGTTTTTCACTTTATGGCTTCTGGAATGAATTTCATCTGCATGTGAAAGCTCCACCCTATAAGAGGTCCTGATGAGAAATGGCTTTGACAGACTCAAATGCGCAAAGATACATCACTCTCAAGGCCCTCCCCTCCTGAGGTCAAGTGAGTGGAAGATAATCCTTGTTTTGAAAGAACTGTGGTGCTTCCTTTTGGAATTGGGGTAGTTTTATGAGATGAGCTGATAGAAAATTAACAGGAAATGGTAGAAAGAAGTTTCTACAAAAGCTTGGGGATGGTGAGGAATGATACAGATTCCATTTAGGTTTGTGCTGGAGTTGCTGCTAAACAGTCACAAATCTCTTTACAACCACTGGAAAATAAGACAAGCCAATGTGAACACTTCTTCTTTTTTTTTGGTGTGGTACCAGGAATCAAACTCAGGACCCTGCACCCTCAGCACCCCAGGCAGGTGCTGTGCCACCGAGCTATATCCCCAGCCCAAGCGAATACTTCTTGTAAGTGAATATGGTTTGTTTAACGAGCCCCAACAGACCCGTCCACAGAAACAGCTGAGACACTGATACCTACTTGGTAGGGCTGCAGGTGTGCAAAGCCTTCAAGTGTGGCTTCCAGGTTGCAATGGAAACAGATTTCTCATCTGCTGCATAACTGCGCCAGACACACTGCATGGGGCATAAAGGAGAACATAAAAAAGAGAAAGACAGTAGGAAACAGAATGAAATGAAAGGGGAGATTATTAAGTTACTACACATTAAGAATCTTTTCCTCATCATACTTATCCTGGATGAATTCCCAAAGGGAAAAGACGACTTTGGCATTTCCAGCTCACTACCACAATTCCACCACATCAGAATTGCTTTTGGGAACAATGAACGTGAAAAGGCAAAAGTACCAAAAAATGCAACATTGTGAAATTTTTGAATTGGTTAGGGAAAGACACTTTAGCTAATAAGTAATCAGTTCAATATATACTGATGTCCAAGATACTAATTAGATAAATTACTTGAGCGTGAACATTCATGCCAGGGATTGTTTTTTGATCAATATTTGGTAAGAGAGAGGCAAAGAAGTACCAAAAGTCCACTACGCAGCTAGTGAACTAATAAACTAATGACTTCCAGTATATGCTAATAATTTTGTGAAATCTCTGAGGCTGAGTGATGGAATATTTCCAATGCTAAAAATGAAGACAGTGATAGGATGAAATGACATCATTGGAAGCCTCCTAAGGATTTAACGCCTCCTAAGAATATGTGTCATGTAATGTATCAACTTCTTACAAGGACTATAATTCTACGTACTGCAAATATGTATGCCTGAAAATAAAAGCAGCAAAAAAACAAGCTCTCTTTCATATAATCATATCTGACACATGTGATGAAAAACATTTTCATGTGACCCTTACAATTAAAGTATGGATTAAGACTCTCATTTTGCAGATGAGAAAACCAAGTGTTTAAGTAAATTAAATTTATACAAGGTTGGGGAGACAGTGTCTCCAATCACCTGGCTTTTGGTCCCAGCCCTCCAGAGGTAATTTTCTTGACTGCTTGCTGGCTGTGATTGAAAGAGCTTTCATCTGAACTGTGCATTTGAGTGACTGCCTGAACTTGTTTTCCCATATAAACTGTGGCCAATTTATCCTGTCGCAATGAGCCTGCAAGCATCTCTAATGACCCAGTGTTTGCTTCAGTCTCCTCAGAGAAAAAATTCTTATTATGATTTGTTACTCAGAATATTCCATTTTGTGTGGCAAATTTATTTAAATGGGTCATATCCCTACTATATAACCATCAGTCATGATTTTGAAACCTACAATGAAAAAAAGTGATCCAATTATACTCCCTTTCCTGAGAATATCATTGAGCAAATGTGAGATGAATGAAAAAGGTAAAAGCCAGCATAGGTATTTTGGAAAACTGTCTGGCAGTATCTATTAAAGGTGAACATTATATCCTATGATATAGCTATCAATTCCTAGATATGCTTATATGTGTTTAGCAAAAGGTACATACTATATATTGTGTTATAAATAGTGGATGTTGGTATGTAGAACAGTGAGGTTTGTCTTGGAACGTTGGCACTGTACATGTATTTAACTATCTTCATCTTTTTCAATCCCATTACCCTACTCTTCCATTTTCTTGTGTTCAGTCTTCTCTCCTTTACTTTATTTATTTATTACTTTAGGTATTTTTTACATTTCTCATATAAGAGAAAACATGTACTATTTTTTTTTTTTTATTTTAAGGATAAAAGGAGGGAAACATTAGCAGACATACAACATTTTACAACATATCACAAGCACAATACAGACAATACAGAGTT
>NW_004955488.1:7807040-7864261 GCF_000276665.1 Chinchilla lanigera | reverse complement strand
TTTTTTTTTTGGTCTTTTTGAGACAGGGTCTCACTATGCAGTTCAGGCTGACCTTGAGCTCACTTTGTAGCCCAGGCTGGCTTCGAACTCACAGCGATCCTCCTGCCTCAGCCTTTTGAGTGCTGGGATTATAGGTGTGTGCCACCATGCCTGGCTACATGATGGTTTCTAGTTCCATTATCTTTCCTGTGAATGATATAGCTTCATTCTTTTTTTTTTTTTCTGGTAGTGGGAATCGAATTCAGAACCTTGCATTTGCCAGGCAAGCGCTGTGCCACTGAGCTAAATCCCCAGCACCTAGCTTCATTTTTCTTTTGAGTAATATATGTATATATCACTATCCCTATCCCTACCGCTACCCCTACCCCATCTCTATCTCTATCTCTTTCTTTACCTCTATATCTATATAAAATTTTCTTTATGCATTCATCTACTGATGGTCATTTGGCTGTGTCTGTAGCTTAGAATCATGCTGCTATAAACATGAGATGAGTATGCATGCATGCAGTCTTTAAATGTTTTGGGAATATGCCCAGGAGTGGATCAAATATTTCTATTATTTTGAGGAATCTCCATGCTGACTTCCATAGTGGTGGTATTAGTAGCTGTACTGGTTTACACTTCCACAAATACTGTAGGAGAGTTCCTTTCATCCCATTTCATTGCCAGGGTTCACTGCTTCTTGTATTCTTGATGTAGCCTTGACTGGGGTGAGATGAAATCTCAAAGTAGTTCTGATTTGCATTTCTCTGATGGCTAGTACTTCCGAGAAGTGTTTATTCAGTCCATTTGCCCACATTTTTATTGAGTTCTTTTATTTAGGATGTTAATTTTTTGAGTTCTTCATATGTTCTATTTTTTTTTGTTTTGTTTTTTTTTTGTTTTTTTTTTTATATGTTCTAGATATTAATCCTCTCTCAGAAGCATAGCTAGCAGTAGGTTGTCTCTTCATTCTGTTGTTTCCTTTGCTGTGCAGAAGCTTTTAATTGGGGGCAGTCCCCTGTGTCAATTCTTGCTATTATTTCCTGTGCCACTGGCTTCCTAATCTGGGAGATTTTGCCTGGGCCTATGACTTGAAGAGTTTCTCCTTTGCTGTCTTCTAGCACTTTCATTGTTTTTGTTTTTATATATAGGGCTTTGATTCATTTGGTTTACTTTTAATACAAGGTGAGGGGTAAGGATCTAAGCACTGTTTATCAAAAAGGTGGTCTTTTTTCAGCATATGTTGTTGGTATCTTGTCAAAAATCAGACGGCTGTCACTCCATGGGCTTTACTTTTATTCCATGGGTCTTCATGTAAGTTTTTCTTTTGCCAGTAGTACATTGGTTTCTAATAATCTAAAGATAGACAAGTCCAGACATCTATGAACAGTAGCATAAATATAAAACCAGTGGTATGGTGAGATAATGGAATACTATAATGGTAATAGTTCCCTGTAGCTATGCTTAACAATATGGGTGAACTTTCTACAACTGATGTTGAGTGAAAGAAGCAAGACCCAAAAGAATACTTTTCCATAAAGTACAAAAACCAGGCAAAATTAATTTATGCTATTAGGAAGTAAACAGCAGTTACCCTTGTAGGATAGTGGTTAAGAAAAAGCACATAGGAGGTCACACACTTTTCATCTGAGGGCTGGTTTTGCACTAATACTAAGTTCTCTTAGGAAATACTGTGGTGCCTCGATTCATGAACTTGATTCTCCTTGTGATTCTGGTCACAAACTTAGTTGGATGAGAACCAAATCAAATTCAATGGTTGGGTTCCATGTTGACCTTATGGAGACATTTGATTCAGTTCTCATTCAGTTTGGTTTGCAACCCGGATCATGGAGAGAATTGAGTTCATCGGCCGAGGCAACACTTGCGTGTTCTTCTCTGTACACACTTCATACCTCAGTAAAACATTCAGTAAGTGCCATGATAAACTAGAAGAGTGTGTAGCAGAACATGAGGGGTTTTTAAAATTTTGTCTTCAAGAAGAGATCTAAAAAATATTTTAGGGCAGGATGTTTTGCTTGAAGACTTGCTCCTATGCTTGTGGTGATTTAAATGATGAAGCTGTGGAAATCTGTGCTAAGCATCTTAACATTTTACATGTAATAATGATCATCACAACGTCCTGTGTTAGTTTTTGTCACTGTACATGCACAACTTTTAGTCACCTAGAATAACCAATGAAAACAGGAATTTTGTATTATACTTCCTTCTGTGGCAGTGAACCCAGAGATCCCTCCCCTCAGTGCAGTGAGGACGCAGGTGCTGCTTCTACTGAAGTTTCCACTTGATCAACAGACTGGGATTTGTAGAGCATGTCCATGCATTAGTTAATTCCAGTTAAAAAAAATCCAAAGCAACAGTGTAACAACAACAAAAACATGGGACCAAGGTATTACCTGTTAGTGTCATAAAGAATTGGGGACCCTTTGAGAAAATTAATGACTTTCCTTAAAATAAGACTTGGATTCTTTGCTCTTTTTCTATAAAAGTAATCTTAACAGCTAACCTCTTGTTCCCTTCATTACTCTTCTCCTAGAAATGTCTTGTAGATGAGAGGCGCAGAGGGAACCAGTGGTATCTATCACAGGGCTGTTACTATTTAACAGTCAAAATGAAAGTGAAAAGTGTAGCACAACTACTTTTAAATCTTAATAACTTGGTCCTGCTTTTGCTCCCATCTAATTGCTTCTCACAGCTGAAATTGAAACCCACATTCAGATGAGACAGTACCTGATGTTCCTATACTTAAGGCCCAAATCACAGAGTGGTGGGCAAGAGAAAAGCAACACTCTAGAGAGATTTCCTGTGGTTAATTTACACGGTGTATTGACTCCAAAGGACAAGCTCACAAGAAGCATGAAAGGCAGATTTGCTATTTTATCAAGCAGTGTGGGTGCTCTAAGTGGTTGAATAAAACTTGAACATTGCTCTATAATTTTATGTCAGGATCGTTCAGTTTAAGGGGAGCGTTTAGTTTGCATTGTCCGGAGTAGTTTACTTATGGCAAGTCTGACCATTTGTGGAAATGGCCCAGAAAATTTCAGCTGGCCAACTCAAGCTATGTTAACACGGAACTTATTTTCTTAAAGGTGTGCAGTTCAGAATATTAGTCCTGCAAAATTTAGGATGTATCCCGCGATCCTTTTCCTCTTCACATTAATTTCTGTTTTTCAGTGGCAACCAGTTCATTCTTGGAGTTGTCGTTTCTGTTCAGAATCCTTATTTTTAAGGATTATGCTCATAATTGTATTTCTTGATTTTTCAATTTCAGGCATTACCCATTAACTTCTAACCATGAAACAAAATAGTGTGGCCTACTTAATGCCCCTGTCATCTCATCTCGTACTTCCAGTATTTTTACATCACGATTTTAGTTGGTGTTTGCATTACTATGAACATGTAGCTATTGTTCCCAGTGTAGTCTTATAATTTGTCATGACTACTCTCTTTCTTGTATAATATTTTTGTTTTTCCTGGAGTTATTATTGCCTTGTTTTAATTTCTTGGTTTGCCTTCATGTAGCTATGATGAACACATTCATGATCGCCTTTCTGGGTCTCTAAAATGCCTCTTGTCAATGTATCATGAAACCTTTCAGTTTCACTTTCTTGTACTCTGGAGGATGGTTTTCCTGGTGCTCACAGTCTTTTCCTCCATCAGCGTTCAACCTGCTGTGCCTGTGATCCTGGGACTTCCCCACCTTTTCATCCTGGGGTACCCTTTACCCATTCCTGAGTGGGAATTCTCATTTCCTGAATGTCATGCCTCTTACTGTCTTGGTTTATCTCCTTGTTTTGGAAGAGCAATCCTGCTGACATAGTTTTCTGGAGTCAGGGCAAATACCAATGTTTTGAGATTGTCCATGGGTACGTCTTTGTGTTACTCTTACCCTGCATAAATGGTTTGGCTACATTCAGAATTCTAGGTTGGAAGTAATTTTCTGCCATGATTTTGAATGCATTGCTTCACTGTCTTCTAACACTAGAGTTATGAATGAGACGTCCAATGTTATCCTGATTCTTGATCCTTTGGCTATGTGCACCCAGACAGGGCTTAGGATCTGTCTTTGCAGATGTCCTGATATCTCATTATGATAATCCTGGAATGAAATTGTTGGTTTACAGTGCCGGGCATTTGGTGGGTGTTTTTATTTACTGTAACCAGTCCTGCCCTCCAGTTCCAGAGGAACATAATGTAATTCTCTGGTGAAGTCCTCCCTTTAGTATCCCCATAGTCTAAGGTACCTCTGTTAGTTGGATCTTGGCACTCTTAGAAATGTCCTTTACTCTTCTTTTAGGTCTTATTTTTCATCTCTTGTCTTATTTTGCTCTCTGGGAGATTTTCACAACTGTATCTTCCCTTTTTTCTGCCATCATGTTTTTTACATCAGTTTTTTTTTTTTTCTGTTCTTATTTATGATTCAAACACTGAGAAAGATGTATCATCCCAGTATAAGTAACCTGAGAGTATGGACCGGTAGCATCTCTTTAGGGTAACAGGTAGAAGAAGGCTAAGAAAAAGCCAACGTTTCAATGTATAGTTTTCTTCTGGGTTAGGTAACTTCCTCAAGGAAACATATAATCTTTTCTCTGAAGGAAATTAACACTATCTGTCAGTCTTCTTTTTTTTTTTTTGTTTTGTTTTTCTCCGGTACCGGGAACCGAACTCACGACCTTGCGCTTGCCAGGCAGACGCTTTGTCGCTGAGCTAAATCCCCAGCCCCTTGTCAGTCTTGATTGTTCAAACGCTTACCCAATTCCCCATTTCTGCTTCTAGGAAAGTGCCTTGGATCTGCCCTGAGTTGGTCTAGCCTCTCCACGAGTCGTGCTGTGACATGGAGCTCCTGAAGGATCTTTAATCCCCAGGTTCCATAGTGCATGTAGCAGATGCAATTCTGTTTGTGAAAGGAGTAACTGATTTGGATCAAACAGCAGGGATTTTGGTCCCACCTCCACCTAGGCTTGTCTTGAGGATGAAGTGACATAGTGCACTGCAAGCCCTCTGCAGACTGCAAAGCACTTCATGAGTCTCAGGCGTTAGTAATAAAAGTTGTGACATTCAAGTAGGTTTTCCAAATGCGTTTTTTTTCTTTTTTTTGGTTTTTCTCCGGTACCGGGAACCGAACTCACGACCTTGCGCTTGCCAGGCAGGCGCTTTGCCACTGAGCTAAATCCCCAGCCCCAGGTCTTCCAAATGTGACTGAAAGCTGATTCCTTTTCTCAGACTGCTCCACTTGAAACAAAAAGTAAATTTCAATCAATCATTCAAAGATATTGATAAAAATAAATGTGCTGCAAACTACCAGGGTTTTAAACTTTTCACCAAAACCCCGATGTGCTACTTAATTTAATTCTCTCATCAACCAAAGAATAAAGCAATTTGCCCTTGTAAGAAGGCAGCGGCTTTGGCTTAAGACAAATAAGGTCACTTTTGCTCTTGATGCCTTTTATGCTCAGCAAAGCAAATCAAGTTTATTGGGTAAGAAAATGAATGTGTCAGCATATGAGACCTGAGTTTTCAATACAATGCATCCTTAAAAATAAATTTCTACAATCTATAATCAAGGCCCAAAGCCCTGAATCTTGCCCAAAGATTGTGTTGAGGATAAGTGATGAGCTAAATAATTGTTACATTATTGTTCTTATGCATAATAAATTGATGACATTGAATGAGGAAGTAGTTGCTTTTTAAATTAGTAAATTCTATTTTGACTCATGAAACTATGATCAGATTTTAAAGCATTCTTGACTGTATCAGTCCTTATATTTTGCATCCTTTTCTGCTACAAACAACCTAAAATTTGGACTTTTAAGTAAAAGAAGCCAGGCATGGTGGTGCACGCCTGTAATCACAGCAGTTGGGAGGCTGAGGTAGGAGGATCATTGCAAGTTCGAGACCAGGGTTACAAAGTAAGTTCAAGACCAGCCTGAACTGCATAGTGAGAACTTGTCTCACAAAGACAAAAAAAAAAAAAAAAAAAAAAAAAAGTAAAAGAAAAATTCACAATTTGGGTTTATTGTTGCCTACATTTTTTACAAGTTCAATTGCTGATCCTAACATATATTACATAATCAAGTTCCAAAAAATGAAATTTCAAGTCTCCAGGCAAAAGAGTTCAATCAGCCGCTTCTTTTATGGGTTACTTGTGAGGTAGCCTTGCCTTATTTTGGTTGTGTACATCAAAATGCCTCTGCTCCGATGATTTAATGCAGAAATAGCAATTTATTTTGAAGTTCTACTGGAAATTGCTTCTGCATAATTTAGTAGTTGATAATGACAAATAGATGAAAAAATTTCTTTTTTCTTTGTCTGTATTGGGCTTGTGCAATGTGGTAGCCGAAAGTCAGTAATAACCAGTGAACATTTCTAAGTGTCTTGTGCCATAAGTTTTAGATTTTAATTAATTTACATTTAACTAGCTGCATGTAAGTAATGATTATCATATGGGTCATCACAGCTGTGTAGCATCACAACTGGTATACGCATCAGACACTTCTCCAAGGGCTCCCTCTCTAACACAGCTGCTGATGCTCTAGAGGTTACATGTCGGTAAGATGTGTTATTGGTTTCATACGCAGACAGGCCTTGGTTTCCGGAAGAAACAAGGAGCCTATCAAGATATCTTTGATTCTCACAGGTTGGAAAGTACTGATCTAGAGTGAAGGGAAATTGAGAATAAAAATAATAATGAGCAAAATTTGTTACATGTATGGAAGCATGAACCACCAAATAAAAATACTAAAGGATGAAGGGCTCTGGACCTCTGGGTGTTGTGTGCGTATCCTAAAGTGCATAACACTTTTTTTTCATTCTGGACACTATCGTTTGGAGTCTAAATTCTTACTACTTAGGGATCCTTTCCTTTAAGAAAATGAAGTTGACTTTCTGTTTTAAAACTGGGAAATTTTAAAAATAGAGACTCAGTTATTTGTATTAGAAGTCATACCTACTGGTCCACTTTCATATCAATACCTAGTTGCAGAATGACTTGATTAGAAAATTAATGTCCCAGTTGAATCCTTAGCGACAAATAGGTCTTCATGATGTGTTGGAGCTTTATTTCTTGGTCTCTCCCCTAGCTTCATTCCTTTTGGAGGGGCTGCATCCCCAGAGCTACAGATAAAGGCTGATAAGGTTCACCAGAGATTATGTTCTATTAACTCAGCCACTCAAACCTGCGATCTGAATTAGAGCAGCACGCTTGTTACACCAACATGAAGACGAATCTCTTAGGATCTTGGTTTGCTATCCCAAACAGCTCCAGTTGAGAAGTTCTGGAGCTTCACCTGTCTGGCAGGAGGAGAAAAATTGAACTATAGAATCATCTTGCCCATAATTGAATGCTAATTCAATATTACGGGTCTAGAAAATAATGTAATTGCTGATCCTTTACCTGGTTTTACTCCCAAAAGATAAGGATAACAAAAGGAGAAGCATTTCTTTTGGAGCTAAAGCAAATTCTGAGTTCAGGAAACAAAATGCTAAATCATGTTTGTCTTCAAATAACATGCTTATTGTTTCATGTTTTCAAACACTGGTGTCTTCCATAATACTGCCCACTCTTGTCTTTGTTTTTGTTTTTGCTTTTTTTTGGTACTGGAAATCGAACTCACAACCTCATGCTTGCCAAGCAAGCAAGCTGTGCAGCTGAGCTATATCCCCAGCCCCACCCACTCTTAAACTAAGATACTATTTCAAGTTACTTCCTTACATAGAATTGAAAGCTATTCCATGAGTGCTAAACCTTGATATTCTAAACAGGCAGATTATTTTTCAGAACAGTGGTACACACTGACCGTAGAAAATAATTGTAATGCAGGGAACACTGCCATGTCTTGCTCTATCACTTAGTGATCAATTATGTTCCACCTTGTAATTCTTAAGACGTACTAGTCATTCCCAGAACAGCACAACTGCTAACCTGCACACATCCTTGCTGTGTGATTAATTGTTTGAACAATGCATGGAACTTTTGGTGAAAAAGTGTATGTTTCTGTTTGGCAAAAGGGGAATACCTTCCCAGACCCAAAACTATACAGTTCTGACTTCATTTGCAGAAAAGCAATGAAGTTGCTTTAGTTGCTTTGCACGTATTCGAAAGCAACTGAACAAGCACACACGGAGACAGACGTTGCCATCTACCTACTGCCCTGACAGTTACCTGGATGAGGTTGGCAGCTGGGTTTCTTCTCTTTTCGAAGTGTTTTTGACGGTGTTGTTCTTGTACTTTTAATGCAAAACCGGAGCCAAGAATGCCCTGGAACCAAATATAAAAATAGCACTTTTTAAAAAATTCAAAAGCCAGCCCTGTCAAATAATACATATATTTTACAAACCTCTAAAATGAGCCTGAGATGAGACAAATAGTATGTGACCTGTCCATAATAAAAATGCTACTTACTAAAACACTATTATGCCGTCAGCTCTGTTATACTGCCAGCTAACAGTAAGCTGTCGGGCCATGTTGCTAAGAGATGTAACAGCTTCTGTTCTTTAGCAAGTCAGTCAAGTATCATCATTTATTGTCTTAATGGTATAGTGAGAGGCACCATATTTAAAAATAAAAAAAATGACAGTCAAAAAATGAAGAGGCTTTCTTTGTGATATTTCTTTGTGATTAAATTTGAGTGAGAGGTCTTATCTAGTGATATAATTTAGAAAACATGAACCCCTGTTTTGAACAGCTGGAGTCTGAGCTGGGAGAGTTAGTCTTGCTGCTGTCTCCTTGGAAGGACCTGTAGCACTTTGATGAAACTCAACATGCATATTTTCCATCCATGCCATAGGGAGCGGGTGTTTCAAACCTGTCCTAGTTGTAACCCTTCATGACGCTTCAGTTCTACTGTAGCAAAGTAAAATAGCAGAGAAAGGGGGACAGTTATCCAGATGAGATGAGCAGGCAGTCAGTTCCGAAGATAGGGAAGGTTTCTCATTTTGCCTTTGTGTATAGTAAAGACAAGAGCACGAATCACTACGAAGCACGTTCCTGCTTTCCTCTGTTTTGATCAGGCCCTGTTAGCATTCCTTACCTTTTTGCTTTTGGCTCACCTATTTGGATTTTGGCCTTAGTAAGGCTAATATCTTCCCCCATGTTTACATGAGTTTTTTGGCTAGTTTCCTTTCCTTCTGCTTATCATGTGGATCTGCCAAAGATCTGCTTCTTTGATGTTCCTTTTCTTTTGCAGTTTGCTTTGGTCTCACATTTGTGAGGATGCTTTTTGTCTCAGCATAGGGTTGCCTTTCAGAGCTTGCTATATTCAGTCTCTGGGCTTTGTCTATACTCTTGACTTTATTAGTATGGGACTTGGGGCTCCTCTGCTTTCAAGTTTGTGGATTTTACTTGCTAGCTATAAATTATTAGCTTTTTATTAAACTTCAAGGAGTCTAACCCTTAGGTTAGAGGTGGACATCTCATAAGCATGAAGTCAGTATTTTCCACAGGCAAGAAATGCTTTCTTTTACTTTAAGAAGTTTAAAGATGATATAGGCTGCCTGGACAGGCCGTGGGTTTTTCATCTCTGGAAGGTGTTAAGTCTCAGCTGGTGACAGCTTGGCTGACATATTTTGGGGCTCCAGATAGCCTTTAACCTTCTTTCTTATTTTGAGATTCCACAATTCTGAGCACATCTGTGACAATAACCAGACAATAACTAATGTAATCATGTTTTGAATACACAAATACTCTGTGCTATTAATGAGGAAAAATCTACTCCATTATTAATTAGGACAAATGACTGTACCTTGAAATTAGCCATGACCTCATAGGCTCTGTTTTCCATCTCTTTTTTTTTCATTGTGTGTCTCACGCTGGCTGAGATCTCCATCTCATATAAGTTGTAATTACACAAACTAAACTTTATAAAATCCTGGTTCCTATGATCTGGTTTGCACATGTAAACGATATTTGCTCTTCATAACTTAGAGGTTATAAAAACAGCCCTCCATTTCCAAATTCAGATTAACTCAAGTCATCACAACTCTTAATTTTTTTCTTTGTAATATAAAGTTATTTAGGAAAGATTTATTCTCCCTTTAATATCAAAGTACAAGCATATAAGAGAATACAAAACATCAGCATTTATAGCACTTCTTTATATCGTATTAGATAAACACACACTGCCTTCATATTTGTACATAGCTTGCTCTTCTGGAGAACAATTCAGGATTTGTAGAAATTAAGTTAACAGCAGTAATAGTTATCATTTTTAAACACTTAGCATGTGGATACCCCTTGGGAAATGAAAACAGGGCTTATAGCACAAATTTAGCATTTACCAACAAACTTAAATGTGCTGAAAATCACACTGGCATTGCTGAGAAGCATGTATTAGTAGATGGCAACTGTTTGTTCCATATCTCTTGTGCCAGACTGTACATTACAGATGTTATTAAACCAGGTCTGCTTATTGTCTCTTTATGGCCCTTTTCCAATTCTCTTCTACCTTTCTTTCCATATACTACTCAGTGCACCTAAATAGAAGTATTTTTAAGTCTGCTGAGATACACACACACACACACACACACACACACACACACACACACACAGAGGGAGACACCGTTTAATCTTCAGACATACATACCAGTCCTTCAAAACGAGCATCCATAGATGAAAACATTTGAAAATGAGTTTTGTTTTCAATCATTTTTTAGGAGAGCAAGACTTAAAGTTTTAGGTTTTAATTTTAGTACTAGGCTGAGAAGAGAATCATAAACACCAAGTTCAAAAAAAATGTTCGGGTAAACATTTTTAACAATTATCTCTCCTTATTTCCCAGAGTAAATAAGCCTGTTTTGTATCTCATACATGGCAGACAAGCCATGCTGAAAGATTTTCAACAGTTGTTAATATTTTATTGCACAATTATCATATTTGTTAATGTTGCTAATTATTATAGGTACTGACTATAAATAGTTACTGAAAGGTTAATGTCAAGTCAAACAGAACTAGTCCTCCCATTGACCCTACTAGCTGGTGATCTCAAGGAATTCTGCTTCCCTTAAACTCAATTGCTTCTTCATTGGTGAAAAGGTACCTGTCACGGGAGTCTCTATTGGGAGGAAGAGAACTCTTGAGAGAGGAGAGCAACGGGTTCATCAGAGGGATATGGAAGAGTTGGGGTTGTCTCTGGGGCTCCAAGGGGAGTGGTTGGCAATGGAGCTGGGGAAGTACGGCTTCTGCGGTGGGCAAGAGTCTTTCCACTTTGAAGGTAAGATGGTGCCATCGTTGATGCCTTGTGTCAACTTGAGCGGTTTAGACGGTTAACTATGCAGCTCAGCGGGGAGCCAGGGTCTTTACTTTGTATTCATCCTGAGTCTGTGCAAGAGGAGGACACGAGATGGTGTGGCATGGGCGGACAGCTGGCATACAATATAAGGAGGGGAAAAGAGGCTTGCTCCCCCCTTTTGCTCTTGCTGTTTTGCTATCTTTTGCCACCTTAAACAGTTGCCCTTGTGCCTTGCCACCCTGCTGTGGAGCCAGCTGATTATAGACTGAAACCTCCACAAACTGGGAGCTAAACAAACCTTTTCTTCTTTAATTTGGGGGCTTTGGGTATTTTGTCTCAGCAACAAGAGAAAAGTAACTAAGGCAGATGGCCACACTTCTTCAAGATTCCTGGGAAGGAGCAGCTCACATCCACTTATGATTTCCTCAGGAAGATGTTCTCCTAAGTGTCAATCAGACAGCACTGTTGGCTGGCAGACGCACAGGGTAAGATCGTAACAGCACTCACCATGAAGTGGCAATAGAAAGAACCAGAGGGGAGGTAACGTCTATTGACAGTGATAGGACACCATATTATGACACTGTTTTATACACATACATTTTTCAGATTTCCAGCATCTGTTAATTCAACTTGCATTAAAAAATGTAAGCACTTCGTAGGAAACTCTTCCAACAGTGACTACTTAGCCTCAGACCTTAGCCCAACCTATTGACACAGTTTAACCCCTTGTAATGGTCTGGAGTTGCATGATGGGGTCCACATATTTCACTATGCTGGATGCAGCTGGCTTCCAGAGGTGGGAGAACTAGGCACTAACTGGACCTGGCAGATCTTCTCCTACTTTGAATGGCTATATCTCTATGGTTCTTACAAATTTTCTTTCCTCTCCCTTGTGAGGTTTTTCACCATTCTTTTCCTGTTTCAGTATTTGTTCTACCAGCCTTGCCCTACATTTGCTGTTTTATAATCTACAAAGACTTGTGAAACTATCTAGCTAAGTTTATCAGAGTTTTCTCTGATAATGAAGACTCAGTTATAAATTAGGTCTCAAGTAGCCCTCTTTCGAGACCACACACTGTCTCACTTAACAACTCAGTGTTGCCTGTGGTCTCAGGCTAAATAGAAACCCCAAAACAGCAGGTATTTGTGCCACTATTTCAAGAAAAAAAATCCCCAAGACTGCATTTTACTGTTTCTTAAGGTCTTTTTCTTCTGTAGGGAATCTGAAAACTGAGTCTCTGCTCTGTTTGCTCTGTTTTGGATTGTTAAGATTGCCAGATGAGTTGATTTTTCTTTCTTTTTTGATTTCATCATTTTCTACATGGAGACATGCATTTTTATACTCATGCTGGTAAAGAGAAGTAACATTGAGTTTTCCTCCCAAAAAGCACACATTATTACATAGGCCTTCACGAAATCTCTCTGTGCTCTTTCATTCTTATCTTATAATGATGAAGAAATATACTCAAATCACTGTTTTGAGCTGCATTATGACCCCAGCCCCAATTCTTATGTTGGAGTGGGAACCGCTATATATCAGAATGTGAAGTTATTTGAAGACAGGGTCCTTACTGAGGTAATCAAGCTAAAATGAGGTCATCAGGATGCGCACCCTAATCCAATATGGCTGATGAAGTAAGAAGAAGAAGAATCAGAACAAGGAGGAAATGAAGACACAGGGACAAGGTGTGTCCACGGACAAAGCCAAGGAGAGAGGCTGAGACAGATCCTCCTCCCAGGCTTTCAGAAAGATCCACCCCGTCAGTGCCTTGATTTTAGCCTCCCAGAATTGTGAGGCAATACATTTTTGTTGTTCAGCACAGCCAGTCCATTGTGCCAGCAGCGCCGGCAAGCTAACATAGTCACCCAGCATGTGACACATTTTCAAACTGAGGCCCAAGGCCTGAGCAGAGGCATAAGTCCTCTCAGTTTGCTTTCTGTGATTTTGAGTGGCCCAGAGTAGAACCAGCTGGTGAGTGTGGAGTTGGCCCTGGCTACCAGCAGGACAAGTGTCCTCTGTTTTCATTGCCAGGCAAAGGGGGAGCCCAGGAGCTAATGGCTGTGGTGTTGCAGTCCCCAGGTGACCTCCAACTCCTTTGGCCCCCTGTGGAGGGTGCTTTCAGTCCCTGCTGGGTGGAGGCTATGCCAAAGCCTCAGCCTGTGTCTGCAGGAACACCTTGTCTGTTTCCCTTGGGCACAGGAGTCCAGGTCACTGCCTCCACCCTCCCTGCTAGTGACTCCACCAACCCCACCCCAGGTGGAGTGGCCAAAGGTGAGAGATGCGGATGGGGCAAGTAGTGTTTTGACCAACTGCCTTTAAATGAACAAGAGCATGAAATGACTGGGAAGGCAAACTTCATCCACTAAGAAGAAAGTAATCAGAAGCAAGCAGGAAGATAAATGTGCTCTTCATTTTGATAAAATGCAGAAACTGCTATTTAAAAAAAAATCAATGACAGAGGCACAAAGAATAAATCACGGGACACACTTAAAACCATTTAAGGTCATATGCTTTTCACGCAAATGGATCTGAAGAAGAAAGTACTCCACGGACATACATCTGTCTCTTCAGAAGCACACATTATAAGCCAGATGGGAACGAGCAGTGTAGGATGAAGATATCTTTAAATCTTTACAAATACTTTACATGCATTGGTGGCATATTGGCTGAGAAGTGATGCCATCTGAATGGTTATTTGGCCATAAAAACCTAGCTGGTATTAAAGTCTCAAGTGCCTTTGAGGGAAAACCATATTTTATGAAGTATCCACCTGGATATATTTAGAAAAGTCAACAGTATATTAGAACAATCGTGTTTGTCAGTGACACAGATAAGTTCCCAAGCATATCAGTTTGTGACAGCTCATTCCCATAAACCTCTGAAACCTAATTTAAACTGTTTTATTGTCATAGAGATACTTACAGCAGGAAGTGCAAAGAAAGAAATGCCCAGGAGTGCGAAGCCTGCAGAGAGCAACCTTCCCAGCCAAGTCAGGGGAGTTTTGTCTCCATAGCCAATAGTTGTCAATGTGATCTGAAAAGAAAATAAACAAAACATTCAGCTTAAGTACTTCAGAGAGGGAAGTTAGGACATAGGAGCAGGAGGTAAAGCAACATTTCCACTAAATCATTATTCAACATGTCTTGTTGGCATATTTTATTACTGTGCTTTAATTTTCCATGACGCATAAGAGGACTTCTCTTTGTTTAAGGAAAGGAATAACCTACATATTTGTTCCACCCCTATAACACAATTTTCCATCTTTCTAAGTGTATTTCACAGAAAGGTTACTTAAATAAGCCGATAACCATGAGTGATACAGAAACGATAGTACCATGGGTTTAGGACTGGATCCGTGCCCCAATCATTTATGCTAATGAAGGCTGTCCAGTCACTGCTTTGGCAAGCTCTTCCTGGAGTTCTGGCATGTGTGAGGTACATGTTATGATTTGTAGTGGAACAGAGATGAGAGGTGTACAGTTCTTGTCCTGAGATGTTTAAATCGTAGTAAGGGAAGTGTGTCACACACAAGTAATTAAACTACAAAATAGGGCAAGACAGAGATTATGATGGAGGCACAGATTGGTTACTGTGAGTCTGAAGGTTGAGGTTTACTTAGGTTTTAAAGGAAGGGCAACATGTTGAAAGGCAGAAATGATAGAGAGGGCTCTGAGTAAGGGAAATACGTGACCAGTGGCAGAAAGGCAAGTACACCAGGGAAGGTTCTGGAAAGTGTACTTTGTTCAGCAGGTGGCTTCTTCAGTTTCTCTCATTAGCATTTTATGGTGTTTCATGTCTGAATCTTTTACTTTCTTGGTTGCATTTATTCCTCAGTACTTTATTTTTTGATACCTATTTTAAATGAGACTGTTCTCCTGATTTCTTTTCCAGAAAGTTCATTGTTAGTGTACTAAAAATTCTACCGACTTGTGTGTATGTTGATATTTTTAATCCTGCCACTTTGTTGAATTATTCGTTCTGGTTCTCTCTCTCTCCCTCTCTCTCTTTCTCTGTCTCTCTCTGCTTCTATCTGTCTGCCCTCTTTAGAGTTTCTCTATACATATAATGTCATCAGAAAACAGCAATAATTTCACTTCTTCTTTTCCTATTTGGATGCCTGTTATTTCTTTCTCTTGTCTAATTGCTTTGGTGAGAATTTTCAGTACTCAGTTGAATAGAAAGGGGCAAATGGTCTCCCTTGTCTTACTGTGGATGGTGAATGAAAGTCTTTCCATTTTTCTCCCACGAGTATAATGTTAGCTGTGGGAATATCATATATAATTTCTATTGCATTTTTGCCATAATATAATATAAATATAATCTTTATTACATTTTTCCTATGGTTAATTTTTTGAGATTTTTTTTTAAATCATGAAAGGATTTTGAATTCTGTCAAACACTTTTTCTGTACTGTAATGGTTGATACACTGTGTCAACTTGAGAAGTCTAGAAGCTTAACTAAGTGATTCAGAAGTTCTACATCTTGGAGTGCACAAGACATGCCCTTGCTGCTCTAGGATGTTCATTGTGTCAACTTGAGAAATTTAGAAGGTTAACTGTGTGACTCAGCAGGGGGCTAAGATCCTTCTAAGCCTGTGGGAGAAGAGGGCATGGAGACAGTGTTAGTACTACACCCACCCTAGAGCGGGTAGCCTGTGTATAATATAAGGAGGAAAAGAGGCTTGTTCTCCCCCCTTTAGCTCTTACTGTTTTTGCTGTCTTCTGCCACCTTAAACTGTTGCCCCTGTGCCATGCCACCCTGCCTTGGAGGCAGCTGAGTATGGACTGAAACCTCCACAAACTGTGAGCTAAATAAACCTTTCCTTCCTTAATTTGGGGTGTTGGATATTTTGTCTCAGCAAATACAGAAAAGTAACCAAAAGCAAGCTGATGAGATGATCTGAAATGAAAGAAACACACAAAGGTAAATACTGCATGTTCTCACTTATAGGAAGAATCTAAAGCACTCAAACTCATGAAAGCAGAGAATAGAATTGTAGTTATTGGAGGCTGTAGGTGGAAAGCCACCAGACTACAGTCAAGGGGTACAAAGCCTCAAATAGGAGGAATAAGATGTGGTTTTTGAGATCTACTGCACAGCATTGGGAATACAGTTAATAATAGTATATAGTTTATTTAAAAACGGCTAAAGAAATATACTTGTTGTTGTCACCAAAAAACAAAAGGATTTGAAGTTATGGATACATTACTTAGCATGATTTGATGATTCCTCAATGTGTTCATAAATTATAACATCTTTTGAATCTCATACATATATACAATACTGTCACCTTATAGTGAAAAAAAAAGTATTAGTGGAAGAGGAGTTTAATGAAATATGCTAAAGTCAGGTCAAGGAATACCTTGCTTTTGTACAATTTAATTTAATTTATTTTTATTTTCTGTGGTGCTGGATCTCAAACTCAGTGCTTTACACATGCTATGCAAGTGTTCTGCCACTGAACTGTATCCCCAGCACCTCAGGGAATGTGTCTGAAAATGATAATCATACCATGTGTCTCCCATGGTCAAACTCTCCAGGAGCTTCCTATAGCCCTTAAGACAAAGTCCCGCCTTCTCTCTGTGGCCTACATGGTTCTACACCATCAGGCCTTGGCCCACTTTTCAGAGGCAGTCTTCTGCCACACTCCATCCCCTTCCTCCATCACATGTGCCCTGCTCTTCAGCAGCACTCTCACATTTTCCCTGCCTGAGGTTCTCCAGACTTGCTGTTTTATGTTTGGGTTTCTCTCACTCTGAGGGCTCCTATCAGGCAGCTGCTCAACTTTGATCTCCACAGAAAGATCAACCCTGCCTAATGGGCCCCAGGGTGCACATGGGAAGGAGAAGTAACTTCTACCATTCTGTAGCACCTAACTATGGCTGCCAAGGATCAGTATGACATCAAGGTATAATAGATGAGTTCAAAATAGTAGAGAAGGCCTGGGATATAGCTCAGTGGCACAAGCACCTACCTGGCCAGTGCAAGGTCCTGAGTTCAATTCCTGGTACCAAAAAAACCCCAACCAAACAAGCAAAAACAACAATCAAAATAGAAGAGAAGATTTTGAATATTCCCAAGATAAAGAAATGACAAATTTGTGGCATGATAGATATGTTCATTACCCTGACCTGATCATTATTATATGTGTGCGTCACACTCCACCTCATAAATAAATACAATTACATAAAGTATGTCAATTAAAACATATTTTTAAAGAAGACTAATCCATTTCACCTTATTTAAGATAGCTTCTTGCCAGCTGTTCTTTAAGTCCTAACTCTGTTCATTTTTATGTATTTATAAAAAAAAAAATTGACAAATTTACTTGCTTCTTGTTTGACTTCCCTACCTGAAAGTAAACTTCACATGGGCTGTGAGTGTGTCTTGCTCCGTGCTGAATGCCAGAACATTGGCATATTACAGTTAATCAATAAATATGTACTGAATAAATGAACAGAAACATTGTACGGTGGGATAAGGGTTCAGCTCCCTATTTTGAGCTGAGAAATACTTAGGAAAGGTTTTTAAAGCAGTATGCACTATTGTGGTGCTTTTAGAAATTGAAATTATGGCAGCAAATGTACAGAATGGTTTGGAATAGGGAGAAACAACAGGCAGGGAAGCCAGTTAAAAGAATGTATCAGGGTGCACTGTAGAGACATATGTTTAAGAGGTTCAACAGAAATACATTTATTGATTGTCTAGGGTGAAGGTGAAGACTAAGTCAACAAGGACTCGGAAAGTTCAAATGGAAAGATGTTTGCACCATAAATACAAATGCAATAATGAAAAGAGAAGGCTTCAGAGTAAAGGTGAAGAGTTGGTTTTGCAAATAATGGTTTTTAAAATGTCAGGACTGCTCTGCTGTAGAAATTGCTAGCGGGGATTTGAGAATAAGAGCTTGAGTCTTGAGAGAAAGATTAGTTTGGCATGGGATTTGGGTTGGAGACCCAACATGGGGTGATTGTTAAAGCTTTGGGCACACAAGAAATTACAGAGAGTTCCAAGAAGGGGTCTAAAAACACCTAGGAAACAGACATTTAAGGGACCAAGGGAAAGGGAAGCAGGCTTCTATAGGTAAATGGATGCAACTAGAGACCATATGCATAAGTGAAATAAATCAGACCCACATGTGTAAACATCATATTGTCTCCCTCGTGGAATAACCTGAAAGTGCAGATACAATCTGAAAGGTACAATAGATGTTGTGAAAGGGAAAGAAACTGCTCAATAGGAAAGAACAACTCAGATTAGGGAAAGGAGAAAAGAAAGAAGGAAAGGAAAAAAAATGTGCATATACACAAAAGATAGCTAAGATAATTTTACTACCAATTTCTATTGGTTTATTGAAAGGAACAGTTCATGTTTAATTGCTTGATCAAGCTTGCGTACCTGCATCTGGTAATCTGAGCAACTACTTTGAAGATAACAGTAATACAACAACCACTGTTGATTTCCTATTATCTTGATTTGAAATTCCATATCATTTTAATAGTTTTTGTGTTGTTTTGTTTTTGTTCTTTGTTTTTTGTTCTTTTGATGAAAAAGACAGGAGAACTACTTTTAAAGGAGTTGGATGAGTGGAAACTCAATGGAGAAGACATGGAATCTTTTACAAAGGACAGGGTGATCCTTGCTTACTGGCACAGGCCAGTAGGAAACCAGGAGAGTGAGGAGGAGTAGGAAAGATGGACTCAGTAGAGACAGACAGACAGTGCTCTTCTCCTGCCACCTAACCTGGTACTGGAGGGGATAATGCTTTGAGAAGTAGAAACGATAAAGAAGGAGATAAGTGCTTCTGTACCAGTCCTTCCAAGAGCACTGCACTCAATAACTTTCCACCTAGTGCTCTTCATCCTTCACTCCTGAGCTTTTCCTTTGTATTTTCAGTAGCACCTTCTCTGTGGCTTCTCTTACTCTTTGCAAACATTGAATATTGGATTCTTAAGGATTGGCTCTAGGTCCTTAAGACAGTTATTCATCTCAGGCTTTTTCTTTTTAATTTCCCTCTTCAAAAAATTTTTTTTCTCTTCTCAGGTGATGTTGAGTGTTCTGATGGATGTAAATTACTACTTCTGTGCTGAACACATCAGTTTTTGTACTTCTAAGCCAGGCTACTCTTCTGAGAACTATATTCACAGGTCTGAAGTTGCTACTTCTGTTTGGAGGTCGTATAGTCATTTAAACAGAATGAATTCTAAGTTCTCAACTCCTAACCATGGCCTTGATGGTCAGATCCTGGCCAGCTTTTTCAGGACCATCCACTGCATTCTGTATTTTAACAATGGTAGCTTTCAGTTCCTCTAACCAGCCCTGTACCAGGCCTCTGCACATGCTGTTTTTTTCACTGGACATAGTCTTCTCCCTTCTCTTCCCAGGGCTCCTTTTATCCTTTAGGTCTTATCCCCAAATCCTCCTTTATTACTAAGGCCTCTCTATCTGCCTCTGGTTAATGTTTCAGGTCCTCTTTTCTTGGTGTAACTCACCACAAGTGTTAGTTTGTTTGTTTTCCTTTGGGGAGAAGGTTCCTCATTTCCCCTACCAGAAGGGTGAACTATGGCCTGCTCTTTGTTATCTCCCTAACATCTGGCATGGTGCTTGCCACAAAGCAGAAAGAACTCGCTCTTTAGGAAATAAATGAAGGAGCCTCTCAAGACATGCAGTGAGAGAAGCTGACTTGAGGGGAGGCCCTTGGGTGGCTGCAGAGAGGGTGAAGTTGAGGCTGTGGGGTTCATGGTGGGGTGAGGTCCGCAGGGAGGTAGAAAAAATAGGGTCTGGGGCCCAGTGGCAGGGCTCGGGCTTGGCAAGGTTAGGGGACCTCGCGGGCAAAGTCTGAGTAGAGGAAGGTGAGGGTGCCTTTGGCATTCCTCCAGTCCTGGCAGAGCAGAGGGGGCTCTTGTGAGGGAAGCCAGAGGAGAGGGCTTGGTGTAGCGAGAGTGACACAGCGCAGGGCACCGGGATAGGTGGAAAGGGGCCTGTGTGTGTGTGGAGCTCCCAAAGTGCAGAGAGGGCTTTGCAGCAGAACCTGGTTGCCGCGGGAATCGGATGTCATCACCAGCCACCAGTAGGGGACTGTCAAAGGAATTCTTTGAGGAGGCAAATCAACAATAAAAACTGGCTCCATTTTATTACAGGTTACTAATTTTAAGGATGTGGGAAAGATTTCAATCTACCATACCTTTTTACAAAAATAGCTTAATTCTTTTACAGGAGTTTCTTAATAGTCTACTGAAGAAGAAATTTCATGGTTTGGTCACAGTCAATGACATTACATTTCATGGTTTGTTTTACATTCCACGAACACATTTGTGTTATTCTGCTTGGCCCAAGGGCTCAGAGAGTGGGTTTTCAGCCACAGTCTCCAGGTCTGAAGAATGGGACACAGCCAGTTGACAGCATGCTCTGCCTTATCCTGAGTAGAAAACAGACCTCACTCTCTTTCGTTCTGAGTTTAAGGTCGCCCCTTTCTCTTAGCAGATGGTTTGTGAGGCAGTCAAAGCTGTACATGGAGCCCCTCAGGCCTGGTGCCGCCTCTGCCTGCCTTCCCTCAGCCCTCTGGTTCAGGCTTCTGGGACAGCCACACTGCAGAGTGTGGCTTGAGGGTAACCAGCGGTGGAACCCCTTTGCTCAGGTTTCAGAGACGCTCAGGAAATTCCTGGTTGAAAATCACGGGGGACTTCTGTTGCCACACTAGGCTTGAGAAAGATTTGGAAAGAAGTGGCATTTTGTCACTCTCCGTGTCAGGAGGAATTTCTTTTATGTCTTTCCTAGAGAGTAATAACTTCTTCTTCCTTGCCTTCTCCTTTTCCTTCTTCTTTTTGGTAGCACTGGGGATTCAACTCAAGGCCTTCTTGTTCAGTTATATTTGAAATCCTTTAAAAATTCTATTTAGGTTCAGCAAGGTCTCACTAAGTTGCTAAGGTGCCCAGGCTGGGCTCAAACTTGCCGTCCTTTTGGCTCAGCTTCCCAGAGGTGTGCGATGACGTCACTTCCGTGCGTGCAAAAGGGACATCCGGGCTTTGTGATGTGAACAGAGCGGTGGAAGCAGACAAAACACGCAGGCTCTGAGGTGCACTTAGAGTGAAAAGTGGCAAGGAATTCTCCAGGAATCCACGCTAGCCCACCTGATTGGGCTAGCTGCTGACTTTCTCAGGCAAGGACCAGCTGCATTTGAGAACCGCCCTGTGCTGAGCCTGGCGAAGAAATTCGTGGGTTTTCTGCACTTGCAGGTGAAACTGTCGTTAAGAGTGCCAGCAGTAGTTGTTCAGTTGGATCACAACAACTCTGTGGTGTTTCTCTTCCTTTGCTCGTACTCAGGACTTGCTGGTGGTGCTCAGTGGTCTTTTGGCACAGGAGATCAAAGCAGAAGCCTTCTTGGGCTCACTCTCCTATGCTTATGCTAAAGAAATCATTCCCACCTTTCGAGAGTTGTTACGTGGGTTGCTCGTCAGAGAAAGGCAGGCCACACAGGACCCCAGGGATGCCAGTTCTCAGGACACTTGAGGAGAGTCCAGAACTGATTTTTTCCAACACCCAGGGGAGGTACACCTGGGCTTTTCATGGGAAGGGGATGGGACCCATGAGTTGTTTTCTGGAAAGTCTCTGCAGACTTCTATGATCCCAGCCGCAGCCTGGCATGGTGGAAGGACTTGTCTTCTGGCATCTCATCCTCGCTGTATTGCAGCTGCTCCCACACCGAGCGCCACAGTGACACCATGGGAAGAGCAGACGGCGATTGTTAATTACAGCACACAGTTGACAGTGATGTGGGCTGCCTGAAGAACAGGAGATGGTTTCTGAAAACATAAAATCTAAAATCGACTAATGAGTGCTACTGTGATAAAAGACAAAGTACCTCCCTTGAGATATCAGTCTCTGTCTCTCTCTGTCTCTGTCTGTCTGTCTCTCTCTCTCTCTGTTTCCTTGGGATTTATTTTTCTGAGTCAGGGTCTCCCTATATAGCCTTGAAATTATTTCAGAGCCCAGGCTGGCCTCGAACTCATGGTAATCCTCCTTTCTCAGTCTCTTGAGTTCTGGGATTATAGGCATGCACCACCATGCCTGGCTCTCTGGGTTTTTTTGTTTGTTTGTTTGTTTGGTTTTGTTTTGTTTTTGTTTTTGTTTTTTTGAGACACAGTGTCACTATGTAATCCAGGCTGGTCTCAGATTTGCTCTGCCTCAGCCTCTCCAATGGTAGGGTTACAGGTTGTCTGATGAGATACTGGTCTTGTTAGCTCAGAATTCAACATTAAACAAGTAATATAATTTCTCCTTCATCTCCTACCGTATGTGTAATTCCTTGCCAGTCCTACAGGTGTGTATTAGCTTTCTCATTTCTGGGTCTAATACCTGACGACACTCACAAATTAAAGGAGGAGAGACAACTTGGCTCGTTGTTTCAGGGAATTCAGCACATGGGCAGCTGCTTCCAAGGAAGGAATATCATTGTACAAGGCAAGGCAGAGGGAGGCTGCTGAGTTGGGAGTGATTAAGAAGTAGAGCACAGAGCAATCGTCATAGAAGAAGGAGGAAGAAACCGGATAGAGACCTCATGGTCATACCTCCATTGCTCTTCAGACACACCTGGAAATGTGCTCCATCAATCCCCTGGATGAGTCCCAGAGCTAATCGTGTTGATACTTTACCCTAAAGGCCACACCATGCATCTGCCGTGAGGGTACAGGGGCTGAGCATAGTGGACAGTAGTGCTAGAATCAAACCCCAATACCTTTGGCCATCTTGGGTGAGCTAAGAGGACGCTTCACGGCTGTGCACAGGCAGTGTAAGTGAGGACGACAAGGTCCCAGTGGGTTCAGGATGAGAAGAAGAACCAAAGCGTCACAGGTTAATGGGGTTTCCCTGTACTACTACATTATAGGGGCTGAAATTCCTGAGTGAAGCATTTAATTCTTTTCTAATATATACAAGATTAAAAAGTGAATCACAATATATCAATTTTCCCTGTGCATAGCAGATGTCTTCCGAGGGAATGAGTTGCACCATGGTGCACTTGAATTAACATAAAATAAATATTGAGTCCTCTTGTTCTTTGTAGGTGAGATAATTTTTTGATACTATATGTCAAATCAGATAATCACAAAAATATTTTATATTAATCTTAAGCACATAAATGTATATTTGCTCCCTACTATGCTTGCTGAAGGATATATTCTGCAACTGGGATTCTAACCCCTTTTTTGCATAAACATCACCCATAATGCATCATTTTTCTTAATTATAATTATTTTATAAGTTATGTTTCCCACTGGAGCATGAAGTCAACTTTTGTGAAGTCATCTGAGCCTCCTGCCCCAAATAGCAGAATGAATACCAAAGCAGAAGGTATAAAATTTTCTTTCTTTCAAGTAATAAATTCACTAACCTTTATTGCCCTGATTATTTTTTCTTTCTTTCTTTTTTTTTTTTTTCCAGTACTGGGAATCGAACTCATGAGCTCACGCTTGCCAAGCAGGCACTGTGCCGCTGAGCTAAATCACCAGCCCCTATTGCCCTGATTATGAAGATAAAATTATCAATACTAGCTTGTAGCTAATGCACTCATGTGAATAAGTTAAAATGGTAGTGTTTGGTATTTCCACAACAGAGCATAATATCTAGAGTTAGATATTTAGGGCTTTCTTCCCACAGTTGTAGGTTTACTCCTAGTTTTATAGTAATGTAGTATTTTGCATTTATTGTGCTTTTCCAAGGCATTCTATTCAATTTTCACAAGGTGATCACTCTGTATCAGGTAACATCAGCTTATGTGTTAACATGAAATTAACCAGGCCATTCTCATCACAAAAACGACAGGTGTAAAGACACTTGGGAATGGATACACTGAACTCTGGAAACATTCAAACAGTGCTGGAGCAGGATTCTGTATGCTGGGAGCATTTGCTGGGCCGGGGGCCTCTGTCAGTATGTTTCACAGGAGAAATGTCTAGTTACTTTCCTTGTTGTGGCACAAAATACCCAAAACCCACTATAAAGGAAGAGAGGAACACTTTGGCTCATGTGTTTAGCTAGTACTCAGCCAACTCCAAGGCAGTAAGGCATGGACAGAGGGTCTGGAGGAAAGCTGCTTGGGTCATGGTGGCCAGGAGGAAGAGAGAGAAGGGAGAAGCCGAGGAGGAAGACACCCTTCCAGCTCATGCCCCAGCGACCCACCTTTTCTGGCCGCAGCCCAGCTCCTAACAGCAAGTCAGTCATAACACCCATGATTCAGTCACCTGTCAAAGCCTGCCTGGGAGATCTTGGGGGCACATTTGGATACAGACCCTAACAAGGAGTGGCAGTCAGTGTACTCTGACTGGTTAGTGAAGAGGTCTTTGTTTGAAAACAAATACAATACCTGTAAGAATGGGTAAGTAAACAGAAAGGTGTTTTGTGAACCTTGCTTTCCTTCACACATAAGTGTGAGTGTAAGTTTTTGCTTGCATGCATGTGTGTAAGAGACGAGACGTGGAAAAGGAGAGATGGAGGTTTAGGCCACTCTACTGAGCATCATTCTGTCTCTGACCTAGCCTCAGACTGCCTAAAATATATGCTGATTAACATACACTGCATAGACTAAACTTTTATTAAAAAATTTCCCATGATGCCTACGCATTGACTTTGAAATATATTTTCCATATCACTGGAAAAATAATGCTCTGGTTTTAAATTTGATTTTAATAATTAAACAATAAACAAAAAATTAGGAATATCCAGCATCTCTTTCCACTCCATTTCAGGCAGAGTCGAAGTTTCATTAAGTGAGACAATGCCATTTGTTGACACACTTCATGATCTGGGACGAAGGCTGGCAGATGCGTTCCCCGGATGTCACGACAGTATGGGTCCAGGTCTGAGTGGCAGGATGAACTCCCTCCTGTGGCTCCACAATAGCAACCCTCAGAGCCCATGGCGGTGTGTGCCCTCTCTTCAGTCAGACCATTTACTTGAAGGTGACTTGGCAGACACGAGTAGCTCAGAGTGATGTTTGCCCATCTGTCCCATCTGCTCATTTGCACTCATGCCCATCAGAAATGAGATCTTTGAAAATTTGTGGGTTGAAAATGTTTGTGTAATGACATAATGCAGGTAGAAAACTCAGAGGGTGAGTGGAGGCACTTTCATGTGTTTAGTAATCAAGAGTTTGTCCACAAAACAAATGCAAATTCTGGTCTAACCTTTCTTGATCTTTTCTTTTTAAATGGGATGCTGAGGATGCTATGGTGCAATTGTAATGTAGACTCTAGTTAGGCTAAAGCCCCTTTCCTGCAACAACAAAATTAATTCCAGAGTAGATGATACAAAAAATTCCCTCTTTCTATGAAGTAACAAATTAACTAGCATTTATTTGTCTAATTATGAAGATGTAATTATCAATGCTAGCTCATAGCTAATGCATTCATGTGGACAAGTTGAGATGATAGTGTTGGTATTTCCACAGCAGAGCATAATTTCCCTGTATCAGAATCTTTTAAGGAAGGATGATCTTGTTGCCATTGTGTCAACAATCTCCTCCCTTCCCTTCATTTGCCTTCCCCTTCTCATTTCTCTCCTCTCCATTCTCTTTCTTTCTTTCTCCAGGGTACTTCCTGAGCACTTAGTTTTAGATAGTACATGGTCACAGAATCTGCCAGTTTTGAAATCTGATCACCTTGAACTTCTTCAAACATCAGAATCTCCTGTGGTTGTGGAACTGTGTAATTCTAGTTCTGCTGTGGTAGGGAACTCAGGGCATTATCATTCCATACTGTTCTTCCAGGCTCGTGGTTAAAGACATAAAAAGTAATAACTGAAGTTTGCCTATTGCTTGATAAAACAATTCTAGATGTCCTAACCTTATTTTGCACACAGAGCAATTTTGTGTTGCTCTGATCTGAGCAAATGTGATAGAATCCCATCTCCATTTTACAGATATTGAATAATTGCTTAATATCACATATCCATTAATCAGAATGTTGGTGCTGGTTCCCAGGTCTCCTGACTATAATTCTTCTCTTCTTTTTCAAAATAACATGTGTCAAAGCTTGTGGAATAAGAGTAACTGAGAAAAAGTATCCAGAGCCTTGTGTGACATAACATTATTAAAGAAATAGACTTCTTAGGAAGAAATTTCCCAAATGTGCTTATGACTAATATACTTCATAAATGCATGCATAAGACTTATAAATGCTTATAACTACTAGGACATTTTTGGTGTGTATTAGGTGGGGGTATGTGTTCTTGCTAGGTAGCTGAGAATGTTCTTGAAGAGTTACAAGCTGGTGTGTTTATTCTCCTATGTCTAAGGAAAGCTTTCACAGGTAGGTAATGCATTGATAGTGAGGAACAATGATAAACTTATTGTACCAGAATTAGTTTAGAAAACAACCACTTGTGAGATCTTTAGAAGACATTTTCTACTGGGAACCCAAAGTCAAGAGAATTTATTTTCTGAAGGATAATGTGTATTATCCAGGACAAAGGTTGCTCTGTTCATTACATAAATTTCTTATTGTAGGAGGTAAAGCTCATAGCATATATTTAGGATGTGTGTTGAGTATTGTACACTACATTACACAGAAAGCTTTCTGTGGTTGGGTTTGAGAATGGTTGTAAGTTTTTGGCAAGAATTCTGGTACTAAATCTGGCTTATGTAAAATTTTTCTGTATGCCTGAAGTAATCATTTAAAGCACATGGTCTCCAGAGGTATCTGCACTCAAATGTGTGTGCAAGAGGAGATTTATATGATCTGCTGCTGTATGCAATTTTTCTTTAAACTCATACCCTATTTTCACCACAAGAATAGGAATAAATAGAAACAGCAAAAGCCTAGCCTTTAGGAACAAGTCATTACCAGAAAAAAATTACTGCTGGAAAATTGAATCTTACACTATTTCAGAATGAGTCTAAACAGGTCAGAAGGAGAAAAAGTAACAATAGGAAGGAAGGAGGTAGTAATGGAGTGTCTGTTCAGGAAAATTCATTCTTAAATTTTATTTCAGAATCAATATGAGGCAATTAAAAAGGAGGAAAACAAAACAAGAAAGTAACATTAAATAGAGCTCATCCTAGCAATGAGGAGGCTCTCTTTTTCCAGAGCTGCTAGGGCCTCGGCTACTACAGCCACCTCCCCCTGCCCCTCTTCCACCAGCTCTCCTCCACTGTCTGCTGTGTTGTCCCTCTAGTTGCAGTTTCAGATCCCAGAACATATTTTCCTCACAACCTCCAATTCCCAAACTCCTCCTGTGCTTAAATTGGGGGTCTGAAATGAAGCATATGGTTCATTTTTGTTCCTTTTGTTATAAGGAACTGTCTATAGCAGTGATGTCTACACCAACAATAGTCACCATCTTTGGGTACCGGGTATGGGTTTGGTACCAGGCCCCATATTCATTATCTCAGTTAATTAGTGAACTGGATACATTCATTTTCCAGTATGGAATGGTTTTCAGGGGTCAAAGTTCTTTATTCGGGATGGTTAATCTTATTAACTTGACTGTCTTGCAGAGCTCCTGCGAGATCAGTAAAGTATACTTTTGGATGAGTCTGAGTGGGCTAAGAGGCCTGATTTGGAGATTTCATCTGGTCCCTGGTCTCTTCCTCTCTGCCATTCCTCCCTTGTTCACTGCTTCTTGACTGAGAGGAGGTGAACAACTTTCTTCTACCAGCCCTATCTGCCATGATGCTTTGCTTTGCAGCCATGGACTGAAACCATGAGCTGAAATGAACCTCTCTTCCTTTAAACTGTGGGAGTCGAGTATTTTGTGCTAGCAACAGCACGGTGACTGATACAGTGTTTAACACTTGGAACTCATTAGGGCACTGCATTTGTACACAAATTGCATGTTGTACTTAGTGCTGGTATTGTTGGCTCTTTTAATAATTGAGATTTCCTTATCTTCATTTAAGTCTAGCACTTAGATTTAGTAGAAACATTCCAATCAGGGTGCTTTCATTTGCTTATTTAATCTGCATATTTCTGTGGTCTTTAAGTCACCTGTTATGTACAGCATGGACAATTTTATCTAAAAATTATCAAGACAAATATGTCATGCAGGTCTTTAGCAATGTACAGTGAAATGTATAGTGGTCTAAATCTACTTTAACACTTATTTAACATTAACACGAAGACCTAGTATGTTTTCGTTTTAGAATGAGCAGAAATAATAACCCCTCTTGTTTACATTTTGTGTTTATTTTTGGGCTCCAGAAAACTTCATTAATGAGTCACTTGGTAACAATACCACTATGGGCTAACACAGTCTCTTTTTATTCCTAGAATCTTAACACATCAGAAGATTTTTACTCTCATATCAAGGAAAGCTTTTATAAAAGAAAAAAAAGAAAAAGGCAACATGATTAGGCTGTTCAGAAGCCTGTTAAGTATAGGCTAAACATCAGTCAAAACAGCACTACTTTTATGGAAATCATGGAAACTATGTTGCTTCCTCCTGAAAATCTACAGATATGACCTTTGAAAACCTGCCACGTGAGCTATTCTGGCAGAAGAATCTGGCTGGTGACTAAGTGAGGGGGATATTAAACGTCTCCCACGCACTGCTTACACACAATACAGCAATGCTTGTTAGTACTAGGAGGAAAGGAAGATGTATGGGCCAAAGAACAAAAAGCTGCTGTGCTGAACTCACCAACAACTGCATCTCCATGGGGAAAAGTGCCCCTGAGTGGTCCAGGAATTGAAATAGATTGAAATGATACAAGAGAAGCAGAAGCTAATGTTAAATTCATATTGTTGCTTTAAAGGCCGGGATGAGAGACAGCCTTCCCTTTGCTACCTAGGAAAGTCTCCTGTTTTCTCCATGTATACCTTTATCCTACCACTAGAAACAAACTTTCATTTGCTCTCTACATAGAAAGCCTTAAAGCTAGGCATGTCAGTGCTCATGTATAATTCCAGAACTCTAAGAGGGTGAAGCAGGAGGTTTTCAAGTTGAAGCCCAGGTTGGGTAACTTAGTGACTTAGTAAGACTCTGTTTCAAAATTTTGAAAAGTAATTTAAAAAGGTGTGGGGATGTAGTTCAGTGTGAAGGCCCTTGGCTCAAATGCCAGCTCCTAAAAGAGAATGTCAGGTGACTATTCTCTCTCTCTCCTACTCTTCTCCTCTTTGAATGTCCATTATTGCTTGTAGGTAAAGAAGATGAGTGGGAGACCAAATTATCAAAATAACCGAATGATTTTTGACCAATGGCATAGTCTTGTAGACATGTACTTGGATGATTTTTCAGAGGCCCTCAACTTTAGTTAATGCATTTCTGGTTTTTGTTCTATATATTATTATTAGTTTGTCACTACTATAAGAACAAATAAGTCTAGTTCTGCTTAATACAGCCCTGGCAAATATTCCTTGTCCCGGATAGGAGTTCTAGGTCTTGTTGGTGATCTTTTAATGAGTAATCAGTAAACAGTTGGTAATGTAAATATGTAGTTCATGAAACAAATAAGGAAAAAACTTAATATTTTCATTACAATTTGAGACAGCGATATATTTTTATTTTGGCAACAATCTAGCACTCAAAAAATACTACTGATGATTTGTAATAGAACTTTATTTTGTCAGATGAAAGTACAAATTCCTTACAAAATTATAGTAGCTGTGTATTTCCCCCTTTGGAATGTCTTAATGAAAAAAGAAATGTATTTTATATATTGCACAAATACTCTTATGTTCTGTGAAATTCTTATTATGGAACACACTTCAATGACTGTTTTGTAAATTCTGTACAATGGAGGGGATGTTTTTGCTTCAAAGGAAAATTCTGTGTTGCTCAGAGTATACTCTTTCAGGTTACAGGAGTCTTATTTGATGGGGATTTGCACCTTTATTTGGCCTCTGAGCTATTTTACAACTCTCTAAGTTGTAGATCACTGGTAGCAATGCAAAATACTTGCTGTGTACACAGAAGTAAGTAAGCTATGTCTCATGCAGGGTCAATTGACTCCTTCTCACACTGTGAAAGAAGCCAGTTGTTCTTCTACTTATACATTCATTTTAACATTCCTAATCTTTAAATGCACTGTGCTTTGGATAGTCTTTTGAACTAGTTTTAACAACTTACTGATTTCTTCATGGTTAATGATATAAAAATAAGTTAAATAAAATGGTTATCCCATGTTTATTTTCTATGAAAATTATGATTTTACATTTATTTATTTATTTGGAAAAGTATTCTTCAATAGAAATAGAAAGGAAAATTGGACTTTGAGTGGAATGTTTTAAAATAAGATGTACATAATCTCACAGCTAGTTCACAATCATCTCTTTTCATTGCATTTTTTTGTGTGTGTTGTATTTTACTCTTAAATTTTGTGCAGCTGCCATTTACTTTTTAAATACCAGATAAACTTTCTGATGAATGGAAAAATAAATGCAACAGTTAACAATTTAAGCCTGGACTCCACAATGCTAAAACACACAAATGAATAAGTTAATCAATTTAAAATCATTATTTTAAAATGATATATTTTTCTTTAGGTAACTATCACTCAATAAGTAAAAATGATGATTTATGAGAGAACTTGGCTTTACTGGATTGAAGAGACACGGAAACTCCTCAGACAATTATGAGTAGTGTGTATTTTCCCATACTTTCCTTTTGGAAATTAACATTTTCATTGAGATCATTCATTGGAGCTATTACATTATGGTTAAAGGAAACATTTCACAATAGCCAATAAATAAAACAAATTTTTGTACTTACTGTACCCCACCAGAGAGCATCTGCATATGTAGAAAACTCTTTATTGGCATCCTTTTCCACCAGATAGACAAGGAAAGATGAAAATATAAGAACCAAAAATCCTATGTACCAAGCTGTGATTAATTCCTAGATATAAAAAGAGTGGAAAATTGTTAGAGGTGAAAAATAGCTTTGAAAAAGGAAAAAAATTTTGAGAGTGATTCCATTCATTTCACCCCTTCTTGGGTAGTTGTGATGGTTCAAAAATAATCCACTATATACTATGTCCAAAAATAGCTTTAACCAGTTTCTGAAATGACTAAGTATATTAAATATGACAGTAATCAATGAAAATGTTTCAAACATCTTGTTCTAAAAGTCAGGAAAGAAATCTTACCTTGCTGTGAGCATAAACCACTGAACCTAGTAATTTCCAGGTGCCTCCCCTTCGGTCCATGCGCACCATACGGAGGATCTGCAGGAAACGAAGACTTCTGAGTGCAGACGTGGCAAAAATGTTACCCTGAGTTTTTGCAGAAACGACTGCTATTGATGCAATAAGGACAATAGTATCTGAAAGACACAGGTGGAGACAGCCATAAGTTGCAAGACTAGGAATTTTGACTTCTTAAAATTATATCACTGAAAGTTTAAGTTGGACTTTTTTGAAGCAAAAATGAATATACCTTGACCCCCAGTCTCACCTAGAACTACTGTATCTCCTCATGTTGAGCTGTGAAAATGCTACTAGTCGGTGCAGACCTCATGTCACTTATTTTGTTGTCAAACAAGTTTGTACCCCCTTTATGTTAAAAATTCCCTAACATTGTTTACATATTTTAAAGAGAAAAAAAAACCAATAACAAAATAACAACAAAGACAAAAACAAAACAACACAAAAATAATAAAAATAATACAGGATTTCAAAACAAGATGATAGGAATGGCAAACCCCTTTTTACATTGCTTGATAAAGACCTCAATGCACTAGGCTTTCTGTACAGAGTAGTCGTCATACCTGGTGAACGTCTGGTGCATCAATTAAATAATATTAAATTTTTACAATAGAACATGTAATTATACACACTGCATTGCGTGGGAATGGGTACTTAATGTCTGACATATTGACATTTGTCTTAAAATAGCTTGCCTTTTGTAAGCAAAAAAGACAAAGAGCAGCTAATGAAAGCATAGAAAAGATGAAAGAGGGTTTAGTCACTTCAAGACTAAATAGCTGAGTGGTAAGAAGCTGATTTGGAAGCAGTAACAGTGAAGTGGGGATGAACAATGGCCTGCTGTAGTAACCTTCATATGTTAGCTTGATCTTAACATTCTCAAATACATGTTCCATCCTGCATCAAGTGGGTTGTGTGTGTGTGACCTGACTTCCATTCTCCAAAGAGGAGCATTGCTTCAAGGGTGCTGCATCTGTAATGTTTCTGTGACCCTCAGGATTAACTGTTGCACGAATGTGTTCTCTTCATTCATCTCATCCTTACTGTTACACTGGGAAAATTCTGGTCTCCCGAGGTGGGCTGACAAGTTCTTTGAGTCCCTCTCCAGGTGCCCATTGAGAGAGGCTCCATGGCTGGCAGTATAAGGATCAGCCAATGGGCCTTTTCCAGTTACATCTAAATTCTAGGTGGCCTTGTGGGAAGGTGCCCAGAGAGCTCCAAATGCATCCTTGGGTTCCTGCTCTTGGCAGCTGTGGAGAATGAAAAGGAGCTAAATATATTGATACAGACACTGAAGACGTATTTTTAAGTAAATGAACACCACTTGTGATAACAGTGGATAATGTGATCATACTGAAATAAAAATATGTGTTAGCATACAACTAGGAAAAACTGAGAATATACACAGATTATTATTACTAATTATCTCTAGAGGTAGCGGGAGGATGATATGTAGATAAAGGGACTTTTCACTTCAAAATGATTAATTTTTTATAATGTCAGAACTTAATAACAATAAGTATGTGTTTTGAAATTTAAAAATTTTAAAGAAAAGTTATGTACAAACATAACTCATGTCCCGGGATGGTGAAGCTGGTGAGAGGGGTCTGAGTTCAGCTCCTCCCTTACTCCACTGACCTGGGACAGCACAGCTGGAGAGAGAGGTCTGAGATCTGGAGGGACTAAGGGCCTGAGTCCCTCCCTCCACTGGCTGGACTCAGGGCTTGGAGACCTGCAAGAATGCCAGCGACACCATAGGGCCCTGGCTAAGGTGCACACGGTGGACAGGTGAACTAGAGGTGTGGAAATGTCCCATGCAGCAGTAACCTGAGCCAACAGATGGTAAGTTAGGAGCACCAGTGCTGTGCTTGGGGACAAAAACAGGAGGAATAGAAGCAGGCAGGTAGGGCTGCCCTCTTCTCTTTTCTTGTATTTTCTTTTTCTTTTCTAAATGACTGGGGAGAACCCCTGCCACAGAAAACTAACCCCATCCAAATGCAGAGACAAAGATCACACCCAAACACAGCAAAAACCCACCTGTAAACTTGACCAGAGTATACATTTCTGGAATTCTACTTGGACCTACCACAGAAAAATAGGCACTGGAGGAATTTCACTGCTTTCATTTTTCTCCATCTGATTGGTTTCCCTCTTTGTACTTGGCTGGATTAGAGTTCTGTTTATTTTTGTTGTTTGTTTCCCTTTGTTTGTTAGTTTTCCTGTCTTGTTTTCTCTCTGTTCTGCTTTGTCTTGTTTTTTCTTTCTTTCTATATGTTGTTATTTTTTTTGGTGTGTGAGGATATTTTTGTTTACTATTTTTTCTTTCTTCTTTTCTTTATTTTCTTCCTTTCTCTTTCATAATTTAGATCTCTAATCTTAATTTTTGTTTTATTCTACCTACCCTCTTCCTCTTTTGTAAGCTATCTTGTTTGACTTTATGATAATTTCATGGGAGTAATCATTGTCTCTTCTCTTTCTGGTTCACTTTAAAACTCCTACGCCTTCTCTTCCAAATCTTCCTTCCTGTGTCCTACTATTATTCCAAACCTGGATGATCATCCTGTGCCCTCCAACCTTGCTCCTACTATCTTTAATCTCATTCATGTCTCCATCTTGCCCCTTGTCCTCTTGAGCACCCCCACTACTGAGTGGAAAATCACATTACTAAGAGGAAAATCATGGCATACAAGATCCTGGTATAAATCAGATTATATTATATTGTTGTAGGCCTTCCTCCTACAGATAAACATATCAGGCTAATAGTTACCACAGTTTGTCAGTAGATAGGCTGTACTTGAGTCTATTGTTATTGCCAACTGAACTACTTTAAGCAGGATGTCATACATGCTATAAACAGTTTTCCCCCCTGTATGACAACACTGCAATTTTAAGAGGTCATAACCATCATTATTGTCTAATACCAAAGGAGTGGGACCTAAGGCAATAGAGACTTCCTCAGTCTCAATATATTCAGAAGGTAGGTTCTTGGGACAGGCATAAAGATCAAGAACTACTTACATCTGGAAGACATGCAGAGGAACATGCACTGTCTAGGAAAGCCTCAACACCAGTGATAAGGTTATCTAACATAAGAAATCTACAAGCGTCAGCACAGAAAACAAAGTAGAAAATAGAAAATGACAAGATGAAGAAACAAACTGCAATCCCAAATGCCCAGCCCACCCAGGACAACTCCAGAGCACAAAGAAATACAGGAAATTAGAAGCCAATAGATGGAACTCTCTAAAATGATAACAGTAGAAATAAAAACACAAGTGGAAGAGGCCATAGAAAAAATAATCTCTATGGTGCAAAAAGAAATGACTATCAAAATAAAAGACATTAAAGCAGTCATAGACAAACAAATACAGGAGCTCAGGAAAATGATGGAAACCAAGAATGAAAAACAGAGACAAGAAATGGGATCAGTAAAACAGATCCAAACAGAAATGCAGTAGATTAAAAACTTCATTAAACGTATACACACCAGACTGAATGAAGGCTAGGATAGAATATCAGATCTAAAAGACAAGAATGTGACTAAGTAGACCACCAAAAATAAACCTAACAGTTACATTAAGAAAGCTGGAGATAGAGCAAAAAGCCATTAAAAATCTCTCCACAGAAATAATGGCAGAAGACTTCCCAAGCATGGATAAAGAATTTGACATGAAAATAAATGAAGCATATAGAACCTCAAAAAACCATGATTAAAATAAATCTACACCAAGGCACATAATAATAAAGATTCCAGAAATTCAACATAAAAACCAAATATTAAAAGCACCTAGAGAAAGGAAACAATTCACTGATAAAGGAAAACCCATCAGAATCACAGAAGACTTCTCAATACAAACCCCCAAGTCAAGGAGAGCTTGGTATTTTAAGCCTTAAAGGAAAACAATCTTCAACCCAGATTGATGTACCCCACAAAACTATCTTTCAAAATTGATGAAGAAATAAGATACTTCCATGACAAAGAACAACTGAAGAAATTCATGATCACCAAATTAGCTCTACAGAATGCTCTGAAGGACATATTAGAAAGAGATAATAAAGACCACAAACACATGAACACCAACAGAAAGAAGCCACCAGTCAGGACAAGCAGTTAAACAGAGGAGAAGGACAGGGAACAAACAACGGGAAAACAACATGAAAAAGAAAAGCCAGTTATATGAGTAATAACCATCAGTGTAAATGGTCTCAGCTCAACAATCAAAATAAACAGATCAGTAGAATGGATAAAGAAGCAAGACTGAACAATATACTGCATTCAAGAAATACATTTAACCTAAAAAGAAATTCATAAGGTAAAAAGTGAAAGGATGGAAAAAATTCTCCATGCCACAGGAATCAAAAAAGCAGGAATAGCTATTCTATTTGCAGAGAGTACAAATTTAAGTCAAAACTAATCAAAAGAGACAAAAAGGTCACTACATACTTGTTAAGGGAAAACTCCAAGAAGAAGAGATAGCAATCATAAATATTTATGCCCCAAACACAAGTTCATCCAACTACATAAAATAAATGTTAACAGACATGAAAAACCAAGTAAGTACAAATGCAATTGTAGTGGGGACTCTTAATACACCACTTTGACAAATAAATCAAGTACAGAAAAATTCAACAAAGAAATATCAGAATTAAAACAAGCTTGTCAACAAAGGGACTTGTCAGGTGTCTATAGAGTGTTCCACCCAAAACATCAGAATTCCTATTCTTCCCAGTTGCACATGGGTGTTCTCCAGAATAGACCATATATTAGCTGACAAAACATGTTTGAGTAAATGCAAAGCAATTGAAATCATGCCATGCATATTATCTGACCACAGTGCAATGAAACTGGAAATCAGTGACAAGGAAATCACAAAAACTACACTAGCACATGGAAATTAAACAATACCTTTCTGAACAATCAATGGGTCACAGAGGAAATTAGAGAGGAAATTAAACAGTATATACAATTAAACGATAATGCCAGTACAACATACTGAAACTTATGGGATGCAATGAAAGTAGTCCTACGAGGAAAATTTACAGCAACGAATTCACATATCAGGAAAGCAGAATGACCTCAAATAGACAACCTAATGTTGAAACTTAAGCTTCCAGAAAAAGAGGAACAAATCAAACCCAAAGCTCATGTGAGGGAGGAAATTATAAAGATAAGAGCAGAAATCAATGCAATAAAGCCTAAGAAAATACAAAGATTCAACAAATTGAAAAATTCTTTGAGAGAATAAATAGAATTGATAAACCATTAGCCAACCTCATCAAAAAGACAAAGGAAAAAACACAAATTCAAGCAATTAGGAATGAAAAAGGGGAAATCACAATGGATCGCTCAGAAATCCAGGAGATCATCAATACCTACTATGAGAAGATATAATCTAATAAGATGGAAAGCACAGAAGAAATGAGCAGACTCCTAGACACAACTGAATAGCCAAAACTAAATCAAGAAGATATAAAAATTCTACATAACCTGCTATCAACTCAATATAAGTAAAAATTTTACCAACAAAGAAAAGCCCAGGCCCTTAACAGGTTCACTGTTGAATTCTACAGGAAATTTATTTGTTTATTTTTTGGTACCAGGAATCAAACTCAGGACCTTGTGCTTGTCAGGCAGGCACTGTGCTGCTGAGCTATCTCCCTGGCCCTCTACAAAAAATTTAGAGAAGAACTAGTGCCACTAAGGCTGACATTCTTTAAGGAAAGTGAAAGGGAAGCAATACTTCCACAGCCCTTCGTGGAAGCAAGTATTACCATGATTCCCAAATCAGAGAGAATCCCAACCAAAAAAGAGAACTACAGGCCAATCTCCCTAATAAATATAGATGCAAAAATCCTCAATAACATACTGGCAAACAGAATGCAGGAAATCATCATGAAGTTTATACACCATAACCAAAAGGGATTCATCCCAGGAATGCTGGGACGGTTCAACATATGCAAATAAATAAACATAAGGCACCGTATCAACAGACCCGAAAACAGAAATCACATAATGATCTCAACAGATGCCGAAAAAGCATTTGACAAAGTCCAACACACATTCATGATAAAAAAACCATACAGAAAATTGGAGTAGATGGTCTTTACTTCAATCTGATCAAAGCCAGCTATGACAAACCAACAGCTAACATCATATTAAATAGACAAAAACAGAAAGCTTTCAATCTAAAATCAGGAACAAGACAAGGATGGCCATTATCACAACTCCTATTCAATACAGTTCTGGAACCATAAGCTAGAGCCATTAGACAAGAGAAAAAAATAAAATGAGGGGCCCAGGATATAGTTCAGTAGTACAAGCACCTGCCTGGCAAGTGTAAGGTCCTGAGTTTGATTCCTGGTACAAAAAAAAAAAAAAAAAAAAATTAAAAAAAATGAATAAAGATAGGGAAAGAAGTTAAATTATCATTATTTGCAGATGACATGATACTCTACATAGATCTCAAAAACTCTACCAAAAAACTTGTAGATTTAATATCCAAATTCAGCAATGTAGCAGGATGCAAAGCCAGCATTCAAAAATCAATAGCACTCCTGTACACAAGCAACAAACTCACACAGAGAGAAATTAGGGAAAGCACAGCCTTCACAATAGCATCTAAAACACGAAATACTTAGAAATCAATCTTAACAAAGGATGTAAAAGATGTGTACAGTGAAAATTACATACAGTTAAAAAAGAGACTAAAGAGGATATTACAAAATGGAAAGACATCCCTTGTTCATGGATAGGAAGAACCAACATAGTGAAAATGGCCAGATTGTTGTACAGATTTAATGAATCCCAATGAAAATACCATTAACATACCACATAGCTCTAGAGAAAACACTCTTAAAATTCATTTTGAAATAGAAGAGACCTAGAATAGCAAAGGCAATTCTGGGCAATAAAAGCAAGTCAGGGGGCATCACAATCCCAGACCTTAAATTGTACTACAAAGCTACTCTGATAAAATCACCATGGTATTGAGAAAAACACAGGCCTGAGGATCAGTGGAATAGATTAGAAGATGCAGACACAACCCCAAACACACTCAGCCACCTTGTCTTTGACAAAGGAGCCAAATTTGTTCACTGAAAGAAATATAGCCTCTTTAATAAATGGTGCTGGAAAAACTGGCTTTCCATATGCTGAAGACTAAAACTAGATGTATGTCTATCACCCTGCACTAAACTAAAGTCAAAATGGATTAAAGATCTAAATATTAAAATAGAAACATTAAATTTACTGGAAGAGAAAATATTTAGAAATCTTGAAGACATAGGCAGAGACTTCAAATACAAAACCCAGACTGCAAGGGAAATATTATGAAGAATCAATAAATGGGATCTCATCTCATTAAAAAGCTTTTAAACAACAAAAGAAATCACCAACAGAGTGAAAAGACAACCCACAGAGTGGAAAAAATTATAGTCCATTGTCTCTCAGATGAAGGATTTATATCTAGAACATATAAAGAATTGAAAAAAATCAGATGCTCCAAATTCAAAGTCCCAATTCAAAATGGACATCTGAAATGAATAATACACACTTCTCAGATGAAGGAATACAAATGGCAAATAAATGCATGAAAAAATAATCACATCACTGGTCATTTGAGAGATTCAAATAAAACACTGAGATTCTATCTCACACTAGAAAGAATGGCTATTATCAAGAAATCAAACAAGAGCAGGGGATTTAGCTCAGTGGTGTAGCATTTGCCTGGCAAGTGCAAGGTCCTGGATTTGAAAAGAAAGAAAGAAGAAAGAAAGAAAGAAAGCAAGCAAGCAAGAAAGAAAGAAAGAAAGAAAGAAAGAAAGAAAGAAAGAAAGAAGAAAGAGAGGGAAGGAGAGGAAGAGAAAGAGAAAAAAGAAAGGAAGGAAGGAAGGAGGGAAGGAAGGAAAAGAAAGAAAGAAATCAACTAAAAACAAATACTGGAAGGCCTATGGGAAAAAGGAACCCTTCTCCACTGTTAGTGGGAGTGTAGACTGGTGCAACCTCAAGAAACTAGGATTAGAGGTCCCATTTGTCCAAGCTATTCTCCTTCTCTGGGTATTTCCTCAGAAGAATTAATAACATCATACCACAGTGATATAGGTGCACGTAGGTTTATAGCAGCACAATTTGTCATAGCTAGTCCTGGAAGTAACCCAAATGCCCATCAACTGAGGAATGGATAAAAAAGATGTGGTATTTTTATACAATGGAGTACTACTCAGGCATAAAGAAGGATAAACTGGAGACTTTTATTAGTAAATGGATGCAACTAGAGACCATACTCATAAATGAAATAAATTAGACCCATATGTGTAAACATCATATTATTTCACTAGTGTGAGAAACTGAACAAGTAAATAATACCCAAAATGTACAATAGATATTGTGAATAGGGAAGAAATGATTCAAAAGAAAGGACAAACTGTGATAGGGGAAGGTATTAATTGCTGTAACTCTCCTACTCACTTGTTTTGAAACTGTTTATTGTTATTTTTATTTTTTTCTCTATAAAATAAAAAAAACATAGCTCATGGTCTTCATCATTTGGAGGGATTGACTTTTGAGATTAATGATTTACAGACAGACATTATTCACATGATCCTACTGGCTATATATATACACACACACGCACATACATATATATATAGCCAGTTTATATATTTATATATAAACATATGTTTATATATAAACACATATATATATAACTTTTATTTCATTCTAATCTTGCATCTTCTCATTTATAAAAAGGAAAGAGACACAATACTTCTTTTAGTATGTGAAAATATTTTAAATAGAAGTAAGTAAATGGCCAGTAGGATTTCAGAAACACTATTGAAAAATTGTGCGTTGCATTTTTCTATGGTTTTGTGATGTTATCTTAATTCTTATAAAAACTTTATGAATTAGGCATTCTATTAATCCCATTTTACAGACAAAAAAGTGTGGTGTAAAGTGTTCATATTGTATTCACTGTTTAAAAAGTCACCTATCACTCTGAGCCTGTAGCACAAAAAAGTATGCTATGAAGTTTAATTCATTAAAGGATAAGCAGAGAAAGCAAAAGGAATACTGTTAGTGTGAGACAACTACAAAAATATGCACACAGTGAGTCACCATCTAAATGTCTGAAGTCATAAAATATGCAAAGGTTCCACAGATTTGATTTGATTCCCTCATTGCAATTCAGATCAGACAAGAAAGTCAGAGTTCAGTAAAATAGAAATCACAAATGAGCAATCAAATGGCAAGGAGTGAACGTAGTTACAGAAATATTTTCTGGTTGGGTTCCAACCATCCATTGGAGTTTTGCTGTCAGGGCCACCTAGAATATTTCATACATTCACATTTTAGAAGTTGTGAGTAACCTTCACTTTTATGTTTCTTTATTATTTTTGTGGTCCATTACTTCATAGAATGGAGGTTCCATAGGCTTGAATTACTGATTTTTTTCTTTCACTAGTGCAAACCAACGACCTGTAACAGTGCCTGATACATCAAAGTTATAGTATGAACTTAGGTTAATAAACTCCTAACAGTGTCATGAGATTTGTTCTACTACCACACCAATAGCTTAGTAACTGGCACATCAATTAAAAATTCTTATGAAAGTTAATCAGAGGATCACTTCAGTATTACATACTAAATTCTCCTGCAACAGATCAGCATCCATCAAAGTTTGTAATATAAATCTCATTAGGGTTTACAGTATGTAGGCAGTAAATTAGGAAAGTAGCTTCAGAAAGTAGCTGTGTTTAACATTTTTTTGGGAAAACTACATAGGAGCTGTACTTTTGTGAAGATATTACCTTTTAGTATAAGGTAGAAACCAAGACAGTCCTTACAGTTCATTGCCTAGTAGGTGTATTATGCACTACATAACAGCATTCATGCTCATTTGAAAGGATTCAGACTGATTTGTGGCAAGCATTATATTAGATTCTTGTATTTAATATGACTCTCTTCATCCATTGAGACCACCTATCAGATCCCTGCTATGTACCAGGTATTGTTCTAAGTGTTTTATGTACACCTAGTGGTTCTGAGTGTGAAGAGTTTTGCCTTGCAAGAGTCAGTTGGCGATGTCTGGAGACATACTTGGCTGTCATGAGTAGGGAGGGGATTGTTGCTGGCACCTAGAGGTTACAGACCAGAATGACTCAGCCCCAAATATCAACAGTTCTCAAGTTCAGGACCCATCATGTACACCATTTCATTTAATCTTTCAAACCGAAGTAAACAGCAGATAATATTAAAAGCATCTCTTTCTTATGGATGGAGAAATTATAATGGTCAAATAACCAAGGGTCAAAATTCATAATTGGCTGAGCTGGGCCTTACTTGATTCCAAAGCTGTATTTTTAAGAATTAGATGGAATAATGCTCCTTGCATAAAAGCATCCAGGGCAGGATGGGGGTAGGGAAATCGGTGAAAGCAGGTGGATAACAAATTAAGAATAAATTGTTATCACATAGTGCATTCGGGGAAGAGAGTACAGAGAAGATAAAGCAGAAATCAAATGATGCTAAGAACAGATGGTACTTTTATGGCTATATCAAGAGAAAATAGGACTTAAGGAAGAAATAGAACTGCTAATAAATAAGGAGGAGCTTTAAATTTGATGGGGAAAAAAGCATGTAATCCTGGGCTCTAATACCTACCTCTCCCACAGGAAATAAATATGAACAAGTTAAGAAATGGTGAAGAAACAGTTATTGATTGCAAGCAGCTCAGTAGAATTGTGAAATGTTCTCTATACAGGCTTACATGGTATTATGAAGCAGGCTCACAAACTCCTGAATCACTTAGAAAGACTGATGGATGAATTTTTGAGATTTGAGGAGACCACAGAAATTTGAGGGAAGTAAATGCTGTAATGGTGCTTAAGGACACAGAGACTGTGGAAGAGCTTATTATTAGACTCCACTGGAACTTTGCTTGAGTATTATGTAGTCAGCATAATCAATATGAATTGATCACCATGGATCCTGTCTAGAAGGGGATTAGTCACTGAAATACTCAGATGCTCTTGTTATGAGATGGTTTATATTGAAAGTTACTGTGTAATAGATCCGAGGACTGGGTTTAAATTTGACAGCTTTGCTTTGTTGCTACAATCATACCACATAATGCATCTATTAAAAGGTGTAACAGCCAGCTGAGGAACAATGGGAAAAAAGAAATCACACGGATTGTAGAAAGCATGATTCAACACTTTTAAAGCAGTGTCCCTTTTAAGGACAAAGGGTACATCTTGATTCCTAGAGACTGGAGATGTTAGGCTTTTAAATTTTTTTGGGTGCATTACTGTAGAGTCTCATAAAGTTTTCCTAATAGCGAACATAAACTCCCCTCCTGCACTTTAAATCCATTTCATCGTGTTCTTTCAAGAAAAATCAGAAATGCAATAAATACGATGTTCCCAAAGACTATACATCTTCTCTCATTCCCTTTGATGTTCCAGTTCCTTGAGCTACTTGTAGTGTGGCATTATTCTAAGCTTTGAATATTTTTACTGAAGTGTATGTTTTAAAGTTATAACATAACAGCTTTTACAAAATGTCAAAATAATATGAAGATATGAGTTAGAAAGTAAATTTATTTAATTAACATTGGTTTATTAGCTCTTAGTAAATATTTGTGTTACTTTTAGTTTTACTCTTAAAATGATGCTTTAATGAAAAGGCCTATGTATTTGTTTTTAGAGACTATGGTTTTGTTTGGCAAATCTGAATTGTGATAGATACCAAAATGCCCTCAAAACAATGCAATTAATCCTAATGAACAGTGCATGAATGTAATTATTTCTTTCTCCTTGCTAATAAAAATGTTAATGCTAATGATATAATAATGGTAACAGCTAAAATTTACTGTTCAGTATATAATAAACAAGATTATTAAAATGTTTTGTTCATTGCTAAGCATATTATAAATCTTAAGTGTTTGCCAATATAGAGACAAAATTATTTTCCCTGTTTATTTTACAGATCTCTGCATTTCATATCATTTATAAGTCATAGAAACCATGTGTATTGGTTTCGGGCTTATTGCAAGGGAGAAAAATATAATACAGGATACATATTTTATAAGATTATTTATAATAGTCACCCAAAGAATCACATACAAAAGAGTGCAGGAAATCCGTCTATAATAATGACCAAAGAATCCAGCTGAGGGCCTGGATTCCATGGAAATCTCCGCATGAGTCCAGCTGAAGCCCTAGAGCTCATAATAATGCCTTCCATGAGTCCAACTGGAGGCCCAGAGCCCACGACAATGTCTCATGCAGGCCTGTTTCACGGATCTCTGCTGGGAAGGCCCAAAGGTCAGTGGTGGAATCTAGAAAGTCTGTGCCAGCGGTATGAAGGATCTGTGCTAGCAGGCTGAGGGATCTGCACTGGAGCCAGGAAGTGACGTGCAAAGTAAGAACCGGAGCTCCCCCGAAAGGTACCACAGCCAACCTCAGCAACATTGAGGTCCCGAGCTCCTCCAGTGATTGCAACAGCTGAGTTCGCATTGGAAAGCCAATGTGAGAAGCTTCTTCAAGAGACTGGGCTGTGCACCCTCTTTCCCTCTGGATGCTCAGAGTGAAGACTAGCGCTCCCCTAAAGTGAACCAAAGCTATTCTCAGTGACAACAAGGTCCTGAGCTCCTTGCAGGATGAAAACAGCCGAGTTCATCAGGAAGACCAGCATGACAAGCTCCTCCAAGAGAACCAACAGCTCCTTACAGCTTCTCTGCACTTTCAACAGGCTCCCAACAGCTTCTACCACCCCCCCCAACAAAAACCTTCCTCCTTCTTCTCCAGTTCTGCCTCTTATGCTGCTGGCAACAGTCCTCAGGTGGGCGTCCCACACCCAGCACCACGCTTACTCAGTTCAGCTGGGGGTTACAAGTTGATCACCAGTTGTTAATACACCACACCATGTTATCCAGAATGACTTTTGTCTAGCTCAAGATAACAAAAATATTTTCCTACATTTTATTTTGGCTTCTTTATGTGCGTGTTTGGTCCACTACTAATCAGAATGATTTCTATGGTAAAGACAGCTAGCTGTCCATCCTAGGTAGATGCCTGTGTTCCAAGGTCCAGAACTATGCTTGGAAAGTGACCGCCCACTCAGGGATCTTATATCCTGGGTTACTTGACTCTTCATGGGTGATGTGACTACTTCTATTTAATGGGAAGGGAGTGGAAATGTTGTGCCCGGGTTGAAGAAAAGCACAAGTAGCGCTTTTTGTCCACCTTCCCTGCTTCCTGCATATTGGTACTGAGGACGCCCTTTGCAGCCACATGCGGCAGACAGTGCTTTTGTCAGCCTGAATCCCAGTGCTGCCTGGTTCACAGTCTTTTGAACCCCGAGCTTTATCAAGGAGCACTGCTGCTGGACCATTGCACATGTGAGAAATAAACGCCTACTTACTGCTTACTGAATTTTAGGGACTTTTATTGTATAATAGTAATAGTACAAAATGCATCTCTGTGATGAAGTAGAGAATTTGATTTTACTTTTTATCCCACACAATAGTCCATTTTCTCAATACTACCTGAATAAAAAGCCTGTCCTTTACCAAGCATTTCTGCACACTGATGGAGAAGTGTTTTTCTGGCTTCAATTCTGTTTTGTTGCCTAATCTTGAATCAGTATGACACTAGACAAATGTCTAAGATTCTTTCTGTATTGTCCCGCCATCAGCAATGATCATTTCTTGTGAACCTATTTATTTTCCCAGGTGAATTTCAGAATATAATGGTCAAGTTAAAAACTTTAGCATAGATTTATATATTAGCATCTCTGTTTTTACTGCCTCCTTCATTCTGAATCCACTGGGCTGTGGCCTTCTGTTGATTTTGCCCTTCATGATATCTCTTATATTTTTTTCTAATAATTAACTATATCTTCTCTTTAGTTGAAGCCTAAGCTACCCATCTCCTGGCCATACCTACAAGTCTGACTGATCTTCTGTTATGGCTTGTATGTAGATGTCCCACCCAAAGCTTCATGCACTCATGAAGGCATGTGCCTTTTAGTGATGACTGAATCTAGGATGTGTGATACTGCAATTAAGGTTGTGTAGTACTGAGTTTGTACACAAATTGATTTATCAGTTCTGGATGTGGCTAATGGGAAGGCCCACCCTGGGTGTGGGTGGGACCACCAAAAAGGGTTGTAGCCTTGGTGGGATGAAAGGCAAAGGGAGGCTCGCTGCTGCTTTTCTACCTGCTGCTTGATGCTTCCTGCCTACCCTCCCATGGACTGTGTCTCCTCCACCATGCCCCTCTGCCATGCTGCCTTGCCTTGGAACCAGCCAAGTATGAAATAAAACCTCTACCCACTGTGAGCTACAAAAACCTTTCCTCCCATAACTTTTGGGTATGAGGTATTTGTCTCAGAGAAAGAAAAGTAACAAAGACATCTTCACTGTCCTGTCTTTCCCTTATAAAAATCATTTTGTGTGCCAGATTAAAATGTTTAAATGATTAAACTATTTCTCTGATTTAAAAAAAACTCCAAACTTCTAGTACTTAGAAAAAAGATTGAACTCTACTACCTGGCACTTTAAGGGCTCTAAAAGGTACTATTGCTCTGCCTCTGAAACTCTTCTCCTTCCCCAGTCTGGCTAACTCCTACCTGCTATGGAACACTGTGTAGACATAATCGCATTGAGACCTGCGTTCACACTTCCAATGCCCAGAGGACTGAGCTATCCTCCTAGTATAACACTTAACTGCCCACTACTGTCCTAGCTGTCAGCTCATGGGCTGGTCTCTCCTATAGTAGACTAGACTGTTTTTGGTTTCTGTAACACCAGTACCATACTTACTACTTATCATACTACAGATGTTTAAAATTCCCTTGCTAGATAATTATTTGATGAGTCATTTGCTTATAGTAATAAGCAAAGAAATAGGATTGGGTATAAATTTATACTTTCAAGGATCATAAGAATAATAGAACTAAGTCTCCCTAATTTTGCAGGTAAGAGTGTGAGGCACAAATATTTCAAAATCAAAGAGTACATGTGCCAATAATAACTACACATAGATTGATATACAAAAAACTTGGAAAAAATTTGTAATATATATGATAGTAGATAAAGGGTTAATTTTTTAATATATAACATTAAATGAATGAGAAAACAGGGTAGTAGAAAATTGGACAGAGACTGGGGCTGGGGATTTAGCTCAGCGGCACAGTGCCTGCCTAGCAAGTGCAAGGTTGTGAGTTCAATTCCCGGTACAGGAAAAAAACCGAAAAAAAAAAAAAAAAAAAAGAAAATTGGACAGAGACATAATTATAAATTTATTTGGGGAAGAAGTAAAAATTGACCAATAAATATGTAGAAATAAGTTCTTCACGATATCTAGTTTTGAGATGTAAAATAGCCATAAGGTATATTTTCACTCTATCAAACTGACAAAGTTTAAAATACTGAATAATCAGTATTGGCAAGAAGGAGGTGAAAAAGTTTCTCTATGGATAAAGTAGCATTGTAGGAGGGAGGGAAGGAGCAATCTGACATTATTTGCTAAAAGTATTAGTAATGTAAATATCTGCTCTTTATTCTAGGAATTTATCCTAACGAAAAACTGTACAGATATCAGCAGAAGTTTGCACTCACACACTTCACTTCTTGAGCTACTATTAATAGTATAAAAATTAAAGGCAATCTAGTTTTCAACGAAAATAAACTTCTCAAAAACAGCAGAGAATTTTCTTTCCAGAACTAAGAAAATGTTGAGGTGGGTTCTTACCCTGACTCCACCTCTAATTAGCTGGATTGCCTGGGTTGAATTACTAAATTTCTCTGTGGCTCAATTTTGTTCATTTGTAAAATGAGGATAATAAAAGTGCCCATGCCACAAGGAGTTCTGGAAAATTAAATCAGTAAATAGGTAAAAGATATCAGCATATCACTAATGTGTAATAAATTTCAGCTATTGTTTTATTTCCTTGAGTTCTATGCTAGAACAAAACAACATGTTTTAGAAAAACACTGGTGAGAGAAAATGTTTCCAATATATAAAGAACTGACTACACAGCAGCATATATAGGATGATTCCAATTTTGCTCCTCAGAAGGATTTCGTATTCTTAGAGCATACATGAACATAAATATGTAGGTATGGTACTAATATGTTAGTGGTGATTATCTTTGGGTGCTGGGTTTGTGAGAAATTTAGCTTTTTTATATCCTTTGTCAAAATAAAGTAAACAACTACTGTTTTTGTAATAAGAGAAAGGAAGAATTATTACTTATTTTAGATGACAAACTATAGCCCAGGAACATTAGCACACTGGCCAAGATCATTTATTTAGTCAGTGGTGGGGAAAGAGAAGGAAAATGGGCAATGTCTACTGAGAGCTGCTGATATATGAGGCTACGAGGGTGTTCGCTACACACGCTCATTTCATTACATTCCCATAATTGTCCTCCATGGAGGCACAGCAGCTGTGAGTGTAGTATTCATGTCTGATAGCCTGGGGACTGCTAGGGCTGTTCTTTCCTAGTTGTGTGACCTCCGGTCCATTAATCTTGCTGAGTCTTGGAGTAAATAGGAGACAGAATTATTTTTCTTGTAGGACTGTTTGAGGATTAAATGAGATAGTATATATTAAGTCCTTTGTCTACTATAGTGTGCTTGACATCACGTTAACTTCTCAATCTCAAAAAAGAATATATATACATATATATATATATAATCAATAAATTGATACTGAAGAAATTCAAGAATTATATCCAAGGCCATTTAGCAGGTAAATAGAGCCAAGACTCACACTCACAGCTGTCTGATGTCAGAGTGCTTGCCTTTTAATCTGTGCTCCTCTTTTGGTAAATTTCATCTAGTAGAAGGACCAGTAAATGGGCACATGTCTAGTCAGGAAGGCATACATGTAAGATTCCCACAAGTAAAGTCTTAGAAATAAAATCAATGAATACTTATACATCGTTGTTCTTCAGGTAAAATTTAGTAAACGTCTTATAGTGAAAACACTGTTATATTTTAGGTTAGTCCAAAGGGACAGCAGAATGTGATAGAATAGTCAGGGTGTCTTGTAAAAGAGCTACCAGTCTGCATGTGTGCACAATTTTTAAATGTCCTACTTATGTAGCAGATGTTTCCTTGCCAACAGAGAAACTGGATAGAGAGGAACTGAAATTTTGGGTACCAGTAGATTTGCCTAAGTATGCATAATGCAACCTCTCAAAAGAAGCAGAGATGTAAAATGTGGAAATGAAGAACATTAAATGCTGGCTTAGCTACCAGTTCTGCCATTAACCAGCTCTGGCATCACAAATCTCTCAGGGATGGCTACCACACCTCTACAATGAGATGTCTTGAACTGGATAGTAACAGAGATCAGTTCAGAGAAGGCAAAAGATTTATTTGATCTGAAGAGAAACGAGAGTGTCTCAGAGATCCTTTCAAACTCCCAATTTCTTGAACTCTAAGGGGTACATTTTTTATTTTGGACACTGGTTGAATAATGAAGCATCAGCAGTAGTGCTTTGGAAATAATTGTTTTCAAATTAAGTGCTAAGGCGATTTATTCCTTCATTCAATAGTTCATTCAAGAAATATTTCTGCTGCATGTCTGCCAGGAGCCAAGCACCAGGGAGAGATAATGAATAATACAGAAAAGTTTATTGCCCTCCCGGAGCTTATGTTCTGTAGAGGTAGGTTACTATTAAACTAATAAGCACAGAGTGAATGTGTTAATAGGCCAAGCATGATGGTGGAGGCTGAGACAGGAGGATCACTAGATCAGGCCCAATCTGGGCAACTTAGTGGCCTAGCAAGACCACATTTCATGTCATTTACAGGAAAATGGATGACTCTTGGGATCAAGATGTTAAGTGAAGTAAGTCAGACACAGAAAGTTAAACATCATATCGTTTTTCTTACATGAGAATTCCAAACTATAAAGGCATTGAAGAGTCAAATGAAGGCTGACCTTTTGGTGTAGTAGAAAAGGAGAAGGGGAAGATGGGGGAAGAAGGGAGATTAAAAATGCTCGTGATATGATATGATATGGTATGTATGATATGATATGATATGGTCATTTATGTTACCCCAAATCAGTGTAAGTATCATATATTACAAATGATTTAAGGTATAGCACAGTGCAAAGCCCTGGGTACCATGCACAGCACTGAAAACCATGGCTTGGGGTAGCGTGTTTGTCTTGGTTACTTTTCTCTCTTTGCTAGGACAAAATACCCAACATCCAAAATTCAGGAAGGAAAGGTTTATTTAGCTCACAGTTTGTGGAGGTTTCAGTCCATACTTGGCTGGCTCCAAGGCAGGGTGGAACAAAGCACAGAGCAACCCTTCATGGCGGTGGAAAACAGCAAAAGCAGCAAGAGCACAAGGGGGAAGCAGTGGCAAGTGGCCTCTTTCCCTTCTTTGTAATGCAAACTACTCGCCTCAGGGCAGGTGTAGCACTCACACGCATAATTCCAGCACTGGACCATGAATCAATCATAAACTCTAGGAACCCACCCCATGACTGCATGAGGCTTTGGGGGGACATCCACACATAAACCATAACATTCTACCCCTGCCCCCCCAAAAGACTCATGTACATCCCTTTATGCAAAAGACATTCTCGTGCTTCTCTTTCAGGCAAAATCTCTAAACCTTTTCTTCTTTAATTTTGGGCATCAGGTATTTTGTCTCAGCAATGAGAGAACAGTAACCAAGACAGTGTTCATGGGTAACAAGGTCCCTGAGAGAGGGGATCACGAGGCAGCAAGCAGTTCTGTGTGAGCTGCTAAGGTCAGGGAGGAGAAGACATCTGAACTGAGACCTATAAAGCAAAGGGGTGGCCATGACCACATCTTAAGGGAAAGTGTTCTAGGCAAAAGACACAAGGAAGGCGAGGCAGAAGCACTGTTGGCATGCCTGAGAGGAGGAAGCAGATCCAGTCAGCTTGTGTGGAGGGAGGACAAGGAAGAGTGAGTTCTGGCCAGAGCAGGTGGCTCTGGAATAACTTCAGATGCTTTTTCAGTGTGACAGCAGTGTGGGAAGTGTTTTGGGGAGAGCGAGGACTATGGTCTGGAGAAGGGGTGAGAGCAGTTTTCCATGAGCCAGGCAAGTGGGGAGGCCCTGAAAAAGGAAGTGAAGGCAGGACATGATGTGAAGGAGGAGAAGTTCCGGCTTTTTTTTGAGGCCAACTTCCGGCTTTTGGCCTGAACACCTGGGTGAACCAAGTGCTACTTACTGAGATGGACAAAGGCTGTGGGTAAGAGGTAAGAAAGGGGAGCTGTCTCAAGGGTAAAACTGACAATTCTGTTTCAGCCTGGTTAATTTTGAGACGCCTAGTAGCCATCTGGGAGACACTCAGTGTGCTGGAGTTCAGGGGAGATGTCAGGGGGCAGATTCAGGCAATGAACATTTTTTACACCACAGAACTAGCCCTTCAGTAACTGTAATCCGCTGGGACTATTGTTTCAATGGGTGATCATAAAGGTTTCCTTTCAGCTGTGGATTGCAGACTGGAGGACACGAGAAAGCTGTGTTTCTGTATTTGTAAAACAGGAAAGAAGTGTTTGTCCCTTGCGAGTCCCTGTGAATAAGTAGAGGGCAAATGCATCACATTTAGAGCACATTATCGTATCTTGGGAGAATTACCTGGGTGTAATTCCATCAGTGTTTCAATAAATTAAAGGGATGAGAAGTCACAAGTGGTTCTGTATGATTCAGAACACGCTTTTAGGCAATGACAGAGAGATTTTATATGATATTCTTTGATACAGAGTGTATAACACAGGTTTTTAGAAGCAGCAGTTTTGCAAATTAATGCCTTTAGGTGTTTAAAATTTTCTTCTAGCACCTATTTTCATATGTACCAAATGACAAAACTGCAGTCAGTTTAATTCCTGAACAGAGCCCCAAACTGGTATTTGATTACGGAGCTAAAAAAAGACCTGGATTCCCACCAATGAATGATTAAAGCTGAAACTTCTACTGGAAATCCCCTCACATGCTTTGATGAAATTTGATGCTTGGATGTCTCATGCAGGGTCATAACCGGACTGCTCATGCACCGACAGGCGAACAGCGGCGCTACAGTTTTAAATTTACTGTGTCAAAACACAAGCGCCTCATGATCTGTGCTGCTTTTCTGCCCTATGCTAACAAGCTGAGGGATGGAGCTGGTTCTGTTTAGCAGTGTTTGGAGAGGTAACTTCCTGAGAAACTTGATACCTATTTTCACATGACAAGCAGGTTCTGATTAATTGTCACCTACTGCTAAAAGTTTTTGGAAGGACGTCTTGAAATTTGCTCACTAGACTGCGTGATTTGGATTTTGCAATGGAGATGCCCCTTGCTCTCAGATGTCACTAAGCAGAGGACATCTATGGACGGGAAAGTTTTGTAAGTCTCATCTGGGGAAATTGAGAATTATCTGGTTCACCTGGTGCTCTTAATCTTTCTCAATGCACGATTTCTTATTTTTAGAAATGAGAAATGGATACAGGTTAGGCACTCAGCTAATCCTTAGGGATAAACACCGGCGTGTGAAAATGGACTTTTCCTTCTGTAAAGAAGGAGAAGCTAGAGCTTTAAAGAAGTAAATTTGAGTCAATACAAGCCCCGGATCAATATCTTGTGGTCATTCTAATTTTGAAAATCCTACTTGCTTCTATTTGGAGGTAAATAATTTATATGTATCTATCGCTACTTTTATTAACCAGATAGATCCTGTTTAACTATGACTGAAATCCCTTCTTTCACTTATAAAATCTTTGGCAAAATTTTCCCTCTGTGGCACTAATACAGGACAGTTTAAAAATTTTTCTAATTCCATATTTATTTTTATGCACTACTGTTTACAAACTCTACAAAGTGTGCTACTGTTCTTATCTGTGCTTAAAAGAAAAAAAAAAAAACACAACTATACCAGAGATATTCAAGGAGAACACAGTAAGTTACTTCCAGCAACAGTCTTACAGTTCTAACTGACCCAGAAAGCTATAGCTCAGATTGTGAGACTCTTTGTCTTACAAAATCCTAAAGCTATGAAGACAATTCTTACTCTGGACACATTCTCTTTTAGTATCAGTGTTTTCCTGGCATCACGAATAAGACATGCTCTGTGTAAAGGAGAACAGAAAACAAGGTTTATTGAAAACATGTGATGATACAACCTAGGAACCCTCCCTGCACAGGCTAGAGATGGGCTGACGGAGTTCAGCACCAGGCCGAGGCTGGATGGTTTTTCGTTAACTAAATATGGAAAACTATCCAGAAAACACAGTTCTGAAATAGTTTCAGATGTGCACATTTTAACATTATGACCAGTAAATACTCCAGAAAACCACAGAAACATGATAAGAGATGGATTCTTAAGTCACAATATGGCAAATGTCCTGAGGATTAGCTACACTACTTTGATCTCCAAATTCTAAGCACAGATTTGGAGTCTGTGGTAGGGGCTAAAATCAAATATTTAAAACATTTCTCAAAAGGCAAAAGTGAAAAAAAGAAAAGACAGCCAAAAAGTAGTGCAGGAATAGAGTCTCTTATAAAAGTCTACTATCATAAGCATGCAGAATAAATACCTTATTAAAACATGATCACACTCACATGGCCAAGTTAGAGAGTTAAAGCAACAAGATTTGAAACAAGCAAATAAAGTTATTCTTCTGACAACATCTAATGACTGAGGGAAAGGTGCTTTCTTTTCACTTTGCATGACTTGGATAGTTGCCATCATTTTTCCCTTATTGGCTCATGTTAATAAAATGTGAGGTAACCCAAGACTAGACAAAATAAAGTATCTGTGAGTCAAAAAAAAAAAAGTATCCACTTTATGTACATAGGGGTTACCGTGGTGAGGGGATTAAGTTCCTCAAGTGAATGTCTGCTAGCTGACTACTTTCTGATTCTTCAACTCATCCAACATGCACTCGTGCGGAGTAGAAACGGCTAGGACCTGGGTATATGATATTGCAGGATGTAGACCGAGTGTGGAAAATGGACAAGAGAGTTGCATTCTATTCACGTGGGTGAGAGGACAGTTGGCACAGAAGACACCAAAATGAGTAACCCCAGTCATGGGTGATGGATATTATGATAGGATCACAACGGGTGCCTGGCTGGGGCAATTAACTCTGTGAAGGGGCCAGGAATGCCCTCCTTAGGGAAATGTAGATTGAACTATATTTAATAATCAGCCACAAACAAAACTGCAAAATTGCCTTTAATTGAACCCAACATCCTCCAGACACCATGTACACCATTCCTGAAATTCTTTATGACATCTAAAGAAATTCAGAGTAAAAATGTCCCTGCTTTGGTTCCCACTCTCTTCCTTTTTCTTTTAAAATATAATTTAGTCTTGTTTAAGATACCTAAACACTCCAGTGTTGGGCTGGAGGTGATACAGCACTTGGTTAGCATGTACAAGACTCTGCTTCAACTCTCAGCACTGCAAACCAAACAAGAAAACTCTCCAATTCTATGAATGTGGCATTGATAAAGATATGTTGAGAACAAATAACAAAAATACACAAAAAGGTGTTATTGAGTTGGTAATTTTCCTGGTTATATTGATTGATCCTAGGATTAATCAGAGGTTACACTAAACTGACCATTTCCCTGATTTAGTTTACTACATCTTTCTGTTCTTGTTTGCCAGGAGAATAGATTATATGCCAGGCATCAACTTAAGAACATTTCACACATTCATTTCATCTTCTTGAGCAATCCTCTGAGAAAACACACACAATTCCAAGTTTAAAATTTATCATAGGTATATATTAGCCATCCCAATATAGGTATACAAAGAAAATAGTAGTCAATATTTAAATTACACATACTGTGAGGTAGACCATAGGTGCCTTCTACTTGGTTTCTGAATAGTTAACACATTTATATGTTTTAAGTATGAAGATCATGTAAAGAGGTACATGATGAGAAATTCTGCTTCTATTCACCTTGTTCCCACTCACTACCAGGCAAACATTTTTATTCTTTTTTTTTTTTTTTTTTTTTAGTTTAAAAAAAAATCACTCAGTGGTTTTTGCAAAAGTACAAGCAGTATGAGTATATACTTTTGTATTCATTTTTCCTACACAAAACTAACACCCAGTATATTAAAACATGTTTCTTTTTTTTTTTTTTTGGTTTTTCTCCGGTACCGGGAACCAAACTCACGACCTTGTGCTTGCCAGGCAGGCGCTTTGCCGCTGAGCTAAATCCCCAGCCCCTAAAACATGTTTCTTAATTCTTGAATATATTGTAGAATTCTCCTATACCCATGCAGAAAGATCTTCACTATGTTTTATTGTGTAGATGTACCTTCATTCATTCAGCTAGAGTGAATATTTACTACATGTCGCAGGAACTACTGAGAAGTGGAATTCCTGGATCGGAGGGTAAGTGCTTATGTTGTTTGAGCAGATACTGCAATTCTGCTCACACTCACTAAAAGCGTGTGATCAAATCGCAGAGTTTTGCCAGTCTGATAGGTAAGAAAATATTATCATCTGCATTTCTTCATTGGGAAGCCTGAGAATGTAAGTATTTCTTTTTCTGCACATTTTCTGTTCATATCTATTTCCCATCTGTTATTTAGCACTGAGTTTCCCTGGATTTCTACAGCTCCTTATATCTTTTTTTTTTCTTTTTGTCTTTTTGAGACAAGGTCTTACTGTGCTGTTCTGGCTGGTCTTGAGCTCACTTTGTAGCCCAGGCTGGCCTCAAACTCACAACAATCCTACCTCAGCCTCCCAAGTGCTGGGATTACAGGCGTGAGCCACCATGCCCGGCCAAGAGCTTCTTATATCTTAAAGTGATTGGCTGTTTTTCTCTGATAAAAGTTGTATATAGTGTTCCACATTCTTCTTCCCACCTTGCTTATTGTTGCTGTTTTGCTGGTTGTGTGGTATTCTTTGATTTTACATAGTCTCATTTATCAGCATCTTCTTTTTAATTGTAGTTACAAACACCATCCCTGTTCCAAGGTTAGAAGGGAATTTACCCATTTCTGCTCCCCAGTATTTTTTATTTGATTTGTCTTTGAGTTATTTGGAGTTTACTTTTGATAAACTAATCATAAGATATGCATGTATTTATATTACCTTTTTCCAAGTAAGTGACTGGAAACTCCATATTTCTATAAGCAGAGTGAGCATGAGGTTGAAATTCATGAATTTGCCCACACAAAGTTAATAAAAACTTTGGAAAACAGTGATTTTTCTGTTGGATATGATGGAAATTTCACTGGAAAATACTACAAAAAGAAAGAAGAAAAGTAGAGTCTTAGATTTATAATTGGGGGGTCTCAATGTTAAGAACAGGAGTTTTCCGAGAGATGTTGGGTTAAGTCAAAAAATGTTCTCTTTTAAGAACACATGAGAACCATGAATATTAGTCCTAAATCTATGAAGACCACTTGGCCTCAGTGGCAATTTTAAATGTTGTTCTGTTGCAGTCATGCTTTCAGGCTTTAACTAACATGAATATTATATTTATCCTTTAGCAGGCAATCATAATTAGTATTGATCTAAGTAAAGATAGCTTAAATAAAGACTTTCTAAAAAGTAAAGTTAGATCTAAGTAATAGCTCTACAGGAATTTGTTCAGTGTTGGCTTTTTACATTAATTTGTCCATCAACACTTTATCTATATAAACATCAAATTTACATTAATTTGTAAAAGCATAAAGAAATGCTCCTTAGAGCCAAGGATATAGCTCAGTGGCACAGTGCCTGCCTGGCAAGCACAAGGTCCTGAGTTCAATTCCTGGTACCAAAATAAATAAATAAATAAATAAATAAATGCTCCTTAATGAGGTTATTTTCATTTGTTTCTTGATCCAAGTGGTGAAATATGCCTTTGAGCAACTTTTGCTTATTAAAATAATTTGTACAGAAAAACAGAAATGTGTATTTTGTACACAAATGTCATTTAAGTCAGCATAGGTAATTTACCACCATGAAATATTCTAGATCTTTCTATGTTTTAAATGGAATGGCAACATTTTAGAAAACAGCTTTGCAGTTTTTGACAATGTTAGACATTTACTATATACCTCAGTAATTCTACTTCTTAGTATTTACCCTAGAGGAATAAAAGCTCTGTTCATATAAAGACCTGTACATGAGGGCTGGGTACATAGCTCAGCAGTAGAATGCTTGCCTAGCATGTGAGAGACCTTTGCTTTGATCCACAGCAACAAGAGAAAACTAAAACAAACAAACTAATGAACAAAAAAATCTTGTACATCAATGCTCATAGCAACTTTATTTGTAATAGCCAAACTCTGGAACAATTAAAATGACCTTCAACAGGGACATGGATCAATGGATTAAAAAAAAAACTGTCACATGTCCATATCATGGAATAATATTCAGAAAGAATAAAATAGGAAAAAAGAACTCTTCTTGAGGTACATGGCAATTTAGATGGATCTAGAAATCATCATGTGGAGTGATAAAAAGCCACTTGCAAAAGATAACTTCTGCATGATTATGTGCATGTGACATTTCAAAAAAAATAACAACATTATAGTGCTAGAGAAAATAGGTGGTTCTGAAGGATTAACACTGAGTGGTGGGAGGAACTCTCAGAGGGTAACAGTGGAGATAACGTCCCAAGTTTTTAGGGTGCTGGAAAAGTTCTGAATCTTAATTGTGGTGGTGGTTAAAGGAATCTATGCATGTGATAAAATTTCATAGAAATATGTAGAAAAATCATGTGAATGTACAAGCTGGTGAAATCTGAGTAAGGTCTACAGTTTGGTTATTTAGTTTTTTTTTTTTTATTTTAAGGATAAAAGGAGGGAAACATTAACAGACATACAACATTTTACAACATATCACAAGCACAATACAGACAATACAGAGTT
>NW_004955488.1:7798047-7801025 GCF_000276665.1 Chinchilla lanigera | reverse complement strand
CCTACCTGGCTCTTTGCGCGCTTTTCGGCTGGGAATCGCGGTGGTATGAGTCCGGCCCACACTCGGACCCAGGAGCGCTGCAGCTCCCGGAGAACTCGCTGCCTGCTTCTTAGAAGATGGGAAGAACCTCTATTAATACATCCAGTTTGTGGAGGTTTCAATCCATACTAGGCATGATTATAAGGCAGAGTGGCACATGGCAGAGGCCTGCATCTCAGGGCGGCAGCACACAGCTCTACAGTTTGGTTAATAATATGATTTTATACTAGTTTGGTACTTGTATGAAGCTTATCATTGGGAGAAGCTGGGTGGAAGGAATATTCAAACATGGGAATTCTCCATACTATTTCACAATGAATTCCAAGAAAGGCTGAAGTTATTTCTAAATAAAAAGTTTTAAAAAAGACATTAGATATTAGAAAGCTGACTGAGGACAGAGGGATTGTTTCTTCTTCTTCTTCTTCTTCTTCTTCTTCTTCTTCTTCTTCTTCTTCTTCTTCTTCTTCTTCTTCTTCTTCTTCTTCTTCTTCTTCTTCTCCTTCTTCTTCTTCTCCTTCTCCTTCTCCTTCTCCTTCTCCTTCTCCTTCTCCTTCTCCTTCTCCTTCTCCTTCTCCTTCTCCTTCTCCTCCTTCTTCTTCTTCTTTGTCTTCTTTGTATTTTTGAGACAAGGTCTCACTATGTAGTTCAGGCTGGCCTTGAGCTCCCTTTGCAGCCCAGTCTGGTTTGGAACTCTCAGTGACCTTCCTGCCTCATCCTGCTGAGTGCTGGGATTACAGGCATATGCTAACATGCTCAGCTTGGAATTGCCTCTTTTATGATACTAACAGCTATATACTTTTACACTTTACATAATATCTGTTAAGGGGAGGAGAGAGATTTAGGGATAGGATTTAGACTTCATTGTATAGTTTATTAATTTGTTTCTGTGATGCACATGGGAGATACAGGAAAATAATGGGATGTCATACAAGGAAATTAGAACTGGATATGAGTAAGTATTCCCCTCCCTGTTCTCTTTGGTTTATATGCTGTGGGACCTTTGACAAAGCTCTTAATCTTAGTCTCAGTTTTTTAAGGTGTGAAATGGTACCATAAGCTTATCCAGCATTAATAGGGCTGTCATGGGAATAATGTGAGATGAGTCATAAATATAGTTTGCAATTTAAACTTGACATTTTATTCCATTGATGTAATAATGCCTAGTAATCCAACAACAGACCTGTTATGCTCAACCTTGAGGGAAGTTTTCTTATTTAAACAGATTTCTTAAATTAGTGTCCTATCTCTAATGTAGACACAGAAAATGACAATGCGTAGGCTACCATGTACTGCACCACAGTGAATTAATGGAAAGTTTATCAAAAGCCACAAAATGAAGAAAGGTACCCTCATATTTTGTTTCACAGAAGGCTGTGAGTTGAGGATTTAGCTAAAAGTAGTTTTACTTTAAATCCAGTAGGATCATGGAGGGAAATTATATGCTTTTTCTCCTATGTTATTGTTTATTTATTAGGGTAGTGCTCTGCATCAAACCTAGGATTTCACAAACAGTAGGTGTGCACCCTACCATTGAGCTACATCTCTGGCCTGATGTTTATGTTTTTAATCAGGTTTATTTCTGACAGTGAAGATGGTTTTGCAGTGTTTGCAAATGGAAACTTTACTTGTGTTTCAAAGTACAGAAAATCAAGAAGTCCTTTGTCAGTTCTGGCTAGAATTAGGAGTTAGGATAATCTGTTTGATGACATCAGACATATTCCAGTAGATGCCAAAAATCTGGATCCCCAGAAGAAAGTTGCTACCCTATGTAACAGTTGCCCCTTAATCTGTTAATAAATTCATTTTCCTTCTCTCTCATTCTTCTGTGTATAGATTAAATGGATTATACTGTAATTAAATTCAGCACTAAGAAGAGGGGTTTTTAGGAGTGAAGAGCTACTGGGGAGCCTGCATTCTAGTCCCAGCTTCACTGATGACTTGTGACTGAGGGCAAAGCACCCCCAATTCACGGTACCTCAATTTTCCCATTTATAGAGGAAGATAGAGAATGTCTCAGAAGTCCATAGCTCTGTTTTATGAACTGTATATTCTAATAGGGTTCCAAGTTCCTTTACACAAAGGTATTCTTTGAAGAACTAAAGATGTATTTTACTTTTTTGTTGTGATTCTCGATAGAAAATGAAACTTTAAAATCTAATTTTGAAGGCCTCCCACCACACAGCACATTATCCACATCCTTAAATACTGCAATCAGCAGCGCACCGAGTCTCTCTGTGATATTTATTAAAAATTTTAAAAGCACTGCAAAGATATACAGGAGAACATTTTCAAAGCCGTGTGCCACAGTTTAACTGCAGGAGTTTCACTGAAGTTAATGGGTTTCACACTGGCAAACTCTAAGCACCACTTTGAAAATTTACCCCATAGTGACAATTCAGTGCTTCTCATTGATCAAAAGTTTTCGGATAACATCTCAAGGCAAAAAGGGACAGTTTTTCAAAGGGGGTAAGTAATCTTTAATGAGATATATGTTCATTTCTATCATTATAGTCTGGAACCAAGTCTTTTGGTAAGAAGGCGCTCAGGAATTGCTCACCGGTGATAGTTACCAATGGAGCAATAAAAGTTTCCATTACATTGCAATTCCAATTGCTCCTAGAAAATACATTTTCTCAGGTGACCAGATGTAAGAATAGAAGACTGAGCAAATCATCAAAGGGAATAAGAAAATAATAATTTCAAAGAACATTAGAGACAATACAGAGTTTCACTAGGCAGGATGGTAGGAGTTCACCAATGGTTGTTATACTGCAAATTGCTGTCGTCACATAAGTTGCTCAGATTACCAGATATAAGCATGCAAAATTAGTCAAAATATAAAAAAACTTTTAGTCATTAACTGGTCCCCTCAACAAATCATCAGACACCAGCAGTATAGTTATGCCACCCATATATATATATATAAATAAATTTATATA
>NW_004955488.1:7686439-7797874 GCF_000276665.1 Chinchilla lanigera | reverse complement strand
GTACTTCCTTTTTCTTCTTTCCCTCATCCCTGTTTTCCTTTCTTTGAGCAATTTCTTCCTCTTTTTTTATTATGTATTATACATAACAATATGTAATATAGCAACCACTGTTAATCCCTGTCATTTGGTTTGAAACTCCCTATCATTTTTAAAGTCCTTGTGTCATTTTGTTTGTATTTTGCTATTGTTCTTTTTTTGTACTATTTTCTTTAAAATAGAAAAAGAAAATACGTTATCTTTTTAAATGTCGAATTTCATGTATCTAAGTGCAGAAATATGGAAAAGGCAGGGGGCGATTTTTCCCTTACAACTTATAAGCTATTTGCAGTGGTTTATGTATCCTTCACAATGGGTAATGATTTATATATTGCTGATGAGAAGTTTTTTTAGCTGAATAAAAAGCCACAGCCTTATATGCTCATACCTTTTGTTGATTATTTAGTGTTGTTTTTAACCCAAGTGTCCCTGATAGGTCTGCCAGCAGCCTCCTGGACCTTTACCCGGAAACCTGTTTGAAGTTGCCTTGCTCATAGCGCCCTGTGCCCTGGGGTTGTGACTGTTGCCTGTCTATCACCACATTTTACTATAGTCCCCAGGGCTAACTGGGCTCCAGACACAAACCTTTATGTCTCCTCCTTGTACATGGAAGGCATAGGAAGATAATGGGGTGTCACACAAGACGAGCTCATCAGGTGTCAAGGATCTTTGCAATTATCCTTCCTTAGCCTGGAATGACGTGTATTTAAATCTGTTCGTGATCCACTCCATTTTAATATTTAGGTCACCTCAACTGTACATTACTTAGACAGACTTTATTGGACCACTGAGTCTCAGGTAGCTCCAAGTTTTCTTTTTTAGTCTCCGGTATCTGAAACCACGCTTAGATATGATGGGACTTTTGTAAATACTTTTTTTTTAAGATGGCTAAGTTGAAAAGCTGGAATAATCTTTTGCTCCTTTGTTATATTCAATAAATTATGATGATCCATCTACTGTACTTATTACTCTAACTACCTCAATTCTATCACTTTTGCTGTGTAACACCATAATTAGTGTCCTTACTGTTGGATTAGCTCTTTTCTGAGGACGCAGGAGACTGCATTCTTACAGGTAGGGACCTTGTTTTACTCAAGTTTTTATTCTTTACACTACGATGGTGTCTCTGCCTGTGAATGAACTTTATATTTAAGTTATGATTGATTAAAATTAGTAAAGTGTATCATAGTGCTCTTTAAAGAAAGTTTATAGAAGTGGGAAATGTCTTTATTCTAAAGTTTATGGAAGTGGGAAATAATCTTTATTAATTTTCTTCTAAGAATACTTTTTTTTGGTCTTATTGAGATAGGGTTTCACTAAGGAGTTCATACTGGCTTTGAACTCATTTTGTAGCCCAAGATGGCCTTGAACTCACAGCAATCCTCCTGCCTCAGCTGACTGAGCGCTAGGATTACAGACGTGAGCCACTATGAATAGCCACGGAGTATTCTCTATGTGCTCAAATGCTATTATCATACTATAAGTTCATTTTGTGGACCAGGTCAACAGTCACATAAACAATTACCTATATTAATAATAGTCTGCCTGAACACCTAAATGCATCTAAACATCTGATGGCATTCCTAGGAGTAACATTACTTATCCTTCAAGATGCTTCCAATTTGGAAATGCCCTGGAAATCTGACGGTAACTTTGTTCAGGCATGTATGCAATTTGATACAAGACAAATATGCCTATTTGCTCCCAAATTTTCCCTTCAGGGTAGAAAGCAGTGATGAATAATCTGGTACAGTTGCTATAAACATGGCTGATATTGCTTTTAAGGTCATTTTATAATATCTGGCTTATTATTCAAATAATTCAAATAACTAATGATAAACATAAAAGTACTATGTTCTCTGTTTTTATTTTTTTAATCTCATATATTTGTTTATTCTTTTTTATTTTAAACAGAAAAAAATTTCAAAACAAGATAATATAAGCATAACAGTGGTTACAACATTGCGTATTGTTATCTTTAGCTTAGTTAATCAGAGTACAAGATATGGGCATTTCTTAGTTCATTGAAAAGAAAGGTTTGTGCTAATATTATTTGTTTTCTGTTTTTAGATTGATGATCATGCACAAAGTTCAACTAAATTTAATTTAAAATTGTTCAACAATAGTACTTTTTTCACAGCTGGGTAGGTATATTTTTCAGCGTGGAAAATAAGAAAGAAATCTTTGTTCCTTTGCCTTCCACATTCTGACTTCAAACAAATTTCTTAAGTCTTTTCTTACTTTTTCATTTATAAAATGAGATGCTTAGTGTTTATGTAGGATTAAGTGGGACAATATTTATAAAGTGCTTAGAGCTCTAATTTGTACATAATGGTTCTCAGTAAGTAATAGCTACTATTAACTAAAGGCAATGAAATGGCTTTAATGTTCTATGATCAATCCAACAGGCTTTAATAGCTCTTGGATAGTCCAGTTAATCATAGGAAGGAATCTTTTGTGGACTGAAACTAAGGAGTTTGGGCACTTAGAAGTCAAGAAAAGTTGCAGAAGATCATAACTGACAAAAAATAGCCTATAGGAATATAGTTTGTACTAAAAGGGAGAAGAGATTAAAGGGTGTAGAAAAAAACGACCCAGTTCAAGAGCAACTCTCTTAGGAGAAAAGATGGAGAGATAGACAAGCAGAAAAATGATGTCTCAAGTCCACTTTACAACCCACTGCGAGTTCTGGAACTCTCTGGTTTAACTTTTGAACATGTTTGTGCTTAAGTTACCTTGTAACATGATGATCTCACATATATATTACAGTGGTCTCAGTCATATGTGTTAATTGTCTTTGAATCAAGAAAGAGGCTAGCTACATTTTTAAATTAAAAAATACTCCACATTTTCCTGAAGAACTGTTATCTCAAATCAAAGGTAGATGCTCAATTCATGGGGAGGAGGGCAGTTGTGCTGTTATCTTCCTCGTTCATACTATTGTGGAAATATTACACGGAAGAGTGACTCTTAAAATAGCAATAAGAAATCTACTTATATTTTGCATCAAATACAGAGTCAGGGTTACTAACAGGCTGGTAGTTTCTGCTTTACTGAGACACACAAAAGACTGAACTATATGGCCTGTTAATATGTGTATTTCTGAGTCACCAAGGAATAAAAAATAAAGCCACTGTTGGGAATAATGTGTTGGTTTTCTGACATATTGGGGTATCTGTCTTTGGTGCTATTTGCAATTTTCAGGAAAGCCATTAATGAAAGCTGGAAAAAATGACTATAGCACAGGACGTTGAGGCTATTCATACATTCTGAGTACTGATGCTATTTTGGTGGATGACTTGTGCTTGAATGGAGAAAGATCATAAAGCATCCAGCACTGGTAAATGAAGGGCAGTTTAAGTAGTTTACCCCAAAATATACTTAAATTTACAAATCATTGATGAGATGATTATTGCCTACAACTACAGAAATGTTATTTTGAAAGCAACTTATGGGAGATATGCACATTGAACACAAAGGATGAAGGAAGAACGGATAAGATTTTACCAATTTTCCAAGCAAACTCTCATAAGCGAGCAGAAAAACAATATAGTCATGAAAGGAAGCCCTTAATTTAAAAAATTGAACTGACTTTTCTATTCTCTTAGGTGATGATTGTTTAAGATATGTTCTCTAAACACAAGTATATAATGATTTTTTGATTTCTTAAATCAATGAATTTTTGAAATGCTCCTGGTTCTGCCTGGATTTCAAGGATGAAAAGAGTGGGCAGTTCAGAAAGGGAATTACTAACATCTTTGGGAACTAGCCCACAGGACCGCTATCAAATTGGGTCCAAATACTATCAGTTGGTCAGTAAGGCAGGGTACTATCAGAGGCTTGCGGGCTGACCATGGATGCAGCTTCTGTCTCTCTCCCATGGGAAAAGGTGACAACATAGCTATGCTTGTAGAGAGCATTGTCATATTGAAGGCATGACAGCCAGAATTCTATCTTTACTGTGTTCTTTTCTTGAATACTCAAGACTTGTACAAAGACTTGGGTGTGCATTTGGCATGTTCAGAGGAATCAAACCTTACAAATTCAGGAAATCTTGAGAAGTTTTGGCTACACTTTCAATCTCTCATTCAGAATGGCTCTCATAGATAGATGAGAGAGATGTGTCATTTGTTTTGGTCATTTATCCAGTATATATTTGCTTGAATAAAGGAACCATAGGGCGCACTTTACCATTTTGTCAAGCATGTTTTGGACCTACTAAATAGGTCTAGAAAAGGTCTCAGGAGCCATCTAGAACAGTCTGCTACCTTCAAGCAGGTGACATTTGGGTCTGAGAGGTTAATTTTTACTAATTTCATATGGATAAGCCACTTTGAACGTGTTTCATCAGTTCAGCTGGAACCTAGATAAAAATTGTAACATGAACACTTAATAAAATAGTGAAAAATGCATGGCTATCATTTTTTTTTTTGCTTTTTTCTGGTGCCGGGAATGGGACTCACGACCTTGCACTTGCCAGGCAGGCGCTGTGCTGCTGAGCTAAATCCCCAGCCCCAGGTAAATCCCCAGCCCTTTTATTTATTTATTTATTTATTTTTTTTTTTTTTCTGGTGCCGGGAATGGAACTCACGACCTTGCACTTGCCAGGCAGGCACTGTGCTGCTGAGCTAAAATCCTCAGCCCCTGCATGGCTGTCATTACCATAAGTACATGTCTGGTCTTTGTTCAATTGGGAGTTCATCATATATTTACACATGGAATTTTCAGTCAAGCAATTAATTTAGTAGATGTAAACTATACATTGAAGGAAAAGGCCTGAACAGCTAAGAAAACTGTGATTTTTGCCTAAACCATGTGTTATGAAATTTCTGAGGTCCCTGTTGATAGGTGCAAAGGCAAGTAAGCTTACAGGTAACACAGCATCAGTTTTAGAAAATGACCTGCAAGGACCTGTGACAGAAAGGGAAAGATTAAAGGACTAAGATGTGATAACGGGCCCACTGTGGAAAACAGCTATCAAAAAGCAGCAGGCATCTGGGAAAGAACTTTCTTTTTAGCCCGCATGCCAGAAATACGTTGGCATTGCCTCTGGAATTGGAACAAAACCAACTTTTAATTGGTTTTAAAATCTGGAATGGAACATTCCTGCAGTCATCCATGAACCGACCTTATCCCGTACAGGTTGAGTGAATCCTGGCCAGCTGTCTGCCTTGTGAATTGTTTTGTTTGGGTCTCTCATGGGACAGAGAGTACTTGTTGTGCAGTACTTTCATGTCAAGTTACAGCCCTTCATAATGTTGCTTGAGCGAAGAATTCAGAAAGAAGAGAAATCATCAGGGAAAGAAATCAATGCCTTCACTCATTTGCCTTGTAGTTGGACAGACCTGCAAGGCTGGAAATTACCACCAGCCTTCTTTATATCTCAGGATGATAGCTCCCAAAATGAAGGCTTATTCTGATTGATGAGAAATAGGTGGGCTAATAGATCACATTAGTGAAGCCATACAGGTATTTCAAGATGGATTTAATTTAGAATGTCACTACTTTCATTATTGTAACTCTGAAGTTCCCTAAATTCTAGTTGAATTCTCCGGAAGTATATATCCTGCAAAACCAGCAGGAGCAAAGGGTGCTTCCTGACAGTGCTGTGGATGGGGAGGCTCCATCTTGGATCTACTCCGCTGCCGCCACAGGGGCAGGAGAAACGGAGCAAACGAGAGATGCTTCGACAATTCCCGACTTCTAAAACAAATAGGCAGGGCTGGGGATTTAGCTCAGCGGCAAAGCGCCTGCCTGGCAAGCGCAAGGTCGAGAGTTCTGTTCCCGGTACCGGAGAAAAACCAAAACCAAAACCAAAACCAAAAACAAATAGGCAAACCTGGTGTGGACGCGTAAGTCAGAACTACTTTGTAAATTAAAACCCCACTTTCTCAGGTGGGGAACAGGAGGAGTGAGAACCCTCCCCAAGGACTCCCAGCATTCAGGTTTGAATGGCTGTGTAAGAAGTGAAAAAGATGAGCCCGAAAACAAAACGGAGCTGTCTAATCCCAACAACAACAATAGCTTTAATGTATGAAAGTTTCAATTTTTGGATATGCTTTTAAACGTATTAGTGGAAGCACCAGATTTGAACTCCAGAATACCCGCTGGCATCTTCACTGAGCAATATAATGTTACAGTGAAAATGAGCAGAATGGAATCGCTGTGAAAGCACAGCAGATAGGGTGGTACTAAGATGCACTACTTCTTTGGTAATTGTGTAAGGATGGCAATCTTATTTCAGAGTGTAAAACACTTAGTCAAATCTAAGATTACCCACGCATAAAGAAAACCATATTTGCAATCATTCTTGATGCATATTAATTGATATACATTACCAGAAATAATATACTGGTATTCATTACACCTGATTAAGAGCACAGCCTGATGTCATATTGTACAGCTAACATTTTCATAGTGGTTGAAGTATGAGTTGCCTTCTTCAGGGTAACACTGAAGAACCATATATTTCCGTATAACTTCAGTTAATGTATATGGTATTCGAGAGGAGGATACATTGGCTCCAGTTCCAGCTCTACCACTTACTATGTGTATGCCTTTCCACAACTTACTTTGCCTTTCTGCCTGTATTTCTTCACCTGTAAAGTGAAGATAATAAAAAGATCTACAGTGTGCAAGTGAGGAGGTGAAGATTAAATGACTCAGCACTTTCTAAAACACAGGTGTGTGCTCCAACGTAAGTGCTCCCCGGATGTTTGCACTTACTCAAATGTTGCAAAGCAGAAGACAGACCAAAAGGAGGCAGAGTCACACATTCAGGGAGCTAGGACTTCAATATTCACCTATGACACAGAAGGGCTTTCGGGCAAACCTCAGTCTTCCTTGCCATCCTCTGTACCGACAACAGCAACCCGCTGACCAGATTCGAATGATGAACTCCAAACCAAAGACGACAATCATCACGAACTCCTAAAATATCAGATAAAATACATCAGAGAGAGAAACCACAGTTAGTAGCTCTGTTACTATTTCTGAGCACCCAAGCATGTTGACTAAAGCACATCATTGTTAACGTCTAAAGTTCATCTTGTAACAAAGAACACCTAAGGAATACCAAATCCTGTCTAAATTTCCTATAGTAGAATCTGATTCATCTTCAGGTCACTAATACTGCACATTTAAGAATCAGTCTCAATCCTAAATGTACAAGTCAAATAATGGTCCTCTCTCCTCTAAAATAGAAAGGGTAGCTGACTGCAGCTACGTGGTGTATGCAAAATATCTGAGTTGAAAGTAGATTCTGAAATACAATTGCCAAGTTCTAAAGAGAACAAAGCTTTCATTTTGCTGCAAGGGGTGACATAATCCCTAATCCTTTATGAGTTGTTCTCAGACAAAAAGAAGTAAATACTTAGAAGCGTACTGAGCTCTTTTGTTACAGTGTCAAAATCTCCTCATAAAACAGTGAGTTTCAAAAGCATTACCCTGTGTGTGGCACATACAGCCACTGCCAGAAATGAGACTCCAGATTCTCCATAACTGAAGTTTGCTAATTATTATGCTTCCTGTTGGCAACAGCTGCCTGGAAAACAACACCTGTGCCAGCAAAATGACTTTGAGATTATTTAGGAAGAGTTGTGAGTTAACCCCGGGGGAAAGGCCAGCTAAAGTGGCTCATTAAACAGTCAGTCAAAGGAGGAAAAACCAGATGAAATTTGTAAAAGGGAAGTATCTCTGGCACAAGATCAGCACAGTCACTTGTCCCTGTAGGGACTGAATTTATTAAAACTATTTTTCTCTTTAGAATTCCATTTCTTGTTTTTAAACAAGGACTGACTCCGCATCTATCATGTGTAACAGTATTTATTGATGGATGCTTTCTTATAATGGCTCCATTGTAAAAGTAATGCAAGGTATTTATTAAAGTTCAAATATCACAGAAATATGGAGAATTCTGGACAGTAAAGGTTCCAGTCTATACTCCATCCTGTCACCCCATGCCCAAGATAAAAACTGTTCCAAATTTATAACAATGGCACTTTATGTCGCAAGTTTCAGACAAATGTCTTTTTCCTTAGTGAGAGTGTGTAAAGATATTCTGGAACTTTGAAATCACTACAGAGACATCTCATTCTATCCTTCTGTTATTTTGCACTAAATAATTCACAAATTCTTCTCACAATGAGAAATGAATCTCCCACAGCATCGGTGCTTACTCATGGTGATTTAGAACTACTTACAGGATGCATTCTGAGGATGATTTTAAGTACCGATAACTAAAACTATCATTAATATACTTACTCATTAATGCTCTGAAGGATTTGTTTAGCTTGGGCTTTGAATATATATCTACTGAATCTATTCAAACTGTCCAATCACCTGTTTTAAATCCAGAACATCTTTCCACATATAGAAATCATGCTGAGACCTAAACTGCCCAGGTAGTTGTGCCTGTACCCAGCCTACGTTTAACTGCAGCTCCATTCTTTTTCCTATCCTTGCCATTAACTTTGATTTAAGCCAGGAAGTCTGCCACTGCAGTCATGAAAGGTCATGCTCTAAAGGGTATCCAAGAAAACCTGAAATGTGGCCTGAACCCCCAGGTACTACCATGCAAGGAGTTTTCTTTTTCATGAAAACATGACAGCAATAGATGTGCGTCTATTGTTCTTAAGAAAGTGACGTCCAGGCCTATTGTTTCTATGTGCAATGAGACAAGTTAAATTATATAGGTACTGCAGCTTTTAAAAGTAAGAGAATCAAATGGATAACCTTATCTGCCTAAATGACAAATAAGAAAAGGATTAAATTCATGAAAACTTGACAGAGAGAAAATAGATAATCTAAACAGTCTTAGAACCTCTAAAGAAATTTAATTTGTAATTAAGAAGGAAAAGGAAATGTTCAGGCTATATGGTTTCACTGCTATAATCTTCCAAATAGTTAAGAAAAAATTATTCCATTTCATATAGTTGCTTCCAGAAAATAGACAAGGAGAAAATACTTTCTGATTCATTTTGTAAAGGAGACATAATTCAGTGGAGAAAGAATGAAATCCCACCCATGAAAACCTCCTTAAAAACCAAAACCTCTCTGTACCTCACACTATGCACAAAAATCAAATTAAAATGTTCATGGGCTTAAATATTAAACATAAAGCAATAAGACTCTTAGTGAAAAGTAATAGAGAAGGTTTTGGGGATTTAGCTAAGCAAAGAGCTCTTAGACTTGACATCAAAAGAACAAATAGTAAAAGAAAAATTGGTACATTTGCACATCAAAATGAAAACTTTTGGTCTGCGAAAGCTTACATGAAGAGGATAAAAAGACAGATTATAGACCAGGAGAAGGTATTTGTAAACCACATACCTGATGAAGGATTAATATCTAGAATATATAAAGAAAACTTAACATTCAACAGTGGTAAAAATGTGATCACAAAATTGGCAAGCAATACGAATAGAATTGTCATAGTAGATGCTCCACACCAGAGGTGATGTGCTGATCTCAAATACTCACACAGAAAGATACTGGACATCTTAGTCATTAGGGGGATGCAAAGAAAAATTAGTGTGACATTATTACACTGACATCAGAATGACTAAAATAAAAAAAAAATAGTGACCAAAAGTAGCAATAACACAATATTCTGGGGAGAATGTGGAGAAGCCAGATAACTCCCATGTCCTTGGTGGGAATGTAAAACAGTACAACCCATCAAAAAAACAATATTTTATAGTGCATTGTAGGACTTAACAGACAGTCACCACCTAACTCAGCCTTGAAACTCAGGCATTCATTTTAGAGGAATAAAAGCTTATGATTATACAAAAACCTGTACATGAAGGTTCACAGCAGATTTATTCATAAGGACCAAAACTCTAAAACAGCTCAGATGTCTTTCACCAGGAGGATGATTAAACAAGCTGTCTTTCACCTCTATCATGGAATACTATTCAACAAGAAAAATGCATGAATTATTTGTACCACAACTTGGGGAAATCATTAGGGAATTATGGTGAGTGAAGGAAAAGCCAATCTAAAAGATCATACATCATAGTATTCCATAACTTTACATTATTGTAACATTTTGCAATGTTTCCTAAAAACATTTAGAAATGGAGAACAGATCAGTGGTGGCTAGGGATTGGGCCAGTGGGGGAGGGAGAGGCAGGCAGATGGGAGGGAAAGGTGGTCATGGTGATACAAAGGGTGACTTGAGGGAGCCTTGTGGGGACTCAGCTCTTCTGTTTCTTCCCTGTCCTGTTAAGTACACAAATTTGCACGTGTCATAAAACTGAACAGAGTTAAATGCACCTATATAAATATGTACAGGTAAAACCGGAGATATCTGAACTAGTGGACTGTATGGATAGCACTATCTTGGTTGTGATAGTGTACTATATCTTTTCAAAATGCTACCATGTGGGAAAAATGTATACAGGCTACCCATATATTATTGCTTAAAACTGCATGAGAATCGAAAATTGCGTCAGTGAAGTTTTTAATGAAAAAGTCCTGGTCAGGAATCTAGCCAAGAGATTAGACTTCTAAGAGGAAATGTATTTTTCTCCAAGTCCACAGGCTACCTGATGTTGCCTGTGTTGGGCTAGTGTTACTCTCTGAAGCACCTTTTAGATGAGGTTGCATTTTATTTTCAAATGAGGTGGATATGTTTTGTTCAGGTGAAATGATTTCGATGAGATGTGGTTCTTAGGACTCTTGCTTGGCCAGCCACAAAACAGGCTCTGCTGCCTTTGCAGCACTTGGGCTTCCCTTGGTTCTAGTTGAGCTAAATTGCTGAAGAGATTAGTGAATAATATGGCACATGATTTACTGGGAGCAAAGTTGAACGGTATAGCTGGTATTATTAGTATTAACTCTGTCCTTCCTTGCTGAAGCTGGTAGATATTTGGCTTTGTCTGCCATCTTGTAGAACCAAGGGCAGGGCTTATGATTTGTGCCGCCTATGTGGAAGGAGGTACAGAATCTCCTCATCAGGGTTCACACAATTTTGGTAAAACATAGAACATCTTTTCTATTCTTATTAAAGACCAAGGAAATGCATGTAGAAATGAAGAAACCTACAAAGCAGTGGTAGTGCTCATCTAGAATTCTACAGTAGCTATTGAGACTACTTGTGTAGCTTTAATTAACCTTCTTTTCCAGATACTGAAGAAACTTCTTTATATGTTACATCAGAGGACTGTGACATTACATTCATTGATGTATTTGGCTTTGATATATCATTCAAGATCTATGTCCTTTCTTGCAGTTACTTATTTTTTCTAGTCACTTCAAGTGGTTTTAAGTAAAGACCGATTGATTTTTCTTGGTACAAATTGACGATGCCTAAAAGCACATGTTCTAGTTGTTTTCTCTCTAATTAGCAGCACTATTCTTTAAAACCAGTGACCTTTGTCTAATCTACAAGCTGTCTGCCATGACTATGAGTTTTTTATAGCTAGTTTTATGCCATCAAATAGCATTTTTGTGTAGATGAAATACCAGCATTAGAGACCCTGTGACATGTGCACCAGTTCTTGAAGAGCTGCGGCTAATTAGACATACAAAATTGGAACCACTGCTTCATTGCAAATATCAACACAATAAATTTCTGGTTATTTTTGTTCCTGTGTGTGTGTGCGTGAGCAAGTACATATACTTAAAGTAGCATAGGATGAGCAGGCCAGCATACCTCCTCACATAATCCTGGCAGGAAAGAATTTGTGACATCAACTGCACTGTAAGTTGCAAAGAAAGGCATCAGATGAGTTGCACTTATAATACTTTGTAATTTGGTAAATTCTACCAGTCTAATTCATAGTTGTGGAATTAAATTCAGATTGAGAAATGGCTTCTCACTTAAATCGGAATGTGGAAATACATATACATGATCTTTTTGACTCTTCTTTCTTTGGAGAACAGAAAACTATCCCAAAAACATATTTACCAACCATTACCTATGGGATAGCCTTTATTACCATCAATTAAATTTTCAAATTTCTCCTTATTTTTTGGAAGATATATTAACTATAAGTGTACTGGAAGGGAACTAGAAGGAATGAGTATTTTTACCAAAGGAACTGACTCCACCCAGTGAATGAAGATGCATAAATACCTTCACAATCATGCGGTATGGTGCGGCTGGTGAAAGCAAGACAGAACTCTAAAACGAGGGCAGGACATAGAAGTTGGAGTGAGGTAGGGTGGAGTGGGGATAGCAAAAAATTCAGTGCGGTATAAAAGGGCATCAGTACTTCTTGCCTTGGGAAATAATGACAGAGAGCGTTTTGAAAGAGTACAACTGGGGCTAGCGTCAGTGGCTGGAAGGCCCAGACGACCTTACTGGTGAATCTGGGCGGTACCAGCAAAACCTCCACAGGTCTACACTCTGGTTAGTTAATTCTTGAGATTTCTCTGTACACGATTTATCTGGTCAGGTTTTTCACACTTGCTCAAATGTAACTCTCCCGTAAAGCAATTCATTCAAGCATACTTATGACAGTGTCCATTGTTACTTTTAGATCTAGGGTGTTCCTTCAAAGCCTCATGTGTTTGGAAGGTGCTTGGATCAAGAGGGTGCAATAGCCGATTTGCTGTTACGAGGCAGGGCCTGGTCCGAAGAGCGGGTGACTGAGGGCAGGGTCTGGAAGGGTGTGTGTCCTCTCCAGTTCCTCTCTTCTTTCTCTGCTTTGTGACTGCCATGAAGTGAGCAGCTTTCCTCTGCCCAGGCCCTTCCACCATGCCTTCCTGTCTCGAAGCCAGCCAACCACGAGCCCAAATGTCCAAAAACCATTAGCTGAGATAAGCTATAGGTGCTGGCTACTGTGTCTCACAAGTGTGACTAAGCCATCAGATTCTCTCTGAGGGTCTTTAGCAGAGGATATCAAAGGTAAAAGTTTGAAAATAGCCCATTCCAAATGATTGATATGCATTTTGTCACAGAGGAAGGCTGGGTCATTTGTTGAGCTCATGGGTCAGGAGCAGGAACTAGGTATCCCCTTTCTGGGGAGGATGGGATATTTGTGATTTTGATGGTTTATGCTGACTTTCACCTTGATTGGATTGAGAACCACCTAGAAATTTAGTAAGGCACATAGGGTGTGTCTGTGAGGGTGTTTCCAGAGATAACTAGAATATAAATCAATAATGTGAGGGGGGAGAATAGCCTGAATGTGGGTTGTATCATACAGTTGTTTGGGGGCCTGGGTGGAACCAAAGTTGCAGAAAGAGAAAACCTGCCAACCCCAGTCCCCTACCTGCAGCTATGTTCCACTGTAACCTTTCATCATGAAATACCTCACCTCAGACTCATAGCAATGGAAGACCTGAAATGAACCTTCTGTCCTTATAAAGTTGATTTTATCAGGTGTTTTGTCACAGGGATGGAAAGCTGATGAATGCACTGGTTTCCCCAGAGAGTTCAGCACAGAGTGGTCTTGTGAATCCCAGTTATCCACTGGGATGCCGTGATGAGGACTCCTCCCCCTTTTAGTGACTTTAGATGTTTAGGAATGAGTTGGCAGCCACCGGGTATCATTATGCCTGCTTAGTATGAGGTCCCGACCCACATAGTCCTTCATGAACGTGTTTTATATCTAAAAGCCATCTATCTATGCATCAGCTCCTTTCCCTAATCCAGGAAGGGCCTGTCCCTGGGACTAACCTACAGTGGTGTCCTTGAGGGAGGAACCTGGTTTTCCATGCACGCAATGGAGATTCACTTCTGCTTCCTCCACTGAGAACAGAAAACAACCTCACTGAGCTCCTTTTGGTCATCCATCCTTTCCCACCTAATTAGATCTTAATGGGGTTGAGATTTATATGTGTATGTGTGCATACAACCACATGGATATATAGCAAGGATTGGAACAAAACCTCTGATTCATGAACTCTAATTTAGACAAATTGAAAATGGGTTTCTGAATGGAACCCAGACAGTCTATTCTCTTAGGCTTTAATGAATTAATCACAAATTAACCAGTTCAATTTAGAATCAAAATGGAAAGCCCTGAATCGGATTAAAATGGAAACACTGTGTCTCCAAAATAAATGAGATCAAGTCAAGTTTTCATTTGCTTCAAATAGCTAATCTCTCTATTTCTCATTAACCTATATAGGCTTTCCTTCTCTTAAGAACTATATAAGTTTGCCTCCAGATTATATGACTGATAATTTTAAACACTGCTACTAGAGATAAAATTAGGCCACTCTGCTATCCTCCCCTCCCCTACACGGGGGATTGAACCCAGGTACTTGTGCATGCTAGGCAAATAGTCTACTACTGAACTATAAGCCTCCAAGCTTTTAGTTGTATAAGAAAACATGCAAGGCCACTGGGTATTTCTCATAAAATTTAAACATAAATTTAAGGTACTTAATAAACATATAAATAAGATCTCTTAAATAAACAATGTGTTGAAAAAATGAGAGAAACATCTTTAGGCTTGAAAAAGCAAAGCAAATAAACCAATCTGGCGATAAAAACACTTCTTATCTCCTTTTAGTGACATTTACCTTCTGTACTGAGGTGGATGGCTGTAGAAAGACAAGTGTCAAGATGGGTTTTGTGCTGCTGAGAGGCACAAGAGGAAATAAGGTCAAGGCTGGGCATGCTTTTGTAGAATATTTTTCTTCCTCACGAATCACATCTCTGTCCTTACAGCTGCCCTTTCCTGGAGAACATCCCTTGCTTTTATAGTAGAATGTTCTTTGAGTTCCAGAAAATGTGCCTTTTTGCTGCTCTTCCAGAGGAATAACATGGTTTAGCAGAATTAACTGCTTTGTGAGTTTTATTTATAGGTGTTCTGCTTCTCATGGACTCACTTCACTAATTGTTATGGCTTGTGTCTAGATGTCCCCCCAAAGCCTTATATGGTCATAGATGGAGCTCTTTGGAGGTGGCCATATCTAGGGTGTGTGATGCTGCGATCAAGGATGTGATGCTGGGATCGATTCATGGTGCAATGCTAAGACTAATGTTGCCCTATACTAGGTGTGGGTGCTGCCTGCCCTGAAGGGGAGGGAGCCTGGATAGGATATCAGGGACACAAAGAGTGTCACTTGCTGATTGCTACTTGCTGCCTTCTGCCTGCCATGAACTGTTTTTCCTATATGATTCCCCTCTACCTTACCACGCTGCCTTGCAGCGAGTCAACTGTGGACTGAAACCTCTACAAATTCCGAGCCAAGTAAACCTTTCCTCCTCTAACTTTGTGAGTCAGGTGTTTTGTCTCAGAAAAAAGTAACTAAGACACCAATATATGCTGAATATTGTAAATATGCAGGATGTAAGATGAAGTTGTGTTCTGCCACCCTTGAGGAGTTTCTGAGATATTAGGGCATGACAGGTACACATACCAGAAAATTCCACCAGTGTGTCTTCAGCATTGCCCAGTGTTGGTGCGTGGAGAACTACTTAACATCACCGTGACCCCTCTACTGAGGGCAGGCCTGCACTGACCATCCAAGTTTCTTTCGGTTCAGGGCTACAAGATCAGCAAAATTCAATTAACAAAGTGTTTCACTAATCTATTAAAATTCTGAAAAGGAGATAGTTAGAGGTTGAAAAGTGGGAATGAGTTAATGGCCTCTGATCTTTTCTCCTCACTTGCTTACTTAGTTTTACTGACACTAATTGTAATGAGAGGGCAAATGGCTTTATACTGCCAGATGTCTTGGTATCAGTCTGGATTTATTCTGATTAACTTAAGATATAGGGCACTAATTACCAAATTTCCCTTCTATGATTTATGCCAGTGACTAATTTTCTTTTCTTTTGGGGTTCCCAGATGATTCTCCTTTTTTTACTTTTTTACTAAAATGATGAAGTTGTCCACCAATGGTTGTACTACTGTGCTTAAGAAAGGCTGGGGAAAGAAAATAAAAGCAAAAGACAGTTTGTTCTTTTTATTTGAACATGTTTCAGGCGGAATTCAGACATGTCTTGGGTTTTTAGGGAAGTAGAAGTTCAGCGTACAGGCAAAGTGGCTACTGAAGGCTAAACAAACCCAGCCCGTGTGTTCCAATAATCCAGGCATGGGGAGGGCAGCACCTATGCTGTTGGAGAGGCTGAGACCCAGGAACCTCAATCTCTGGGCTACCAGTGAGGGTGTACGTCTTATTGGTAGCATATAAAAATGATGGGCATAATCTAGAAGAAATAAAAACCTTTAGGGTCATGGCTTTCAGAAGAGAAAAAGCCAGGTTGTGTCAGAATGAAACAGGAACCAGATATTGTCTTGCTTCTTTCCTATACCCTGAGCCTATAGCTTCCCTATACTCTCACATGCCTCTGAAAGAAAGAGAAGTCCACATGATTTCCTCAGCCATCTGACTCAGGTTTCTGGTAGACCTCCTTGCTAAACAGATGTTATTTTGATTCAAAGCCCACTCCTGCCTTCCTCCTCTGCAATCCGTGATCTTAAGCACCAAAGTGCATTTTATTACCTAAATTATAGGTTTTCCCCATTACTCTAATGTAGTCTTAGTGTGCTTCAAGGGAACATCATAACCTTTAGTGAGTTTTACAGGTATGAGAGGAATCCACAACTCTGTGTTCATACTGCAGGTACACCTGTATGCTCACCTGCAGAAAAGCTTTTGGAGTTTGACACTGGGATTCTGTCAACTAGTCTCATACAGAAAACATGAGCAATAAAAACTCAAGAATAAAAATATACAAGAGACCTTCTTAACAGAACATAAAAACAGAAAGTTAACATTAGCTCTTAATATAGTCTCTGACAGACATAAAAATTAACTGTCCCTAAAGTACATACATTAATAACATTGTAACAATCTTCCATTAAATTTTTCTAAATTGAAGGAAGTTTGAAATTTTCCTCCGTCTTGAGCATTTAGATCACAAGGAAATTTCAAATATATGCAGTTTAATTTATAGTAACAGTTTCAATACTATTAACTATGTGAATCTTCAGTCTATCCTTTATGAAATCTGTCATGATTCTGAGATATTCATTTATCTATCTAATTCTTGCCAGCCAGCAATTAAAATTTCTCAAGGCCAGTAATGCTATAAATCAACTATACTCTTAAACTGCTTGAGATGAAAGGGCTGTCCATAGAGGATCTTGAACCAATTTATTGAATAATTTTGCCTGTTGGTCATTTGAACTATTAAACAATTGATTAAGCATGAATATATCTTCTATATCCACTGGCTAAAGAAAAACTGAAATGATGATTAAAAATATCAACCTGGGAAATGTCTAGGTGTTTCAAAATGCTAGTTTTTGTTATTTCTAAGCATAAGGCACAACATATGGCAAATATTTACCAATTTGATTTAAATGTTGAGTTATCTGGATAGCTGAATCCAAGGAAAACATGGGGGTATTTCCTGTTCCTATCACAGCATAGCTCTCTGTTGTAGTATTCACCAAGCCACTGTCTGATTCTCATCTGTTTTTCTGAAGTTTTGTTGTTGGAGAGAAAATGCCTGATCTTGCTATGTCCAGCTTTTCTTTTAGGCAGAGATAATTCTCATTGTACAGAGGCCATCATTCTTATTAGCCCATAATAGTACTTGGAATGTCATGACTGCCAAGTCTCACATCATCAGTATATATTAATTAGTACACCACTGCCTGCTCACACCTATTATATACACCTGCCAAACAACCTCTGCTGGGAGATGGCCTCCATCCATAGATGAACTGCCATCATTGGGACTGATGTGGAAAATCACTTAGTGCAGGAGGGAACTGATCTGGCACAGTAACATGAAACTCTGTTCTGCTCTCTTGCTCTTTTATTTGGTTGCCCATTTATTCCTATCCAGCAACATGACACTTGATTTGGAGACCATGATGGTAGCATAAGGTAGTATAAGGACACGGTGAGAGGACTGAGTCACAATTCTGACATCATGTACCCCGCGATCAAAACCATGGAAATGTAAATCCATATAGGGATTGATTTAATAGAACATAACAAGGGGGAGGCTCTGGGCACACATAACTGTTAGAAGTAGGGATCTGCCCCAGGAAAAAATGCACTGGAGAAAGGAGTACATGTTGTACCATTTCCTACGGAACCTGGGATGCCTGAATAGAGGCAAAGAGATACCGCAGTGTCAGGTTGACCTTTTGTAAAATCTATACAAAAGAAGTCCTGGAGCAAGGTACCCTGAAGTGAGTCTGCAGTGAGGCTAGAATGACTGGGGTGATTGGGCTCAAGGCAAAAAGAATGAGGAGCCCATGGGGTGGATTTTCCTCTGGAAGCAGGGGAGCTCTGAGAAATTTCCCTGGTTAAAAAGGAAATCTCGAGCAACTACTTTGAAGATAACAATATGCAATGTACTAACTGTTGCTACTCTCGTATAATCTTGTTTTGAAATTTTATACCATTGTGTTTAGTGTTAATTTTTCTTTTCTTTAAAATAGAAAAAGAAAAGGGAATCTCACCTCTGTCTTTTCCACCTCCACCCCTTCATCCTGCTGACTTTGCAGGCTAGTTTAGGAAGCCTCCCTTGAGAAAGGAACACTGTCAGCTCCCCTACAAGTAGCCACCTACGGAGTGGTGTCACTCAGAGCCTCTTGCTCTGACTGCAGCTGGAGGCATCTATGCAGATGTGGGGATGGGTGACAGCTTCCTGCTGCTCCCACCTCCAGTCCTTGTCTTGGCAGGCAGGGAACAAAGGGATGTTAAAGCAAGGGGTTTTCCACCCATGGCAAAGCGTGTCTAAGAGCTGGTCATGTATAGTGTTTCCAGATTAGCTTCAGATACCTAAGACTGTATATCACCAGTGAGTATGCATTGCTTACATTGTTGAAAATTTCAATTTTTATTTCTTCCATTATTTGACTCTACTTGTTAATATGGTTTCAATGGAATCTTCACCAGTGCAGAATTTGTGATCATTCTGACTAGAGTTTGAGCACAGCTTATTTTTGTATCATTTATTAAAAGGACTTGCATGGTGTCTTAGTTACTTTTCTCTTGTTGCTGAGACAAGATACCCAACACCTAAAGTTAAGAGGGAAAAAGGTTATTGAGCTCATAGCTTGTAGAGAGTTCAGTTCATAATTGTCTGACTCCAAAGCAAGGTGGCCTGGCAGAGAGGCATTACAAAGGAGAAACAGTTCATGGCAGGCAGAAGGTAGCAAAGCAAGCAACCACAGGACAAGACAAGCCTCTTTCTGCCCCTTGTTTTGTATCCAGTCTAAGAGGATTAGGGTTGTATCAGATCAATCAGTGAACTGATTTATTAATCACCCACCCTTAATCCTAGCACCTTTAAGCCTAACAGTACCATGAATCAGTCACACACTGTAGATTCCTCTGAAAAGCCCCACCTATGACTGCATGTAGCTATGCAGGGACATTTAGACACAAGTCATGACACTAGGCAAATTAAGAATTGATATGAGAGGCCAAGGGGGAAAGTTTAGCATATTTATAAGGAAACAATTTTCAAGATTCTTAATAGCACTTATTTACACTTAAACAATTAATGGAATAATTGCAACTAAGCTGTTTCATTAATTAAAGAAAACCCAGAAGGATCTTTATTTGGCAACAGTTTGTTAGCAGAGATTTGCTAAGTATCAACGCAATGGAAAATTGATAAGAGATATGCCTCCTTCTAAATTCTAATTACCCCCTTTCAATCATCTTAAATGTTTTCCAAATATGAGGTTGTCATTCTAATAAGCTGAGCTAGCTGCATGAATTAGAATGCAAATATGTGTTGGTCTGCGCCATAAGCAGCTCCAAGACCCCTGTTCTTTGTAGAGGAAGTTCCCAGGTTGGCAGCATCGACCAAGTGAACCAGAGTCTACAGTGAATCCAGGGGATGGAGATCCATTTCCACAGCCCTGTCTTCACATTTCTTTTGACCTGAATTTGCACATTCTGTTCTGATTCTTTCCGTACTTCTACAGAAAAGTACACATACCTGTCCAAGTATACAAGCTTACTTGCTTCCTCTCTTCTTGGTGTTGGCCCCAGAGTACCCTGCAATGTCCCAGAAGCAAAAGGCCAGCACAGTGATTTCCAGGCTTAGGGTCAAGAACAGGGAGCATGAATTTGTTTACAATGGGAGGCTCAGGACAAAAAGCAGAAAATGAAAGTTCCATTATGTTCCATTGATTCATTTAGTAGAACCCAGGGGCTAGAAGCAGGATGGGGTTCCGGCATCTACAAAGTGCATATAATTTAACTTCTCTTCTTTTGCCTCAGGTTCGTTTTCTATAAAATGGGGATGAAACAATCCCTTCTTAATATGATTGCTGTTAGAGTTTAAATATGCTAATTTTGTCACAGTACTTAAAACAGTGTCTGACACATGGAAATCACTCTGTGATAGTTCAACAAAATAAATGTGTTCAGTATATATTTATTGAGTGCTTTGTATGTGCTAGGTACTTTTCTAGATTCTGGGCATAGAAGAGTGACCAGAGTGAAAAATCCATGTTCACTTGCTGCTTCTAGTGGAGAGAAGCAGGTGGTAGGATGAACAGGAACATTCTGCAGAGTGCTGGGAAATGAACGCTGTAGAGAATGATGAAAGAGAGGCAAGGAGTTGGGAAGCGCTGGTAGGCTTCCCGCTTTCAATAGGAGATTCAGGGTAGATTTCTCTGAGAAGGCTTGAGGTTGTTAAATGAGTGAACCAACCAGCTGTCTGATAGAAGAAGCTTCTAGAAGTAGGGATCAGTTGAAACAAGCCCTGGAGATGTGAATGAGGAGCAAGAGACCAGGGGGCTGAAGGAGACCGAATAAGAGGAAAGGGGCAGTGGTGAGGAGAGGTGTGGATGGGAGGGCAGACTCTGCAATTTTTAGTTCACTGTAAGAACTTTGGCTTCCACTCTGAAAAATGAAGCATGTGCTCCAGGATAAAGGCCTCAAACAGAAGCAGTTTGGATTCTCTGTCTCCCCATCATAGCTATTCTCGTGTTTTAGAAGGTTTCGGTAAAGATGGGAGAGCTCTCTTAGAGGAAGGAGGCACCCACACATGCTCCAAGGAGCCAAGCGTGGAAACTGGGACACAGCTCGTATGTATGTATATTCTGGGCAAGAGAATAGTGATGAGAATCTAAGCTAAGAGGAAGGCATTCCCCACACCTGCTGAAATCAGAATCTTCAAAAAATAAACATATCCTTATGAAATAGCTTTCCATAGTTGTCAGAACCTTCAGAATAGTTCCTTCTGTTCTGCTTGCTGCCCAGGGACCCAGCCCATAGCTCCTCAGTCCTGGTCCTCTATGTGGCCCGGAATGGACAAGCTTCCAAGAGTGGCTCTGAGGAGATGAGGAACAGTGTCAGAGTCGACATTGTTCATTGGCAGTAAAACAATGAGAAATGGCAGATGTGGAAGAAGTCATCTCACTTTAGAGTTTAATGTACTTTGTAGTACAAATTGAAGTGAAAGTTCAGAGCACTGGAAAGGTAAATTTGTAAATTTGTGTGACACCAATTATGGATCCTTCTTTTCTTTCTTTCTTTCTTGTCCTTTTTTTGGAGACAGGGTCTTACTATGCAGTTCATGTGGGCCTTGAGTTTGTAGCTCAGGCTGGCCTCAAATTCACAAAGATCCTCCTGCCTCAGTCTCCTCAGTGCTGGGATTACAGGCATGCACCACTATGCCCAGCTTGCTCTTTTTCTTTTTCTTTCTTTCTTTCTTTCTTTCTTTCTTTCTTTCTTTCTTTCTTTCTTTCTTTCTTTCTTTCTTTCTTTCTTCTTTCTTTTCCTTCCTTCCTTCCTTCCTTCCTTCCTTCCTTCCTTCCTTCCTTCCTTCCTTTCTTTCTTCCTTCCTTCCTGGGAATAAAACTCAGGAACTTGCGCTTGCCAGGCAGGCACTTGTGTCACTGAACTATATCCCAGCCCTACAGTGCTTTCTAACCCTGTTCTGTTTACATTCTTCTTGTTGAAAATCTGGATCATCAATTGTATCACAACAGTTTTGATAAAATTATTCTCTTTTCTCAAATTTTGTTCATATCAGGCTGAGAAGTCTATAGAATAGCATGAAGTTAGTGAAAATCAGATCTTTTTTTCACCATTTCTGACAGCTGAGTCAAAGCTAGGGAGAAAAGACTTCAAATTTCTCTGATTCTGTGGCTTTGGCGTTGTGTGTAAAGGAGTGACCATACAGTGAGGACTGTGATAGAGAAGGCATGGAAAAAATAATATTATCTTTCCCCGCCTCTCAACCAGATGTGCAGAAAAGCTTATGGCATATCATTGCTACTAATACCTTAGTGCTGACAGCTGTGAGTGTTGGGAAGAAACTGTCCGAAGCAATGCTGTACGTTGAGAATGAGGTGCTGGGATGACTGCCCTCACACAGACTGCAGTAATACTCTGTAGGTGGGGACCTAATTACCACCAGCTGAGTGTACTTATTTGCTCTGGTTATATTTTGTCTGTTGGGAAGAGAACGTACTTGAATAATATTTCTGAAACATCTGAAATTTCAGTCCTGTAAAAAGTGGCCAGACATTAGAGTGGCTAGAAATTTCCATCTTATAATTTATAAAAGTTGTTGGCAGTTGAAAGAAACATAAAAATGAATCCTGGCTCTGGCCAGGGTTAAATTATATTGAAACTTTATCTCATCCTGCTATATTTCTGAATATTACTGAGTCAAGAGAAAGAGAAATCCCTCATTTCAGACATTTTTTTCTTGGGAATGTTCCAAGGCAATGAATTCTTTTCTTTTGCCTTCCTGTCCTCATCTCCTGAAAGCCATAATCTTTGATTTTTAAAAAATCTCCAGTTATTGTCTTATGACATACATGAAAGGAAGTTCAGATCTGAGAGTAAGGCTTTTTGAGTAAGGCTTTTTGTTTGTTTGAGTTTAGGAATTTTTGTCCTTTGCCTCATTCTATCTTTATGATGCTGTGCCAGTGATTGAACTCCTGCAGTGATCTAGGTAAATAAATAGGCTTAAGGACAAGGGCTGATTGCTTATAGTTCACATCTGAGGTGAGGGATTCTCAAGGGAGCAAGACCTTATCTATGAGTATTAGGAAGTAATTGTGATTGATGCAATAATAACTGGAAAGAGAACTGACTTTGACATGATGCTAGATTACTGCAAAACACTGATGCCACACACCCTGGATGCTTTTGTACATGAAAACCAAACCAAAACAAAGCAAAATAAAAACTAAGTCTCCCAAGGTGTTGCACTTCTTGCAGAACTTCATCTCTGTGTTCCTCAGGAAAAGAGGCAGCAACAAGAGATTGCGATCATGCAAATCTTCATGACCTTTAATCCCGGATTTAGGTTAAAGAATGATTCTCACTGAGCCCTTTCTAGAAATTTTGTTTTTAAAAGGTGAATTTCAATGGATCCTCAGTGCAGTGATAATCCATAGCTTCTTTAAGGAAAGAAGGCTCTATTTTCAATGGTGCTTCTATTATGCAGAACTACCAAGATTTTGTGTTTTGTGTTTGCATGTCCCCCCAAATCCTCCTGCAGTCATGGGGTGGGCTTCTAGATATTTGAATGATTCACAGTCCAATGCTGTGATTATGGGTGTGAGCCCTACACCTGCCCCGGGGTGGACAGTTTGCATATGTAAGGGAGAGAAAGAGGCTGCTCCCAGCCACTCTTCCCTTTCGCTTTTTTTGCTTTTGCTATCTTCCACTGCCATGAACTGTTGCCCTCTGCCATGTGCCACCCTGCCTTGGAACTAGCCAAGTATGGGCTGAAACCTCCACAGACGGTAACTTAAATAAACCTTTCCTTCCTTAATTCTGGGTGTCAAGTATTTTGTCTCAGCAGAAAGAGGTCTGCAATTATTGACCTTCTTTCAATGAGAGAAAAGTAACCAAGACAGGCTGTTATAGCTAATAATGTAACAAATCACATGCCAGGGCTGAAGGTTGTGGGAATGCGAAGCCACATCCTGAGAAGGTACTTCGGGAGCTATCTTAAGTCAACAGCCTTCTCCTTTCCTCCAGTTTACCTTTTCCATTCCAGTTATTCAGCAAAGAGTAGTCAGAATTATCTCTCTCTAAATCAGGTTTGACCAAATTATTGACCTCTTTCAATTTCCATCACTCATAGCACAAAATTTAAATGACTTTACAATAGCCCCTCTGTCCTTATTTGTGGGAAATATATTCATATATATATCTTGTCATAATATACACATATAATGAAGATTATCTGATAAATTATTCACCATAAGTAATAAATAATCAATAGTAAAATAGAACATTATAACAATATACTGTAATAAAAGTTATGCAAATGTAGTTCTCTCCCATATTGTAATGTGATCATCTTCCTTTTCCTTGTGGTGATGTAAGATGATACAATGCCCACTCAAGAAAGGGAGATGAATGATAGATATTGTGACCTTAGCATATGGTTTTATTTTTCCTTACTGAGTTGAGAACTTTTACTTTTTCACCTAAAGCAAGTAATTTATGGCTTTTCTTTGGCATATCTGAATCATCACTATCAACTCTTCTTGTGCTTTTGGGCCATAGTAAGTAAAATTTGGGTTATTTGAACACAGCCACTATAATACCATGATGATGGATCTGAGAACTCATACAGCCACAAAGCAACTAATTGGTAGGCAGCATATACAGTGTAGACATGCTGGAAAAAGAGATGATTCATGTCCTCATTGGGTTAAAAGGGGATAGTGCACTATTTCATTATGCTACTCAGAATGGCATCAATTTAACACTTATTAATTGTTTATTTCTGGAAGTTTCCATTTAAGATTTTCAGACTGCAATTGATTATGTATAACTGAAACTATGGAAGACAAAAGAACAGATAAAGTGTGAGAAGCATTGTCCTTAGAAAACTAGCTTCAAAGTCTGGTCTCAACATTGCTGGGAGCTTCCATTCAACTACTGGACTTCCCTAAAATGCAGTCAGATCGACCCAGACCTTCGTGATGCTAAGTCCAATTTAAATGTCCCCCCGCCCCGAGACTCTTTCTCAACCCCGAGTAGAGAATGAGTCACTTCCTCTATTGTTGTCAGTCTTTTATACATTTATATTATCACGTCATATTTATGAATCATATAGCTTCTAATTCTATTTATCTTGGTTCTGTCACCTAAGTGTGACTGTGCTCAGGGACAAGATAAAGCATTAAGCCAACAACAGAGACAATATGTTAGAAATGCTTGTTTGATGCATGGTTAAATAAGGGTCAAATGCAAAATACTTCCCTTTAAAGAGGGAGTGATGACATCTTAGTTTGATTAAGCTCAGTTGTTCTAAAATACTAGCATAGGAAGCTGCTCATAGACATTAGTCTCTCTTTTTGCCTTTAGAGATCTTAGCAAATGACTCAGTCATTACTAAATGACTTTTTAATTAAAATGTGTTAGTATTGAATAACTGGGTAGGGCTTTGCAGTAATTATTGTTGAATGATCCTGTTCATTTTTAATGTTGACTACAGACTCATGTTGTACTATTACTCTTTAACATTAGTGATCATCCTGCTTTGACATTAGATAGGAGTATTTGATGTAGTGATCTAAATGCTTGATTTGCCTAGACTCATGAGGGGAAACTCAAAAGAAAAGGGGAAGAACAAAACAAAGAGGAAACAATTATCAAATAATCACTTTATTTCAGATTTTCAAATTTACATTCCATATTAGTTAATTTTACTAGATTTTATAGGTCTTCCAAATGAGTGAAAGTTTGTTTTTGAATTTCAATGCTGCTAAAATTGAAAGATTAACTGAAACCAGAATATTTTAATTCTCCATGGAGGAACTGAACCTATATAGTAGTCTATTTTAAAGCTTGCTATTGTACAGCAGAAGGAAACCTGGATCTAGTCATTCATTTTTTCTAGTTGGAAGTTTTAGCTCAGATTTCTTTGTTTCAGGCGCTGAAAATTTATTTTCTTCTAGACACTGGAGCTAAAGTGGTAATCAAAACAAGAAGAGCTTACTCTTAGGGAGCTTATATTCTGGTGACAGAAACAAATAATGAAAAATGAGAACAAATAATCAAGAAAGGACCAAATAGTGAGAAATGCTGCAAAGAAATAAAAATAGGAGTACAGGTTGCATTCTTTGGATCAGGTGGTCAAGCTATCTAGTTTTCACATATTTATTATGTCGTATGTGTTGGGCACTGTGAACCATATTAGGAAACACAAAATCTACTAACATGTAGTCCCCATTCTTATATGGTTTTCAGTCTATCAGAAATAAAGTGTAGATGGACAACAATAATGCTACCAGACAGCAATGAATGCTGTTATAGATTATTTGCTGCTACCAACATTTCCCTCTGAGCTGTGCTGGATTCCAGAACATATGCAAAAGAAGAATAGCAACTCCTGGAAAGTCAGGCAAAGTTTTAAAGAAGGGAAAGCTTGAGTTGAGAATTTTAAAATGAATAGAAATTACTAAGGTGGCAAAGGGAAGTGGCTGAACTGGGCTTTCCTGTAGAAAAAGACCATCACTTAAGGCAACATGTTGTGTACACAGAAAATACGAATGGGTTAGTAATGTTGGAGGGTAGTATGTGACTGAGTGTTGACGTGTGTGTGTGCGCATATGTGTATCAATGTATAATGGTTGATACACTGTGTCAATCTGAGAAGTCTAGAAGTTTAACTAAATAACTCAGCAATTCTACATCCTAGGGTGTAGAGGACATGCCCTTACTGCTCTAGGATGCTGTTCATTGTGTCAACTTGAGTAGTTTAGAAGTTTAAGTGACTCATCAGGGGCCCAGGGTCCTCAATTTGTAAACATCCTCATCCTGTGCAAGAGGAGGGTACAGAGATGGTGTCAGTGCTACACTCACCAAAGGGCAAGTAGCCTGCATACAATATAAGGGAGGAAAAGAGGCTTATTCTCCCTATTTTGCTCTTACTGCTTTTGCTATTTTCCACTGCTATGAATTGTTACCCTTCTGCCACACCACCTGCCTTGGAACCAGCTGAGTATGAACTGAAATCTCTACAAACTGTGAGCTAAATAAACCTTTCCTTCTTTAACTTTGGGTGTCAGGTAGTTTGTCTCAGCAACAAGAGAAAAATAACCAAGACACCATGCAAGTCCTGACTGGTGCACCTGTGAGTATGGAAGGGAAATTGGTATAGCGCTTACCTGGTAATTTAGAAAAGCCTGGATGTTCTACTCTGGTATGAGACAGAGTAAAAACATTGAATCTTTTAACTATGAAAATTATTTGAAATTTCACTGTAGTTAAAAGCAGGAAAAGATTGATTCAAGAGTTATGTGTTTTACATACTCTTGGTTACTTTTTTCTCCTTGCTCAGACAAAATACTTGACACCCAAGGTTCTAGGAGGAAAGGTTTATTTAGCTCACAGTTTGTAGAGGTTTTAGTCCATAATTGTCTGGCCCCAAGACAGGGTGGCATGGCAGGGGGCAACCATTCATGGCTAAAGAAGATACCAAAAGTAACAAGAGAGGAGGAGGAACAAGCTTCTTTCTGTCCCTTATAGTGTATGCAGGCTACCTGCCCTAGGGCGTGTAGCACTTTCACCCTTAACCCCAGCATTAGACAATGAATCAGTCATAAATGCTAGATTCTGCTACCTCTGAAAAGCCTGCCTCTCACGACTACTTGAAGTTTTAGGGGAACATCCAGACACAAACCATAACATATACTGAGAAGCTATCAAAATACTTAAAGTGCAAAAGACATTAAAATAATTAAATCAGATTGTTTTATATTTTAAATGGAAATAACTTTTCTATTTACTCTATAGTAACAGTTATTTACCCCCACCCTCTGTGTGGGGGATTTAGTGGGGATTGATTTCAGGGCCTCTTAAGTGCAGGGCAGGGGCTTTACCACAAAGCTACATACACAGCCTTATGGAAATAGTTTTAAAATTTGTATTTAACTTCAGTACCATGTAACGTTCTTCAAATCCAAGTTACAGAAAACTTTTCTTTATCAAAATGTAGGCTAATTTACAGGTTTTAAATGTCCAGTGAATAGACTGGTAAAGCCTAAAGATGTCTTTAAAATAGCCTGAAAAAGGAAAACATAGAGAAACATGAATAGTATTCCAAACCATGATTTGATATAGGTTTTTATTCCTTTTTATTTATTTGACCTAAAGATGATATGTCTCCAACTTTGTTTATGTTTCTGATCCCTTTCAATAGAAAAGAGAAAGAGAGAGAGAGAGAGAGAGAGAGAGAGAGAGAGAGAGAGAGAGAGAGAGAGGGAGAGAGAGAAAGGGAGAGAAAGAGAGAAGATACTGGCTTGACACCAAATGTAGTGATGATAAAGATGGATCTTTCTATTTATCATCTTATGCTCATGCTTTCTGCACAATGACTGGAGAGTTGCCTTGTAAGTAACTTCCAAGGTAAAGCAAGGGTCCAAAATAAAGAAGGTTGGACAGAGGCAGTATTGCACTTCCTCAGATTTGCTGTGTTCAGCTAGGGCCATGTGCTTTACCCTGAGCTACTGTAATCTGGGAAAATTCTCCTATTTACAATTACTGAAAGGTAGTAGGCTGTGTTTGCATAGCATAACAAATTCTGCAACTTGCTAGTTTAACTAGTAAATGTGCTGGTTTAACTAGAAAACACTCTGAACAGTGATCACAGGCACAATGGATAGAACTGTGAGTGTCTCAGTGTATAGCTGGTGTATAAATCTGTACCACGCCTTTGGTGCTCACAGCATACCTAGCTGTTTCTTAGTGACAAGTGAATAAATGAATGAGTCAATGAGCAGCTGAAAATAAAAAACCCTTTAGTCTGCAAAGGAGACTCAAGGAAACCTTTGTGCTCATAGTGTTGGGCCTCTGAATGACTGACCCACTCTTCTGTTTCTGATTTCCAGCCTAGAGCTCTCTATAGCTCTTTCCCAGATTCTGCAAATTGACAAGCTGTCCAACCTCATCATACATTTTAATGCCTACCTCGACCTGCTACAGTGACCCTGGGAATCGCATTCTCCACTGTTCTGGGCTACAGGTCAAGACCAGAGAAGGGTGACTCAGCTTCCTGGACAGAAGCAGATGAGTTGACTGGCAGAGGGTAGAAAACTCTCTAGCTTCATGGGTGTATAATTAACTCATAAATTCTCCAGTCATTCTTATTAAGTCAAAGATGTGGGAATGCTCACCAGCCCCTCTTCTATATAGCATTGATTACATTGAAATATTTCTTTTAAGGTTGGGTTTGATGTGGATCTATACTTGGTTTCACCCAAATTGAAAAGTAATGTTGAGGAGAGTAAAGGGTGAGGAGTGAGGATCAGAATGAGTCCCCCTCCTGCTTGTGGTCCTACATAGTGTTCCCTTGCCTCTCACCCTCCTGACCTCCTCATGGGATGCTACCATCTGAAGTTTCCTATGCTTTGTGAAGGCTATTCTGCAGTGCTCTTTTGTAAGGAGGGCTTTCTCTATTTTCCTATAATGCCAAGACCTTGCAGCCCTGAATCTCCCTGGGTTAATTTTTAGTGGGCTGCGACTGGGGCCTGTAATGCTTATACAGTCTCTTTCTGTCTCCATTTCCCAGTAATGGTCTGTGGATTCATTGTGATTTATCATCCTGGAGGAAACCAGCTCTGCAGCATTTTCATTGAATCCAGCCTGTAATGTTGTTTGTCAAGCTGCCATTTAGAGCTTGGAAAATTTTTCTTTAATCTACTTTGCAGAGGCATGGTGTGTCTTCTCACCTTAATTATGACACTGACGTATGTCTGCCTAGGGAATAGTGGGAATCACTCTACCACTTCCAGCTTTTGTTCTGTAGAATACCAAACTGATACTCAATATATAAGCACGTTTAGTGGTAACCTACATTGAACATAATTTTTCAAAATCTTATTTGTGATCTGCAGGAGGAAAAGATGACTTGAGATAAGTCTGTTTACTCACATGAATATGTGTTGAACTAGGGATTTCTTAAAATGACAAAATCATTTCTTTCTCACCTCTAAATTTCATCATTTATTTTCTGCAAACACATGAATTACAGGTCATATTTTTCCTACATTTAGAAATTGTGGGTAGTAACAATGGATTCTTCCAGGGCAAGGAATATTTTGCTCATATTAAAAATTTTGGTCTCAGCACACAGGGTGAACTGTCTGAAGCACTTAACATACATTTGGATTTACAGTGGCGAAGAATTAAGGCACTCAACCTGGAGAAATTAGGAGAATGAATAGGCGGGACCCAGGGAAATATCCAAAAATTGGTGGAAAGATCCAAAAATAGGTGGAAATGTACAGGATCAGAGACCAGTTGGAAAATCCAGTCTGGAATCACAGAACAAGATGGCGGGCCTCAACCAGCAAAGTAAAGAGCAAATAGGAGCTACAACTAATAGTGTCTGGCAGAAGACAAGTGACCTGTAGCAGTGTAGTGGCTGAGGGGCAGAATACCTCATTTCTGAGGAGAAAAGCTCTCCCCACAATTTCTGTAAAGCACAGATCAATTATAGAGGACTCAGAGTTTTGCTTTAACCATTAAACTACCTATACTGCTCCAATATATCCTCTCCCCCTGTTTCACATTTACTCTGTTTTGGAACTCTACTGTGTTTCACACAACTGATTTCACCTGCTCCCTAAATGGCTTCAGTGATAGTCCTAAGCAGTAACCCTATTACTCCCTACTTATTCCATTTCAAGGTAGGTCCTTTGCCTTGTTTAAACTTTGGTGCCATTTCTACGATACGACAATTTCAACATTAACGTTCGTTCACAAGGAAGGCTCATTTAAAAACTGGTCATCTCTTTTCATTAAGTATTTACTGGTTATTTGCCACCAGATAAAAACTGTGTTAAATATCTCCACGAAATCACCCTTGGGGTCTAGTCTCAAGAAATTTATAGCCCAGTAGGTATGTCTAGCTGTTCTCTACTGCTTCCCCTGGCTTATTCTCCTTCTATGGCTGAGGTGTTGTCCTCCCAGTCTCATGGGTACATTCTTTTCTAGAACTTTTGTCCTTGAAGGTACATCTCAGTAGAATGCTTTTTCTCCCAGTAGCTTTATGGCTTGCATCTTCACTTCACTCTCCTTTTTATTGTAATGCTGCCTTTTCCACTGGGTGTTATGTTGTGGGTGTTTGTGTGTGCATGTCCCCCCAAATCTTCACACAGTCATGGGGCTGGCTTTTAGAGTTTTGATTCATGGTTGTGAGTGCTACACTGCCCTGGGGTGGACAGTTTGCATCTGTAAGGGAGAGGAGGAGTCTGCTTGCAGCCACTCCTCCCTTTTGCTCTGGTTGCTTTTGCTATCTACAGCTGCTATGAATGGTTGCCCTCTGCCATGTGTCATTCTGCCTCGGAGTCAGCGAAGTATGGACTAAAACCTCCATTAACTGTGAGCTAAATAATCCTTTCCTTCCTTAATTTTGGCAGCAACGAGAGAAAAGTAACAAAGGCACTGGGTTTTTCTAAATACACTATCTAAAAGTGCCTCATAAAACCTACCTTTTTCTTGGCTTCCTTTTAATTCTTGATGTGCTGATGTGCTTAATTATTTGCTGTATATCTTTCCTGCAAAACTGTGAGCTCCACAAGAACAGAGATTTTTGCCTGCTTTGTTCATTGCTGTATCCTTAGGTCCCTAAAAGAATGCCTTCCCCATACTGGCACTGCCTAAACCTTGTCGAATAAATGACAGTGAAGAGATACAGTGTTAAGTAGACAGTGCGGAAGAAAGTTAGAGCAAAGAGTTTATCCCAAGAAAGAGGATGCTTTTGACTGAAGTTTCAAATGCTGGGAATGATTTAAGGATGGAAGGATGGTAGGGAAGAGGTATTTTATTGCTGTCTCTCTTAGGTTCAGTATTTTCTAGGAAGTACATGAAGTTAGCCTTGCCACTTGGTTTGTCTCTCAGTTCAACGTCCTTTTGTTGAGCTAAGCATCAGTGTAGACTGACCTAGAGCGGCTCAAAGATAAGGCCAAGTGTGTCTGCCGGCATACTCATTGAGTCTTAAAGCCAGTATTATACCGAAGTTCTATGATAGAGATTAGACTAAGTGAGATATTAATACTTGCACCAGAAATGTAGAAAGATCTTTCTTTCCTTAATTGTCTTTTTCAGGCACAATTTCATTTTCTTTAACTTGAACAACTCTTCTCTTTAATATCTGAAATACTTTTCATGGAGAAAGTGACTGACTATATTATTATCCCTCAGTTAATGTGCAGTGTAGGTGTTTAACTACTCCTGCCTTTTCTTTTCAGTCATCAGGAGATTGATGAGGATCTTCAGTCTCCGTGAATCATCTTAAAGTTTATTTCCATTTTCTCCAATGAAAGAAAAGCAAAGGGAAATAATTGCAGTTTTCAATGTTCATTTGGATATTCTGAGCGCTTCTGGCAGTAAATTATAGGGATGTGAAAAACCTAAAGATGCATCACTCATTCCTCATATGGGATGGCTTAATGTCGCAAGCTCTGTCACTTCCATTACAAATGTAGGATTCAATAGCCTTGAATGGATTCTTATTCTTTTGCTCTGTTACCCTCTCTTACAATGTTGAGTACCAGAAGCTTTAATTATAAATACTAAGTAATCTCATTCTACATCAAATCTATACAATTTCATGTGCAAACATTTCTCTTTTGTAAGGACTGGACTACAAAATGCGTTTGTGGCTGATTGCCCACCTGCCCCCACCCCACAATACCCATTACTGAAAATAGGCATCTAATACGTCAGTACACACTATGTACTGGATAGTTACATAGCCATAAAAGGGAAGAACACATGCAGCCACATTAAACAAACAAATCCAAACACGTAACAGATTAATTCTGTAGTTGTTATTAGCTTTGCAAAGGGACTCTTCACTTTTTTGCTTACAAAGGGATTCACTACAGATTTTCTATAAATAGTAAGCTCTGCCAGTACATTTATAATAAAATTAGATCTTCCTTGGTTTTATTTGTACACATTTCAGGAAGCAACTCACTATGCTGGGAGACAGGAAACGCATGTTTGCTTTGCTATATGTAGTACAAGTTGCAAATATGTGTGCACACTATCTAGAAGGTTTCAAACAATCAGATATTGGGAAAATCTGGATATTTGTCCACGTGTTTGAATTGCAATCCACTTGAAATCTGGTGTCTTTCCATCACACAAGATAGAGGATTCACTGAGATAACCTTTGTCTTATTAAGTGAATAGTGGCATTCTTTTTATGTGTATGAGTGGGCAATTTTAGAAATGACCACCCACAATGAGAATTTTGCAAATGGTATTTGTGACTGTCATAAAGTGAAGAGTTTGTCTCCAATGTGGTGAACAATTTTTATTAAAAGTCTTAAGTAAAGGCTTTCAAATTAATCTGGAAAGCAAGAAGTTACATAAGACTGAGAAAAATGACCTCAAGCAGTATTCTTATGGAGAGAGGGTTCAAAGTGCTAAGACATACAACTGTTAGCTAATGAAGCCCTAACAAAATGTTCCACAGCAGTCTAATCTGCAAATAGGAATGTTTAATAGCTCACCTGGACAACTGAGCAGGGACTAGAAGATGAATATTTATACTTATTTATTTACTCCTTGAATCAGGCTATTGTTTGCAAAATATTTAGCATTCTTGACACAACAAATATCAAGTGCTCTAAACTAACATACTCGTTTGTTATAACTTTGAAAGTGGATCTCTTATTGTAGGTAAAAGTGGTGTAAGCATCACTTGACATTCACGGAAACATGAAGAACCTTTGCTTTAGTGGGTGATGCAAATGCATTTGTCAGTGTTGAAAGAAGCAAGAGAATGAGATGCACGCCCTAAAGATAGCCCAGGCTTTTAGTCCACAAGGCTTGGGTTGAAATCATGTTTCTGGTTTATACTTTGTTTATTATCCTGCACAACTTATTTATCCACTTTGTAAAATGAAGGGGGCATAATAGTTACATTGTTTGTTTTTAAAATAAGAAACCAATGTGTCAAATAAGTGACAGATACCTTCTTAAATTTTAGCTCCCTTTCAGTTTTGACGAATTGATGAAATATTGAAAACTATTACCACTTCCCAGAAACAACCAATCCATTATATCTTCATGACCTTTGAAGATATAATATAGGACCTCTATGAGTATCTCAAAGACATGGAATTATATACTGGTTTTCTTTTTGTGACTGGCTTATTTCACTTAGCATAATGTATACGCTCAAGGTTGACCTATTTGTAGAATGTCAGAGTTCCCTTCCTCTTGCAGGTTGAGTAGCATTCAGTCACGTGTTTATATTACATTTTGCTTATTCAGTAGCCTTGACACTAGTGTTGTTTCCACATTTTAGTCATTGTGAATAATGCTTCAGGGAAAATGGGCATACATACATTTCTTCAAGATTCTTCTGGGTGTACACTCAGGCGTGGGTTTGTTGCATGATATGGTAAATCTGTTTTTGATTTTTGTAGGAAATGACATTTTATTTCTCATAATGGTTACACTATTGCCTATTTCAACAAATAGCAAACAAGTGTCTCAATTTCCCTCATATTTGCCAATATTTATTGCTTTCTATAATTTGATAACCATTCAGATGAGGATAAATGATAGTTTATTGTAGTTTTGATCTGCATTTCTCTAATGATTACTGACACTGAGCATCTTTTCATGTGCTTATTATCCACCTGTATATCTTCTTCAGAGAAATTATTCATGATCTTTGATCCTTTTTTTTTTTTTTTTTTGTCTTTTTGAGACAGGGTCTCATTATGCAGTTCAGTCTGGCCTTGAGCTCACTTTGTAGCCCAGGCTGGTCTCAAACTCACAGTGATCCTCCTGCCTCAGCCTCCTGAGTACTGGGATTACAGGCATGCACCACCATGCCTGGCCAGCACAAGTTGTAATAGTTAAATCTCAGAAACAACCCAAATGCCCATCAACTGAGGAATAGATTAAAAAAAGATGTGGTCTCTTCATATAATGGAGTATTACTCAGCCATAAAGAAGGATTTTAGAGGTAAATGGATGCAATTGGAGACCATATTCATAAGTGAAATAAAGCAGACTTGCATGTGTAAACATCATATTATTTCCCTAGTGTAAGAAGCTGAAAGAATAAATAATATTCAAGATGTACAATAGATAGGATGAAACAGGAAGTAACTGTTCAAAGGAAAGAGAATTTACAATGCAGGAAAGGAGAAAAGAAGAAGGGAAAAGGAAAAATAATCAAATAAATAAATATATATGTACAGTAATTAAGATAATTATACTACTAATTTCTATTAGTTCATTGAAAAGAAAGGCTTGTGAGTATATTATTTTATCAATTTTCATGCCTATATCTTGTAATCTGAGCAACTATTTTGAAGGTAACAATACATAATGTATTAACCATTGTTACTCTCCTATTACTTTGTTTTGAAATTTTGTGTCATTGATTTTACTATTTTTTCCTTTAAAATAAAAAAAGGTTTTTATAAAGTACAATTAATGTATATCTTCTTTTGTTGCCTGTGCTTTTGGTGAGACAAATTGTTGCCAAATCCAATGCCATGATGTTGTTGCCCTACCTTTTTTTCTAAGAGTTTTATAGTTTTAGGTCTTACACTTAGGTCTTTCATCCATTTTAGATTATTTTTTCTTATATGATGTTAGGTTAAGATCCAATTTCATTCTCTTGTATGTGGATTTTTCTAGCACCATTTGTTAAAAAGAGCGTCTTTCCTCATTGAATGTGGGCACCCTAGACAGAAATTGTGTAACAGAAGCCCAATTCATTTCTGGATTCTAGTATTTCACAGTCTACCTGAACGTCTTTATGCCAGTGTTCCACTGTGTTGATTATTGTAGCTTTGCTGTAAGTATTGAAATTGGGCATTGTGAGTCCTCCAGTTTTATTCCTTTACAAAATTGCTCAGAATACTTAAGGTCAATTGAAACTCCACATAAATTTCTTGATACATTTTTATATTTCTGCAAAAATGAATCTTTGGGATTTTAACAGGGACTGAATGCAATCTACTGACCATTTTGGACAGTACTGACTTCTTCATAATGACATGCTAATGGACATGGGATGTTTTTCATTTTTTATGTCTCATCTAATTTCTTTTAGGATTGTTTAGTAACTCCTATATATTTTTTTCCTTGTTTGATGCTCCTATAAAGGGAAATGTTTTCATAAAATTCCTTTTACATTACTGCTTGTGTCTGACAACATTATTGACTTTTGTGTGTTGACTTCATATCCTACTACTTTTCTGAATTCACGTATTATCTCATTTTTTCATGGAATCTTCAAGTTTTCTACATGTAATGTCATATCATTTGTGAACTGAGGTAATTTTACTTTTTATATTTTCAATTTGGATGCTTTTTATTTCTTCTACTTGCCTAATCGCTATGGCTGGAACTTCCAGTCCTGTGTTGAATAGGTGTAGCAAAAGCAGATACCTTGTTCCTCATTTTACAAGAAATCTTTTTGTTCTTTGCCATTTAAATACAATGTTGGCTCTGCGTTTTCCAAATTTAGCTTTTATAATGTTGAGGTAGTTTCCTTCTATTCCCAATTTGTTGAGGTTTCTGCGAAAAGGTTTTTTGCCCATGACTCTTATTTTTTTATTTTAAAGAGAGAAATAAGAACTATAAAAAGATACAGAATTTCAAAACAAGATGATAGGAAATTAACAATGGTTATTATATTGCATATTGTTATCTTCAAAGTAGTTGCTCAGATTGCCAGATACAGGCATGAAGAATTGATCAAACAGTGAAAGCACTAACTGTTCCTTTCAATGAAGTAATAAAAATTAGTAGTACAATTATCTTAGCTATCTTGTGAATATACACATCTTTTTGTCCTTCCTTCTTTTCTCTTTCCTCCATTCCAGTTGTTCTTTCCTTTTAAGCAGTTTTTTCTGTTTCACTATATTTATTGTACCTTTTGGATTTATTTACTCTTTCAGTTTCTTACACTAGGGATACAATATGATGCGAGTCTGCTTTATTTCACTTATGAGTATGGTCTCTAGTTGCATCCATTTACCTATAAAAGCCCCGAATTTGGCTTTCTTTATAGCTGAATAATACTCCATTATATAAAAATACCACATCTTTTTATTAGTTCCTCAGTTGATAGGCCTGTGGGTTGTTTCCCAGATTTAGCTATTACAAATTGTGCTGGTATAAACATGGGTGCACATATATCCCTGTGGTGTGATATTTTCATTTTTTCTGGGGAATGGCTGGGCTGAATCGGACCTCTAATCCTCATTTTCAGAGGAATCTCCACACTGATTCCCACAGTGGTTGCACCAGTCTACACAACCACCAGCAATGGAAAAGTGTTCCTTTTTCCCCACAACCCCTCCAGCATTTGTTATTGGTTGATTTCTTGATGGCTGCCATTCTTTCTGAGCTGAGATGGAATCTCAGTGTTGAGGTTTTTGTTGATGTTGTTGCTGTCCTTTTTTGTTTTAATTATGAAAGGGTGTTGGATTTTGCCAAATGCTTTCTCTGCATCAATTGAAAAGATCATATGTTTTTCTCCCTTTATTTTACTAATATGGTGAATTACACTGATTGATTTTTTTGTATTTGGAACCAGCCTCCCATTCCAGTAAATAAATCCTATCTGTCACTCTTTATACTCCCCTAATATGCTGTGAAATTTGGTTTAATAGTATTTTGTTGTTGATTTTTACATCAGTATTCATAAGGGCTATGGTCTGTGGTTTTCTTTTCATATAGTGGCTTTGGTATCAAGAAAATGGTGCCTCACGAATCAGAAATTATTCCTTCATCTTTAATTTTTGAAAAGTTTGACAAGGATGGATATCAGTGCTTCTTTAAGTACTTATTAGAATTCACCAGTGAAGCCATATAGTTCCACACTTTCCTTTTTTGGGAAGAGTTTTGATTACTGGTTAAATTTTCTTACAAGTTACACACCTATTTAGATTTTCTATTTCTTCATGATTTAGTCTTGGTAGGTTTTGTGTTTCTTGGAATATCTTCATTTCATGGAAGTTATTCAGTTTGTTCATAGTACTCTCATAATCCTTTCTGTTTCTGTAGAATCATTTAATTTCTGATTTTATTAGTTTGTTTTTTTTTTTTTGTTTTTCTCCGGGTACGGGGAACCGAACTCACGACCTTGCGCTTGCCAGGCAGGCGCTTTTGCCGCTGAGCTAAATCCCCAGCCCTGATTTTATTAGTTTGAATTGTTCATTCTTTTTTCCTAGTCCATGTAGCTAGAGGTGTGTCAATTTTTCCAATCTTTTCAAAGAATCAACTTTTGGTTTTATTTTTATTTTTGATTCTCTACTTCATTTATCTGCTTTGTGGTCTTTATTATTTCCTTTTTCCTGCTAGCTTTTGGTTCTTTTTCTTGTTATATAAATTGTATAACTAGCTTGTAGATTTCAGATCTTTGTTGCTCTTTAATGTGATAATGTATAGTGATAAATTTCCTCCTGAGCACTGCTTTAACTATATCCTATACACTTTGAGAGCTTGTGCTTTGATTTTATTCATTTATAAATATTTTCTAAGTTTTTTGGTTATTTCTTCTTTAATCCATTTGTTAAAAATGTATTGCTTAATTTCCACAAATTTGCAAACAGTTCAGTTTTATTTCTGTTATTAATATTTAACTTCACTCCATTGTGGATGGAAAAAGATACGATGTAATTGAAAAATATAGTGCATCTTTAAATTTTAAAATATTCTACAGTAAAAGAACCATTGCCATTAATCCTGCTTAAAATACTCACCCTCATTTTGAAGATACTTATCCCCTTATACTTTCCACTTTCTGCAGCACTTCCAGCAGTACTCTTTCATAAATGTCTTTATTTATTTGTGCTGTTCTAGCTGTATCAATGTCCTGAATTGATTCAAAACATTTACCTTTAGTGTCATTTTGACTTGGGGGAAAAATAGAAGCCAGACAGTGAGAAACCCTTTGAATAAGATCGATGAGGACACACTGGAATGTTTTCACCACTCTGCTTTTCTGTTGGATGATACTAGGCAGCGGCATTCACCGTTTTATTATCGCACCTTCTGAAGATACTCACAAAGGAGGACTTCCAACAAATATACACTTTCGATGATTTTACAGGTATTCTGAATTAATCCACTGGTGGTGTTGAGTGAACACCAAAAGCAAGGTATGCAAAATTGACTTCAAGTTGGGTGTGGTGGTTTGTGGCTATGATTCCAGTTACTCAGGAGGCTGGGAAAGAGGATCCCTCGAGCCCAGGAGTTCAAGATCAGCCTGGGCAACATAGCAAGATTTTATCTTTGATGAAAGGAGGAAAGACAGGCAGGAAGGGAGGAAAGGAAAGAGGGAGGGAGGGAGGGAAGGAAGAAAGGAAAGAAGGAAGGAAGGAAGAAAGGAAGGAAAGAAGGAAGGAAGAAAGGAAGGAAGGAAAGAAGGAAGGAAGGAAGGAAAAAAAAGAAAGAAAAAGAAAGAGAGAGAGAGAAAGAGACTCTTGTCTTTGAAAACATTTCAGAAGCTACTCTTGCTACTCTTTGGATGCTAATTTTTGAAATATGATCCATTTTGGGAACTAAAATCGCTGCTAGACACAATTGTGTTCTTTGAATTTTTTTAGGTTAGATGCTCAAAGGATAGATTTTGCAATCAGAATAGCCCTCTCAAACTTATATGTTATAAAATAGCAAATAAGAGATTTTTCTAAGTCATTTGGGTTTCTCATGACTTTTTTCAATGTTCTACAATTGACTGAATTTTTGTGATATACTGTGTTAACTCTTTGTAGAAAAGAATTAAAATATATAAGCTTTTCTGATTTTTAAATTGCTAACACCCCCAAAACCCAAAGATACTATTAGAATTTTTTTCTAAATAAAATACAGCTTTTAGACGAAATATGGTTGAATAGCACCATTAAATTTTAGCTTTGCAGCATAGTCCACAGATTTCGAGGTTGGTCTTTAGAACGCACTTTGGCTTTAAAACAGCACAAAAGGAAGATAATTGGCGAACTCTCTTCCCAGGGAAAGCCATGTTATAACACCTGCAAATGCCGTTTACAGCACTAACCACACATTGTTGAGGACAAAGGCTTTATAGCCGGGTGACTCTTTCTACTTTCCTAAGCCCAAAGTTATTGGAGATTGACAACTTTAGGGCTGGGATTGGAGCTCAATGTGCTTCTTGCCTACAGTAGATAAGGTCCTGAGGTCAGTTTCTAGCAACATACACGTGCACACACACACACACACACACACACACACACGCAGATTGGCCATGTATACTTTTTATCAGCAAAATACACTCCAGTTACTAAGCACTGATTAGTTGTTCACTGTCCAACAAATTTTCAAAGTAAAAATTCTAATCAATTTTGGGCTTTGTAATTTCATGGGTTTCTTTGAACCACATAGAAACTGATTGAATTTATATTTCAGAGACTTGGAAGATGTAACCTAACATTTTGAATTCTTGGCATAGGAAAGAAACCTTTTCCTGGGTTATCTGATGTGATTTATTTCTAATATACATCACTAGTCATGCAGTAGATCCAGTTTCTCATGTTCTAAATCTGAAAATCACATTGATATTGTCAATCAAAAATTCTTGGTTGTAGTTAAGGATGAAGACTTAAAACCAGTGGTGCCTTCACCGTTGGGCTGAGGTCACCTGTTACAATGCAAGGTGCAGGCAGGGCTTACCCCATCCCACTTTCCACCCAAATTTGTAAATGGAAAACATCCCTATGTATCCTTTGGTCTCTCTGTTCTCCACCTTGGGGTTTGAAATAGCAACTGCAACATTAACATTAGAAATCTGCAACTAAGCACAATTTGTATGGAAACAAATTGGGATAGATTTGTTTCAAAATCAAAGATGTTTTCCTCCTAACATTGTCTGAATGATTTGATATCTTGGCAACCCCACGCACAAACAAGCCATCAGAGAGCAAAGGTGGGAAAAGTACCTGCCCACTTCTCAGGTTATAGGAGTCAAATTATTTGGTTTCCACTTCATGGTAATAATATTCTTCTCATATTAAATGCTTACTGCTCTACATAACCTATCTCTGTTTATTAGGGTACATAAAACATATTAAATGATCTCTCCTCCTTCTGTATTCCACTAGGGCTTACAAAAGTGAGCCGTTCCAGTTCATGCAGATGGTTCCGAGACTGTCAGGTCTGATAATTTTGGACTAAGTGAGCAGGTCAAATGGATGAATAGGAACCAAATTTCCAATCAGATATTATTTGGGTATCAAGTGTTATAGTTTTATTACAATAGAAAGCATAAGAGATTAAAAAATCCCAGAATAATTCAGTCTGAAATATCTAGGGGCCTTTCTCCATCTGAAAGTGAATTGAGTAATTCTGCGTAGCTGAGGATTGACAGCATAATGGAAAGAGAACGCTGCAGAATTTCTCACCAGGTAACTGCATTACCAGAGAAACTCATAATACAGTCTATTACTTGAAAAGAGCAGGAAGGAACCTTCTGTCTTTTTATGAGATGCCATATTCTCACAGTTCTTCGCCAATTATACTTAGCTATTGCTAAATTGCAGTTACTGAAAAAACTCACTACCCTGAGAGCTTTTACTATAGCCTTTAGCAATAGTGGAGACAGTCATGACATCGACTCTGCTTATAATTATTTTCCGCTTTCAAATATTGCATTCTTTATATGAAGCCCTTTAACCAAAGACACTGCTACACAGTAGCGATCTTGAATATTTCTGTGTTTTCCTGAAGATGGACTACAGGTGAAACAAGTAGAGTTCAGTGATCTTTGAAACGTTCATCTTTCACAGTAAAACTCTTTTATTTCCCCAGACAGAACATTTTGTGTGATACAACGCATAGCGAAAATGTTATAAACAGGAATTACATAAACTTTATGCACATTCTTGTTCAAATGTTTCACTTACCAGAATTAAGAGGCAACTTGAGGCCAATTTTGTGTGCTCAGGGATGGTAGAAAACACGGACAAAATCAAGCAACCAAAGACAAGGAGAAAACTGTAAAACAACAAAAGAGAGAAATTTGGTAAGAACCTCATCTTATCACTAGAGAATGAATAAAACATCAGTCCCATTTGAATGGGCATAGGTGAAATCATAAAAGCCCTTAGTAAGTGCCAGAGATTTTGAGCATCAAAATACAAAATGATATACAATGTAAATGGGTGTCCTTTCCAAGTGGTGGATGAAGGAAAGGTTGCATGTGAGATTTAGTATAGGCGCCATGGCGTATTTAAGCGTTCATGTTGAAGTATCTAAATTTCCCAAGCAGCTCTATGTCCAGGTAGGGACCCTAAGAAAGGCTCAGAAGTGATTCTTGTTCTCCTGTCTGAGGGCTCTTGCTGTAGCCATTCTTCTTTCAAAGATGCAGATTCCACCTCATGTTCGGCACCATAGGCAAATGGGTACAGATGGTGGATTGCCGTCTGTATTCCACTGTATCATTTCTTTTTGACTAATAAGAATAAGAGGAAAAAGGGGATGATTTCTTCCGCTATCCAGATACCATCCATTTCCTTGTAGTCAAACTACTACAGATAGGCCCTCTAAGTATGCAGTCAGGAGCAGTCATCCTACCGGCTTTATTTCTAGAAATACGGGGCTTCCGAAATCAAAGGGGAGCTGAGCTGCAAGGAAAATGTCTAATAAAAGAGAAGGCTCTGTTTCAAAGCTGAAGCTACTACTTTGAATGCAAGATAAACACGACAAACTAAGAACCTGGGCTAATGTTCCAGGCTGTATCTTTCACTTTTAGTTATTCCTCAGAAGGTCATACAATAAATACTGCTTTCTCAGTTCCTCTGTCCGACATAGGAATTAATCTCTGCCTCCCCTTGGCTTGCCCTGACAAGTCTCACAGGTCTGTCTACCACACTTGACTCAGAAGGTCCAAGGGCCTGTAAGTAGGGATTAGCTAATTATGGCTGGGAAGCAAATTTGGCCCTGAACATCTTTTTTTGCAAGTAAAGTTTTATTAACGCACAGCTGCACCCATTCATGTATGCATTGTCTGAGATGGCTTTCATTTACAATTGTGAAACTGAGTAATGGCAACAGAGACAATCCGGCTCACAAGACTGAAATATTTACTATCTGGCCCTTTAGAGAATAATTCTGTTGACCTCTGACTGATGCTATTTATCTCTTCTTTCTTTTTACAGTAACAGAGAACTAGAGTGGGGGCCCATGTCTGTGATAATTATTACCATTCACACAACAGTGGAAACGAGGCTGAAATTGTACTTATTCCCCCCTTTCCTGCTTTGCCCACATTATCCTCAGAAATTTACATAGAAATATCATTTCCATTGTACAGATGTAAACACTGAGATTTAAGAGTAGTGTGTAACTCATCCGAGGTTACGCAGCAGAGAGCGGTTGGAGCACTGTGTTGCCGGCCCCCACCCAGAAACGCAGGCTGTGACTGAGCAGAGAGATTGGAGGCTGTCGAGAACATTCCTAACCCAGCAGGATGACTACGAGATACCTGTGTATCTCCTCAGATGGAGAGGGGAATAAGTGCTGTTCCAAACAGACTGCATCTTCCACAGGAGGGAAGGAATCCACTAGTGATTAAAAAACCTAGTATGTGATTTTAAAAATAACTCATGATACTTTTGATCAGTGCAACTCAATGAATGAGGACACTTTGAATTGCACTTTTAGATGACCAGGGCTAAAAATTATAAAGTTATCAAAATCCAGAGATCCTACCTGATCACCAACTACCAATGAGAAAATGAAATTCAGAGATCACTAAAATGGTTGGGTGGATGACATGATACCAAGTAAAGACAGGGACAGGTGTGTCTTTCTAGTGAGTCGCTTTTAGTTCATACTTAGATAAAACATTAGGAAAAAGGAGCACAGATCATTTAACCAATAAGATACTATTTCCTTCAAGAACACTCTATATTAGTTTCATGACTATATTATGTCCAAAATAGATCTTTTGGCTAGTTCCAGTAGAACTTTTTGCTAGCTTCATGACTCTATCTTTGTGTCCAAAATAGATCTTTTTGCTGGATTAACATTTGCAAATTGCTTAATCATTTTTTTTCATGCCTCTACTTTGCTCATTTTCTTCTTTCCACTAATATTACCTTTCTTGAGAGTAACTTCTGTACCTGTCTTCTGTTATCTGAAGACGGCAAGTGAAGGGCTTCATTGCTTTCACTGCCCAATGGGCTAAGAGTGAGCAAATTCTCATTAATTAGCGTATTCTTTCTTCTTGTCCCATATTCATCCATTTATCCAATGAGTAAGTACTGATTAAGCATACAGTGCTAGTCTGAGCTATGTCGATATAACAATATGAATGAATTCCTTCCTTCCTTCCTCGTTCTCTCTGTCTTTCTTTTACTTTTCATATTCTTTCTTTGCCTTACCAGTGTTTAAAGTGTATGGAGGCATACAGAGAAGTAGACAGATGTATACAGAAAATTAAAGTTCTGAGTGATGACTGCAGTGGCAGCATGTGCCACGGATGCCAAGACCATATGGCAGAGGGGATGTAGGCAGGCTGCTGAATCTGTGGATTCCATTTCAAAATGAAAACATGAGATCCATTTTAAAATGTGTTAAGGATTTCAAGATAGTGACAGCAGTGTGAAACCAAATATGGCAGCCATGTAAGTATAGGATCCAGGGGTCACACAGGTTACACGCCTAGGTGACCTGGGATTAGGAAAGGCTTTCTGGAGTGAGAACTAGCTGAATGGCTTGCAGGAAGGAACATCCTAATCCACAAGACTGTATAGGAGAAGACCACATGCAAGCGAAATGTCACCAGAGGTTGCTAATCAATCATTAAGTTATAGCTAGCGAACGCATACTAGCCAGCTTGGTCTGTGATATGTGAGGTGTCAGGAAGACCATTTCTGTGTTTGTTTTTTGCATAGATATCATTTCAGTGCAATTGAAGACACATACTTAGAATTCTACTCACAAAAGACATGATGTCAAGCACCCCTAGAGGTGTAAAGATAAATGAAGCAGTCTCTACTCTCAGGAATTACAAATCCAGTAATGCACAAGGTGAACAGAGTGGATGATGATGAAAGGGACAGGAAGACAAGCACTAAGAAAAATGCTCCAGAGATTATAGGCAGCAAGAGATTCTTTTCTGTTAGGAGAGGTGGGAGTACGTCAAGAAAGTCATTCCAAAGAAGATGGTGTCTGAGATGGCTGTTAAAAGAACAGGAGAAATTTCTGAAGAATATTCCAGCAGGAAGGTATGAGATAAAGTAGCAAGCCAGAAAGCATAAGAAGATTGTAGGTAGGGTGTGTGCCTAGTTTAGTAGATGGAGGGGTGGCCACTGAAGATTTTTTAACACGGGCGTAATATCATTAGTGATTTAAATGATTAATAGGCATCTCTTCCCACCATGGAGCCAGACTCCCGATCCACCCACTTGCTTTACACCGGGCTGCAAACTCCTTAACATTTGTTCCCCAAAATAGGGAGAAAATATTTTACCTCATTCGTTTTTTAGCTTGCTGCTTTTCTTATATTGTACAGCACTCTCCTTCTGGAATGCATCTCTCCAGAACTTTCTCTTGTTCAGCCCCTACTCTGCCCTAGCCTAACAAGTGAGGAAGAGAAACCAATTTTGAGGAGGAGATGATAAACCCAGTTATGGACTTCTATGTGGAAACTTGAATGAAATCTTGGGCACAGTGCTTGGACATAGGGAAGTAAATTTTTCCCAGCGGAAGTAATTGTGTAAAACATGTTATCCTGGCAGCAGTGCAGAGAAGGTTTGGGTGCATGAGCATAAGGGATATTGGATGACCATCTCCTCACCTTGGTGAGTGGCGTCGTGGACAGCAGCAAAAATACTCTACTGTAAGTTAGCTCTTGGTAGCACCAGGAGCACTGAATTGACACAGAGTGACCTTTTTGAGGTGACAGTGTTCAGGCTCTCGCTCACCAGCAGTGAGGTGGTGCACTGCTGGAGGCCACATGTGTGTGTGCTGACACCTCTGCTTTAGTAAGTCCCTTGCACACATGTGCATGCTGATGCATGCATCTTTCCCATGGGTGAGAGATGTGGGGTGGTGGCGACAGTCCCTGGACCAGGGTGTGTTAATCTAGGGACCATAGCTCTCCAACAGAGTGGTACATAGAACTTATTGGGTTGTGAGTATGAATGGGAAGAAATTCCGCCTCACGTTTTTAGTATCCATGGCAACAAATAGTGATGGTGTTAGAGTCCTTGTAACTTTCTCACTCAAAAGATATATTTATCCTGTTCTATAGTGTAAATGATTTTTTCTTTTGTGATCACATGTATTTCAAAACATGCACTGAAATTATAATCACAGGCAGTTAAAAATATTCCTCTGAAAAGTGGCTTACAGGTGTTACCAGATTAATAAATCATCTTTGCCTGTACAAGGATCCTTGTACCACACACACACACACATACACACACACACAGACATACACACCCCACACTGTTGTGCAGAATTATGAGGCAGGTCTGGGAGCTGGAGGATAGCCTACTTGGCATTCATTAACAGCTTACTGGGCTAAGTTTTATGATCAGTTTAAAAATATCAATAGTTTATCTTTTATACATGAGTGCTAAGGTGCTACCAGATGCATATTTCTTGAAAATAATTCTGTAACTGCTACTGGCCTTTATTTTACCTGGAGCAATCATTTATGTTTTACTTCTGAAGAAGTTTATTTTGATTTGACTTTTTATCCAAAACTTCTTTGGAAGGCACAGCTTATTAGAAAAGGAGAAGAGCATTGGTGGAAAAAAGCCCACCCGTTTGAAGGCTTTATGTTTAGTCACAAAAACTACCATCCACGTGTCCTGCCAGCTAATTAAGAATCAAATTGTCAAATTTAATTGATAAGAAGCCTTTCTCAGGAACACCATGGATTCTTGTGGAGTACAGGATGTCCAGCTTCCAAAGCTCCTGCTTCAAGCACAGGTTTGCTTGGCGAGAAATAAAATTAAATGACAGCAGCACACTCAGAAGAGCTCTGTTGATCCTTTACCCTATCAACCTTAGCCAGTGACATTTTCTTTCATGCACACACACAGTTCCAGCCACTCCACAAGCAATTGTGAATGATGCAAAGAAGAAAGGAACAAAGAACTAATGGGTAAGTGGACCCACCCCAGAGCTTAGATAGGTACACAGTGGGCTTGACTGGCTGATGCAGCCCCGATTTCCATATAGAAGATACACTATGCAAGTATTTTAGTGGGCTATAAGCTGCTAATAAGAAGTAGATACACAATCTTGGTTTTTTTGTTTGTTTGTTTTTGTTTTTGTTTTTGTTTTGGTAATGGGAATTCAACCCAAAAGCACTCTACCATTGAGCTATATGCCCAGCACTTTTCATTTATTTTTCAAATCTTGAGACAAGATTTCACCAAGTGCCCCAGGCTAGGTTCAAATTCTGTGGTGCTTCTGCCTCAGTCTTCAGAGCAGATGAGAATACAAGAGTGCACCACTGCACACAGATTAGACATGGAATCTTTCAAGAGAACAATTCTTTAGAAATAATTTCCAAAGGAAATTCAATCCTCCCTCTGACTTTTCATAAATTTTTAAGTCCCACTCTGGCAAAGTCTACATTTCAGGACACTTGATGGACGAACTAGTGAGGGCACCGTGAATTACGAGGACTGGAGTGTGCATGCTGGTGTTAGTGTCCACAGACGACCATGACCCTCATGCACTTATCTGAAGGACAAACCACCTCATGGAATCAAGACCTCTTCCTAGAGAACAGATGACTGAAGCTCACTATTTCTTTTCCTGAATCCAAGTTTATGTTTTGCCAAACATGGTACTTTATAACATGTCCTTTCCAAATAATTTGTCCATAAGAAAAGTTCAGTTCGTGCTTGAAATTTGTTCACAGGATCCCTCAGCTTCCATTGCAAATCAATAAATATTAAATATGGCATTTTTGTTTGCTTGTATGGTGATTTGGAATATTTGACTAAAAATACCAAACCTGCTTAAGTACTTTGAGCTCTAAATATTACTAAAGACACTAATCAATGAAAACTATCACTGTAACCTTTGTGAAGTTTTAAGAATAGGGCCATGAGCCAATGTTTCTTAAAAATGAAGTGTGCATTTTAAGTGTGATGTTAAGAGGAGACCAGAGGACAAGGGAAATAGCACTTCCTGCTTATTTGGTGTGTTTTGTACAGAACTAATGGAAATGAGCCAGAACATAGCAAGAGACCTCCTAACTAATTGCAGGACTTTCTAGGACCAGGGTCGGGACTCTGCAAACATAGGCACAAGCCACACTGCCTGATTTCCCCCCAGGATCAGGAATCCATGCAGCTAGAAGGATCTCTAATTGAGTCTCCCTCAACTTCCCGGGCAGAAGTTACTTTTAAAACACCACGCACAGATAGTTGTGCAGTTTCTGTTGGAACCCTCCAGCATCCAATACTTGCCCAGCCCTTCAAGGCAGCACAGGCCTGTGAGACACAGCTCTACTGCTGGAAAACCACCTTACCTCCAAGTCAACTCCCCTACCCTGTGACCTTACTCATTGCTCTCCCATCAGGCCCTGACCCACGGGGGCAAGGTGTCCACATCCTTAAGAGGGCTCTTCAGACATTCGAGCTCCACCTTATCATGACTTCCCCATCAGTCATCAGATGCAACATGACAAGCCCAGTTTACTGTCTACTATCGCTATAAAACGATGTCCAGATATGTTATGGAAGTGAGCCTCAGATCTATTCTCCTTCTCCAGGGTACGCAGGCACCTGGCATTGAGTCGCAAACATAAAACAGCTATGCTATCTGGTACGCTGTCTACTACTGCTGAGGAGTCTGGGTTAAAATTTCCCACTCCCGAGCTTTTAGCAAAAGTGTGTTTTCAAACAAGACTATGTGAAGATTGTGCAGCCACTGTCTCCTATCATACCGCAGGGCCCGAGCAAACCTGAGCACTATTGGTCTGTGTCATTGGACTCCCCTACTTTGATCCCTAAGTTACTTTCACAAAACTCTGTTTGGTTTTCTGCTGTCTCCTTTAGGAGAGGTAAAGGGCATTCAATCAACCTGTCGTAGCTTAAGAGTTTCTCTACAGTGTACATTCTGTTAGCTCATGAGGCATCCTATTAAAAATTTACTTACTCTATTTTACTTCAAGAAAAATCTGTATTGTTTCTGGAAAAAAGGATGATGTTCTAAAGTGAGAGTGGTGACCTTTTTACATAATTTTTCACCTTGTCTTGGCTGCTAGTGACGGGTTTCGTCCAAAACAAAACTTCTGCCAAGTCATCACGGCAATGAGCCAACATGGCACGGTCGGGAGAAAGCCATGTGCCAAGTCCCGCCTTCCTCCGTCCCAGGCCTGATGGCAACTTCCTGTTTCCTTTTTACAATTTCCTGCTTTTGCCTTTGCCCAGTCACCACCTGCCACGTCACCAAGACCACCCCCCCAAACTCCAGCCCCCCAGTCCTATTTAGCCTTTGTTCCCCGGCTTCCTCGCTCATAAGGTGCTTGCATCTGTCTCAGCAGCCTTCCCATGCCCGACTGTAAAGGCTCTTTTTACTTTGTTTTGCCTCTTACTCATGCCAAACCTAACATTAGGAGCCTCGGAGGTGAATGTGTAATCCATTATTAACATGGAAGTACATGCTTTGGGGGTGAACTTTATTCCTGATCTCTTTGCATTATTCCATCATTCTATCCTTTTCAATATTGTATTAGGTACAGATATTTACAGACACTGTAGCAGGCACTGGGAATTCAGGCAGGGAATCCATTTTCCAACAGGGTTTTCAGTTTAGTAGGAAAGCAAGCCTTTGATTATATTTTTATCCACTCAACTTTTCTATGCGGTGCACAGTATATGAGATCTGCTCCACTAAATGACTAAGTGTGACAGTAATAAGCTTGTGTTTTTGTCTATCATTACTCTTTCCTTGAACTGAGAGTACTAAATCAGCTTAAAGTTTCATTCTTTTTAAAGAACAAAATGACATTCATTACTGGCTCAAATTTAACAGAAGCTAAGATGAATACATTCTACTCACTTTGATTTCTGGAAAGTCTTTTTATTGGTTACTTTTATACATTGTTCTGTTGGCTTTCGTTTGCATATTCCCAGCATGAATTACCAACTCTCTACTCCAGGGAACCTCCAAATGTCCTGCAGTTGTCTTCAGGATTTTCTTATAAACCCCTGTGGTGTTGGTCCCTGGAGAATTCTTACCAGCTACATATGCTCCCAAGAGAATGAGTACGCTGCCTAAATTTCTCTTTCTCTTCCCCAAGGGTATTAGAAAACACTCATTAGTGCTTGGCTGAAATAAAGACATTTTATGTACTCTAGCGCCTTGATATAGCAAGCTGGTTAAACCTATCCAAAGAAGATATAAACATAATTTAACATTTCTTCCTATTGGCAACATATTTGCTTTCTAATAGTCTCAGTCATTATTTACATTTACTAGATTTGCTTAATATCTTATCTGAAGTATTCCTAGGAGTTCTTATTGAGTTTAACAGTACACAAGGTCCAGGGCCTCTACTATACTCTCTTTTTGAGAATCTGAATATTTTCCTATATCTGATCATTTGGTACCCATGGAATTTTCTCAAGATTTATTAAATTTTATTAATAAAAGTCCTTTAATTTTATCCACACATACTGTGATGACTATTATGGCTTATATCTAACATCCCCCCACAAAGCCTTATGCCCTTATAGATGGGGGCTTTGGAAGGGACTGGATCATGGGTGTGAGATACTGACTTACTCTACAAATGGTTGGGTGTGATGTGGGGAGGGGAAGCCTGGTTGAAAAAGGGGGGTCATGTGGCCTGGGAAGGTGTATACTGTATATATAATATACCCGTCTTCCTTCCTTGATTTCTTCCTACTACTCAGTGTCATGCCACGAGAAAGCATACAGTACAATGCAACTGTATATTTCAAAAACTGTATCTGTAGTTAAAAGAGCTTCCATTTTATCTCTACTTTTAAACAGAGTAAACTTGTAAGTTCTTTGGAGAAGTGGTTTCTTTCTATAACTCCTTATAATTCTCTCATAGTGTCTATGCAGGGTTTCAAATCACCTGTTACTGTTATTTTTTTAAAAAATTGTTTTCCTAACCTCTAACTATGTTTCTTTCTCTATGTGCATATTCTGTCCACTTCAGTCCTGGTTTCTGTTTTTGGGAAGGATCGTCACCTCCCTGAGAAGAGGCCTTGCAATAGGAAGGTCAAAACTCCCCTCCACTGGAGCATCCATCCCAAGTCTGCGCTTTGGGAACATCCTCATTTGATCTGAAAGGAATGACTGGATTTTGGTATATCAAAACAAAATGTTTTGCTGGGGATGCAGCTCAATGGCCCAAATGCCTGCCTGGCAATTGCAAGGTCCTGAGTTCAATTCCTAGTACCAAAAACAAAACAAAAACTAAATGTTTCATACAATGTACTCATGTATTCCTCTATTGCATGCTGCCCCATTGACAGTCACACTTTTTGTTTTTATGTACCAGCTCAAATATAGTTAAAAAATGAATTTAAAACCCCATTTTTGATGAGTTATTTTTTTAAAGTAAAGTTTTCATCTTATCATGAGAATAGACAGTTAGTGTCTAAATGAAACGGCTGCCAATGGTCTTGCTGAATAGAACAAGGTAACACAAGACTTTCTCAAAGTGCCCAAAGTCTGCAGTTTAGAAATCCATCACTGTCAGGATCTTATCTTTGCAAGACCTGTGTCCTTCCTGGGAAAAATAACTAAGACTAAACATCAGTGCATTTTGTTCAGAGACAATGAACTGAAAATGAAAAGTCTTTGCTACTGTCATATATTCAGTGCATGAAACAGAAGCCGTCTACTTGATTTTTATATTCTTTTTACCCTGTTATAATTCCCTCTGAGCACACAGCATCATCTGCAATTACGTACTTGTTTATTTTGTTCACTTCTACTAAAATGCCACCTCCACGAGAGCAAGAGCCCTGTCTCTTTTATTTCCCACTATATTTTCATTACTGAAAACAAGGCCTGCTACAGGTGCTAATCAATTCGCATATTCATGTTGCGTGTTATTATTTAGGGAGCTGCGATGTGTCAGACAATATTCTAGATGCTGAAGTTTCAGTAGAGAGTAATTTTAACAAAAATCCCTGCCCTTACACATCTTACTCTCTAGTGGGAGAGATGGGCCAAAAATCACACAGGTAAAATCACACAGGTAAATCACACAGGTAAAATCACACAGGTAAATCACACAGCTGTAGTGTGTTGGAGAGTGGAAATTACTAAAAAAGGAGAAAGAAACAGCAGAGAAGGATCTGATGCAGAAATGGACAGAACTGAGTGTTTGGACAGAGCGGTCAGGGAAGTTCTCACTGAAAGGGCCACAGAATTTTCAAACTGAAATCCCTAAACCTCTGAAGGCAAAGCCAGGGTACGTTCAGAATCCACCTGCTTAGACCTTCTAGATCGTGCTCCTTAAGTCATCGTCTTCATGACGTGACTTCTTTGTTTGGAAAGTTGTTGTCCCTCTCTCTTGCTGTCTCATCCAAACCCCTTTGTCTGGATTTTAAGCTCTGCACAACAGCATTATTTCCCCCATTTCTCCAGAGTAGACTCCTGGCCAAGCCTGTCTCCTTTCTGATTTTTGCACAGTGCCATGCTGTGACACAATAATGCGCTGTAATCATGCTTCTGGGTGCCGCCTGCAGCCATGGTCAGCTGATTGCTGGGCTCCTGTCTGGTCATAGGCTCACAGTCTCCTTGCACTTCTCTCCTGCAGAATTGTTTTAACGATCAGATAAGGGTGCCTCGAATGTAATCTGTGTTCTAGAACAATCGATGAATACCAAATGAAGTGAAAAACCAATGCTACATAATCTTGACAAGTTTTCATTAGCATAATAAGAGTTATGACAATAAATTAGCATAATGAGTCATAAATTCAATGGACTCATCATCTAAAACCTCTCCTCATAAAGCAAAGCATTTTATTTTATTTTATTTTATTTCTTTAGTCTTTTTGAGATAAGGTTTCACTATACAGTTCAGCCTGGCAATGAACTCACTTTGTAGTCAGGCTGTCCTCGAACTCACAGCAATCCTCCTCTCTCAGCCTCCCAAGTGCTGGGACTACAGGCATGCACCACCACGCTGGGCTAAGCAAAGCATTTAAAAATGTAAACTATGAAATCTTGCTCAGTGAGATTTGAGATGCTCAAGTAACATGTCTTGGTCTATGCAAACCCACTTGAACAATGACGTAAGAATTGGGTCTCTGGGTATAACCAAGTGCTCTACGTTGGTTCGTCACAGTGTCTCTTCCATGCATAGGAACTTTGGTGAACTGGACCTCAGTGTTCAACCCTTGTAACTCCAGTTCCTGGAAAATTATTTGAGCCACCTTAAGTAAATGAGCAGTAACACTGTGAAGCTGTTTGGCCGAGGTTGGGAATGGCAATGTGCCCTGGTTAAATTGACCAGGTAGAGATTCCAATTCACCATTAAAATGGCCACTAATGATTCTGTGGACCTAGGCTGTGATGCAAATATACAGACAACCTGCCCATCTGTGATGAGATGGGACCCCTTCAGAGGAGTATGCTAAGTATAGCTATGAATGAAACAGAAGTATTATAAGAGGCATCTGTAAGATCTATGTGAGTGTTTCCATTAAAGTCATCTTCTCAAGAGATTAATGTCAATGCTGACACCAGGGAAAATAACCCAGTCTAATAGTTCTGATGATATGAATCCATGTGGATTAAATTTTCCATGCTTTGTTTTGAAGGGTTTGTTTATGTCTGAGAGTGAGCCATGGCAAAGGTTGAAAACACATGCTAAAAGATGTTTGACAACAGCTCTCTGGTTTGAATCACTTTTCTGTAGAACAGGTTTTAAATTTATCAGGCAAATAATGACTTAATCACTACAATTTTCTATGGCTATTTGATGGTGATCATTAGATTATCTGAAAATGAAAACTAGAAATTCTCAAGTCCATTTATTTCAATACAGGGGTCCCTCAGTTCACAAATCTTAATTTGTTGTACAATTTTGGAAAAGTTGGCCACATTTTCATTTGTGTGGGAAAGGTGGCCACAACTGTTTGTCACTAGATGCAGAGTTGGCAAACAGAAACAAAACTTTGTCAAATGCATTTGTTTGCGAAGCAATTGTTTGCACACAAAGTATTTGTGAACTGAGGTACCTCTGTACTAAAAGGAAAAAGAAATCAAAATAGGCCTAGAGTTGTATTTATCTGCAAGTAAAAAGCTATTTTCAAGTACTATATTTGATAATTTAAAAAATCAATTACAAATACATTTGTTTTTCTATGATTAGATCCACATAGTCCATTAGCTTTAAAAAAAAAAAATCCTGGAAAGGTTTTCTGAGGCATTCACACTTCATGGGACATCTCTGTGTAGCTCTTTGTTTTATACAAAGACATGTGCAGTGAGAGTATTTTAAAGCCATCAGAGAGTCAGATCTTGTAAACAAATCACGTGGAGTTATGATATGTGGTCTGTGGAGTGGAGTATGGCTACTGGTTTTCTTTTTGTTGGTCTCCAGAAATAAATTAGTAAAGTGACTAAAACAGCTGAAAACAAAGTCTTCTTGAGTAGAGGAATCTTGGCAGTAGACTTTATGATGTGGTACAACATTAGAAAAAAAATAAATCCAGCAGACAGATGTCTCCGGAGAGTACTAAACATAAACTCTGAAACTACTGCATAGAGAAGTACCTGCCCATAGAAAACAAGACGGATGATTCTCCAGGGACGGACCTACAATGTCTCTCCTTGCTCCCGGTGACCAGAGGTGAAAGGAAGCTGAAAGGTCCTTAAGTGAGCGGAGTTACTGAGGTATTTTATAGACCAGAGAAACTGGCAGACACTAGACAACACATCCTTTCTCCAGAAGTATATTGACAGCTTTAAAAGCTGTAGAACGCCCTCCAAGGCACGGTAAAGAAAAGGCTGTTTTCTTTTGCTCCTGTTATATTGATAACCATCAAGAATTCTATCTCCTTTTGATGGCCAAAGTAGTAAATGGATGATTCCACGCAGATAGAAATGCACTGGGGGAGTGAGGGTGGCTCTCTCTAATATAATAATTTAGCCTTCATTGAAAAATTCTAGAGATGCTTACTTAAATCCTGTTACTATCATTTCACATGTACTCTTGAAACTATTTTAGATAATGGTGGGAGATATAACAGCAGAAAGTGCTATCTGTATGGCTCTTTTGCTGCAAATTCTCAGTTTTTGTGGGCATTCTTCTTTTTAAACTTTTTTCCCTATCTTTAAATGGAAACCATCAACATAACTCACTTTTCTTCTCAGTGGCTGATTACATTCAATACACCTCAACGTTACCATCAATTAAAAATTCAATTGCTTTGGGATACTCCCCTGTCTCCTTTTATCCAGACTGTAGTAGCTCTTTCTATTGAAGAGCCACAAATAAGTTACTGATTCCTGGGCTCTCAAAATGCCCAAGGCTGGCAGGGGCCTAAAGTGTCCCCTGCACAATCCAGGGAAATCACATATGTAGTATTGCATTCCACTTCTTGCCATCAGAGTCTAGGCTATGTCCTTTCCCACTAGCTATTGCCAAATGCAAGGAAAGGAGAGAAAGGAGAAAGATTAACAACAGAGAGGGCAAACTTTTCCTGTAAAAGACCAGATAGGAAGTATCTTAGGTTTTCAGCCAAATGTTCTCAATCGCATCTTCTCTGCTCTGCATTTGTTAGTATAAGTGAAGCCATATCTTGATCAAGGAATCAGTATGGCTGCGTTCTAATACCAATTTATTTACAAACACTGGTGCTGGGCTAGATTTGGCTCACAAGCCAGACCCTAGTTTCTTAACTGTTGGCTGAGAGTATTACAAAGGTCAGCAATGTGATTTCCACTCTCATCTGATGAGACAATGATAATTCTACTCCGCAATTCGTTCCCCAGAAAGGTTTTCAGTGTATGTTCCCTCCTGCTCAGCTCCTTGTGAGAAAGATCCTATCATGAGTACACTTTTATGTTGAACTGATTGTGGATTTAAAAGTTATCACTCTAAAATACATTTACAATATAGGTGACATTTTTGTCTTTAAATACAAAAAAAAAAAAAAATAACCAAAGGACAAATGTTGGAGACAAAGAGATGTCACATATTTTGAAATTTCTTTGGCAGAACACTTTTAACAGTATTTTGCAACTGACATTACTATGAGAAAAATAGTTCATTTTCTTGTTATTCCTGTGCTATGATCTGTATTAGGTAAAATGAGTAGTAGCTGATTAGAAAGTCATTTGATCTTTGTTTTCTCTGTTTAATGTTGCTTGGTAGGAATCAATAAGTTAAAGAAAAGTAATAAGGAAATCAACCAGGTACTATTATCTGTAATGGGATCCAGGCAACTTTCCTATCACTATAAAGTCTAAAAGTTTGAGAACTTTTCCAGATCATCTCTCTTTTGCAACAAAGCTTTGGGAAGGCAGCTATGCTCACCACTACACCACCAACATGGGCGGCAGCAAAGCTTTGGGAAACATAGCAATGTGTTTCAAAATAATTTTCCATAATAGTTGTTTTAAGGATTTCAATAAAATTCATATCCTCTAGCTAATTCAAATGCTTTAATGCATACATATACCTACCTACATTTTCAATGTTTTTGAAAACAACTTTCCAACATTCAGTGCTTGAAAAAAACGTTCATGGCATTTCTACAAAACTACTGTTGATTCTAAGGTTTTTTGAGGCTATTTTTTTTTTTTTAGCAGTTTAGATTCACAGCAAAATTGACAGGAAGGTACAGAGATTTCCCATGAGATTTTCCAGAGATTTCCACTCAAAGCTTTAAAAATTCTTTTTAGTGAGAAAAATAAAAGTTTATAAAAATATATTTTGTTTTTAATGAAAAATGTATAGCCCTATTATGATATGAGTGTGGTAAGCAATAATGTGTGATTAAGATACTATTAATTGAGGGACATATTTAACAGAAAGTGGGACAAATTTTCCTGCCTCTTTGGGGTAGCTATGAATGAATGAATGAATGGTTGTTTTCCTCTGTTCCTGAGAGTGCTTCTTTTTCAGTTTGATTTAGTGAGCTAGGTTGATTTGGTGGAATTAGCACTAGATTAGGCATTAGAAGGTCTGGAGTTTAGCTTTACTGTTCCTGACTTGGAACCCCTGGAAAAATGCTTATCTCCTCTTACCTTCAATTTCATTTGTAAAGTGAAATCTAATAGTTGCAACGTGTAGATAGGATTTGATTATGCATGTGATAAAAGGAACCCTTTGTAGAAACATAGGGTATTCTTATGAGAGGTTTATAAAGTCCCTGAGAGTAGGCCTTTGTCTTATTGCTTAGAATTTAAGAAAAATGCATCAAACACTTACCAGGCACCAGGGCCTTCTACAAAGAAGTAGTTCAATAATCATTCGTTGATCGTATTGGTTGAACGCTACCTTTAATAATAAACAGACATTCATCTATTTATAAGTCAATAGGAAATGCAAATCCTTAGAAAATTGTCTATTTCTACATTAGATTGCTGAAAGGCAGAACATGAAATCTGGTTTTCTGCTCTGATTCTTTGCCTTCAGCCTGACACATTTTGCAGAGATAGGGGCCGTGAAAAATGCTGTTAGGCGTGGAGAATTTTTTACCGGTCACTAGAAGGCTGTGCCGCCTTTGACACTACTGAAAATCTATAACAAGAATTGGTCCTATTTCTTCTCAGAAACATCTGGACAAAACTCATTAGATCATATTTAGTACCTCTTACAGCATATACATCTTCTCAACTTGGGTCATCAGATTTGGAATTACTGACACTGGGAGTGGAAAATACACTCTGCCATTTTTATTTCCGGAATGTTATGCTGGTGTTACATGCAGTGGTACTGGGTTGGTTCCTGAACTAAATTCATTCCACAGTTCTGGAAAAGACAGCCACATTTGTGTCCATGTGGGAAACATGTCACCTGATGCAAAGTTTTTAAGCAAAAACAGAATTTTGCCAAAGGCTTTTGTTTGCACACCAAAAGCATTCATGAACCGAGGTACCAGTGTACACATGGTGGCCATCTCACTACTGTACAGTCAAGTCAAGGTTTAGATACCTAAGCCAGGACACTGGTAGCTCTTGTGGTCTGGACACATAGTGTTGTGACAATGAAGAATGAAAGACTGCAAGCAAACTAACAATAAGCATGTTTAAATTATGAGGGGAGGAGTAATTTTTGCTCATATTTGTCAGTAAACTGGTCTCCTGTGCAGGGCTTGAAACCCAGACCAAGCAGTTCAGCAGTGACATCAGACAATCCAAGGTTATAATATAGGCAGAGACCTGTTTGTTACCTGACTCTCTGTGATCATGTAGATACTTGGGCAATATGAAATGTAAATAGGGGAAGGTCAACAATAGTTGACTTATTGTATGTATAAAATATTGAACTGAGCACATGGACCTTCTTTGACCTTTCAGGTTGGATGTCTGAGAATATTCTCACCAAGCAATGGATTAGCAGATAACTGACCAGCCCATCTAGCAGAATGAGAGAAAACAATGATGCACAGTTGTGAAAACAAGATGAGAATTCTCATCCAAGTTTGGAATGCGGCAGGGATAGAATTGTACTTCTGCGAACTATTTGCCCCAATGCAACTGGCAAATTCTCTACCTAAGGGAAGAGGAACAGTGAGACTCAATCACATAAAACTGTCAATATTGCAGGCCAGAAAGAATCAAATTTCAGCAATTTTACACTGGCATAGTGCTTATACTTTGCTCTGTATATATTTTACCGATTCTAGATGAATAATTTCTTAAAGATATGAGGGAAAATAGCCTTCAGAGTTAATATTTATAAAGTGTTTCCTTTGTAGAGGAGGTTATCAGCTCAGGTCCTATATTTTCTCATTAAAAGCATGTCTTAGGGCCAGGAATGGTGGCACATGCCTGTAATCTCAGCTACTGAGGAGGCTAAGGCTGAAAGATCTCAAATTCAAGGCCATATTGGGCAACATATGGAGACCCCATCTCCAAGCAAAACACCACATATCTTGTGTTCTGGGCATACAGAGCTTATTAACTATGAGGAATATCTACATTTGTCACTTTTAAAATAAAACATAATTCAGAAAAATAAATACTCTGAAACTGAGGTGCAATCAAAAAGTTATCACAGGAAGGAAGCTACAGTCAGAAATTCAAGTTGGCTATTTTGATCTCACTCAGTTCCTTAGTTTCAGGTATCTGTCTACAGCCATCACGTAACAACGGAGTGACAAGCCAAAGGGAAACCTAGTAAGAGGCCACATTGTTTATTCTCATTTCTAAAGTAAGCTGCGCTTGGGAGACGGATAAACAACAGCTGCTGCCCAAGTGCACAGGCTGACCTTGGTGCTTTAATTCATTTTTGGCCAAGGTACTACATTTGCACATATAATGTATTATATTATGATATTTATATTATATAATTTAGAATTTATACATAAATTTTTAAATTATATATTTGTGTAATATATGACATATATTATAATAATATAAGATATATAATATATATTATATATTCTATGTATTATATACAAAGACCTACTCTCAGGGACTATATAATCCTCTCATAAGAATACCCTTTGTACAAAGGGTTCCTTTTATCACATGCATAGTCAAATACTATATAATATATTATATATTGTATATTATATGTCATGTCATATTATATATCACACATCATATATCATATATTATATGTTATATATGAGTTACAGATCTCATTAGCTAATCTGATAAGTACATTTAATGAGTTTCAGAAAACTCCCTCCTGATTATCTTAACACCAGCCCACCATCAATGCACACATGTATAATTTAGCAAAGTCCCTAGAAATCACTGTCCCTTTTTCCCTGGTCACCATCTGGTCCACCTCAACACTTCAGGAGACACAGTCTCAGTCTCCTTTCTGTAGGTGTTTGGCCCTTTCTTAACTACACGTTTATTTCTTTTAAAGTCTGACCTGTTTTAAGATTCTTTTCTTCACCATGCTAGATTATAATGATCTTTCTCTTCCCCACACTTTAGCAAGTGTGAGTTTGTGCTCAAATTTAGTAATAAAATACAGTAATGGTTCTCTAATTCAGCGTTTCCAAGCTGTTTTCCATAGAATGCCAGTACCCCAAGAGATTTTTTACAGGTGCTTCAAAGAAACAGTGTCTCTGTCAAACACATGGAGAAAGCCCTGCCCTTAGTGACAGTCACTGGGTTTTCTGTTGCAGGACCTCTGAGACATTTTCAACATGTAGTGTGAGCAGTGCAGGTGTACAGGAAAAGGTCAGTGGGCTGTGTTCCTTAAACTTGGGGGAGGAACACCATCCTACTCATCCTCTTATGAGACCTTGAGGGACACAATATTTTTTAGAAAGTGGTGTGGAGAAAACTAAGTTCCTGAGGGCAGAGGCCTTGTTTTTGATTGTTGTTGAGATCCCTGGGCATATCCCAGTTCTGAAAACATCAAAGTACCCAATAAATGCTTGTTTATAGATGCTTAGAGTTGAAGGAAAAGAAGAAGAAAGGAATGAAAAATATATTGCAAGATAACTACTTACTAAAAGCTTTTACCATATACTTTCTCAATGATTTACTTACCTCTAATTAAATAAAGTGTATCCTTTGTTTAGATGTGCATCTTAAAATTATCTTTCACTATACTGATAACTCTTTACTGAGGAAGGTTCCGGGGACGGAACCTTTAATGTCTAAAATTTTTACAAGGTAGGAAATATTTCTCTCCTTAGGAGGGTTACAAAACAGGGGAAATAAACTCTAAGAGCAATACCATTGCATTTATGGCAGCTCATTTTCTATGCATGAACAGAGTCTAACAGGAAACCTCACAACCATAGGCTTGTGTCACAACTGATGTTGCAAGAGGGGCATGATGGAGCACACCTGTAATCCCAGTATTTGGGAGGCTGAGGCAGGAGGATTCTTGTGAGTTCGAGACCAGCCTGGGCTACAAAGTGAGCTCAAGGCCAGCCTGAACTGCATAGCGAGGCCCTGCCTCAAAAAGACAACACACAAGGGGCTGGGGATTTAGCTCAGTGGCGTAGCGCCTGCCTGGCAAGTGCAAGGTTGTGAGTTTGATTCCCAGTACTGGAAAAAAAAAAGACAACAGACACACACACACACACACACACACACACACACAAGATGTCACAATGCTGAAATTTCATTTCTTATAATGAAATGTGCAGTAGAAGAAAATATTGTACCTTAAATATATCTTCATCATTGTATATCTTCCTCTAACTTCTACAAGACAACGAGTAAACCGTATCTTGTATTTCACCTAACTCCTTCCAGAAGCAACAAGTCTTCAAGGTACAATTGAGGATTTAGGGAAACCAGCTATTGGCAACTCCTGCCAGTCATTTATGCCAGTTGCTGAATTATAGGAAAATGCCCAGGGCCCAGGCACAGTCTGTATGGACTAAATTCTTCACTTGAGATACCCACCCTACCTCACAGTGCCTCATTCCCCAAGCTCAGGATGCAGTCCTAGGTCTCAAGTTGAATAAAGTCAGGTTTCTGTTTACCTGATGAAAATCTGGCTGCAGTATAAATATTAGAGTACCACCACATATTTAAGGGAATTCAAAATACTATTTTCCTTTTTATGGTGAAGAGACTAAGTAGAATTTCTGATTCCATGCTAAGTGGGAATATTTGACTTCTTAATCAATATGCATCAGTTAATGAAGAAGGGAAATAATATAGTTGTGTGGTAACAAGAGAAGTTCTACCAGGGCTTGGAATGACATTTCAAAGCAGTCCAGCAGTTGCATGACTTCTGTAATTGGTGTCAGGGCCTCACAGGGACATACTTGCACTGGTCTAGATGACTGCACCTGCTGGATCTTCTCTGCCATGTGGACAGGGGCAGGCATCTAACCTTCCTAGAACTAGCATTTCTTTTCTGTAAAACCAAGAGGTTGATCTGTATAAACTCAAACATTGCTTTAAGATAAACTTAAATCCATGCATTATTCTACGTAAAAGTGTATTGTAGATCTGTTCACACATAGACAAAGAGGATTATTCTACATAAACCATGTTGGTAGGTGCTGCTAGCTCCCAAATGATATGATTCTATTATAATTAACCCAGTGGGTAATAACTGCAGAGCCTATGGGACCATGTTTTTCTCCTGTAAATTGTTTGATGCTCGGTGGGTAGAACAGCAATACAAATATCTGATCAGATCATAAATTTCATATTCCCAACTGAGCCACAATGGTTCATGTTGAAATACTGGGGCAATGTCTCCTAGGAAGGAAAATAAAAAAACAAAAAGAAAAATAGAAGAAACTTCCCATTCTCAGCATCTGCAGCAGTTATATTCTGTGAAGTTACAGGAAATACTGAATTAACAAATGCCAAACTATTACTCCTAGGGAAAATGCAGCGACAGGCTTCAGCAAGCCTCTGGTCACAATAGTTTCACTCACTGGTCAATGCACGAGCAGTTTTATGTGTGTTTTGGTCTAGTGATACCTTATGTAGTGCATCTGTTGATTCATTAAGGCTGGACTCATAGCCAACAGCATGCATTAGAACTTATGCCTGGAGAAGCTTATCTACGCCACATATATTTTCACAGCCTTCTTGTGCTTAGGAATAATAATGCAGCGCATCAGCATTGCCCTTGAGGATCATTTAAAATAATGAGATTATCAACAGCACCAAAAATGTGAAAAACATGGCAGGAAATAGGTCTGGAAATGGACACATGTTTACCATACAGGAGCTGAAATAAAAAGGCACTCTCGCTTTATTCAAACTCAACGGGAACCGCCACATTAGGAAACTACGATCGTCTTTTACCACTCTGTGAATGCCCAGGAAGATGCCATCAGTACTGTTTTCCCTCTCACAAATTATTTTAGTGGTATAACAAATTTGCAAGTGTGGAATCCAAAAATAATGGGACCAATTGTACCTGAAGTTGCCTATAAATTTCAAAATGTGTAAATGCCTAAATACTACCATCTCTTTAGTTAGGAAGCAAATGATACTATTATTATTATCATCATTATCAATTTATGGAAGATAGGAGTTTAAATAATATTTTCTTAAAAACAGGGTAAAGGAAATCAATATTTATAGTTCACATAGGAATGATGTCTTGCTATATATCTTAATGCACATTTTAACTGGGAGAAGTGGTTTGTTTTCGAATCAACAAATAAATAGCTGTTACAGCAAGGAAAGCCACGTACGCTGCAGGAGGCTTGTTCCTAATACTGATTAACAAATTCTTTGCCTAAATCCTAGTAATAATGCATATATAATTACAAGGGTCACCAAGAGGAATAAATTGTACAATTTATACGATGTCATCTCTCTTAATGTTTCACAACTTACTTTTTTGTTGTTGTTGTTTGTTTGTTTTTTTTTTTTTTTTTTTTTCTGGTACCGGGAATTGAACTCACGACGTCGTGCTTGCCAGGCAGGCACTGTGCCACTGAGCTAAATCCCCAGCCCCCCACAGCTTACTTTTAAAAGTCTATCAGGGCACATTACAATTACTGAGTAGATTGACTGAATAAATACGAACCTGCCAAGGCACTTGCAGACTTAAGAACTAATATAAAAGTAGCCAAGACGACATCATTGTAATTCACTGAAATAAATATTCTTTTAAATTTTTAAACAATGAAAAAATCGTAGAAACTCAAATAAATTACTGTGACTCATTGTGGCCGGGTTGACAAGAAATATAATAAGCTCTCCATCTTAAAAATAAAAGCTGTGATGCATAGCTATAGATGTCTAAGTGAAGGTTTCAAACATGAATGTTTTCTACCATAATTTAAGTAAGATGTATTTGTTAAAACAACACTTCTAAATTTTAGGTATTTTTATACTATTAGATATGTAGGCTCAATTGATTTCCTATGGCATTTCACAAGAATAATCATAAATGAAAATATATACATTCAGTTCCAGCAGGACTAAATTGTATTTTCAGTCGAACTTTAAACAGACCATTCATAAGTGTGAAGTCCCTTTATGTAGCCCACATAGTATACAGGTCACAGCAAGGGATTTTCCTCATCTGCATCAGATAAATTTCTATTTAAAGTATATAAAGGTAAGGAGCCTTTGTAAAATATTTTTTTTTAGATTTGAAGTTTAAACCAAGAAATATTCTTGCTCTCCAAGGAAACTCCAAACTGTCTGAAAATATTTCAGTCATGGAAATCTAACCAGCCAGAGTGTGTTTTATTTTTTCTTTTGTAAATATCTAAATTAACCTCTGTGCTTGACTTTGTTTTGGAAGTCAAATGCATAATGCTTTAGCTCATAAGAATTAGAATTTGGATGAACATATTTTTTTTCTTAGAGAGGTGTGGAAATATAAATCTTTGCTTTAGAGGAAGAAAAAGACTCAAGAACATCTTTAAAATAGTTCTGAATGCAAATTATTGGTTATAGTTGGGCATTACAGAGTAATAAGCTTCAGTCCTTTGGAAAGGGACTGTCTGACTCTGAGAAGGAATAGCCCACCCAGTTCAGGCTCCTGCAGCCTCAAAACTGGATGTCACAATCGGCTCCTTATTTTTCTCCCTGACTCACTATTCTTCTCCTGCCATATTGCCTAGAAATTGCTCCTAGATTTTTCCTGTTCTCTGTTCACTTTTTCTCTGGGTGGGTCTCTCATTTCTGAGCTCATGTGACATCATTCTTCAAGCTCAGGCTCTGTCTTCTCATCTCAGCCCATCCAGGATCCCACCAACCTTGCCTTCTCCAGCTTCCTCCATTTTACTCTGAAGTCATCTCCTCAAACATCTGTGGCCTGTGTGGGTTGACTCAGAATTTTAAATATGTGTGTGTTCTTATCTAACTTTTCAATCATTCATGTTCTTCCCACAAATAGGTGATGTGAGTCAGCATCATACTTTGCCCTTCTCAGTTTGAAAAATTGCATTAGCTTCAAAAGTGATAAATTATTAACAGTTTAGAACCCTCACTTTTTATTTCATTGTGACAATATTTTGTATAAAATAATTTACATGGGAGTCTTGAAATATAATGAGGGAAACATTTAAATATCTACTAACATTTTAAGTAAATAAGTGAATAGAGAAATCTACTTGATAAATACATATTCTTATACACTGACATCATGAATAGCTTACAGGGCCTCTGAATTGCCAACTGATAGGTCTTGATCATTTGTGCTAGTGCTAATGTGGGTGAACGTCTAGGGGGTCATTCGGGCCCTTTCCCACGTACGCAACCTTATGCTGACAATTCTCAGGGTCTGACAGGCTCAGATGTCACAGCAATGCCAAGAGAAGGGCTACGTTGTCAAGATTCTTTCATCGTACTCCCAGCCTGTCACACACAACATCATGTGCGCACACGTTGTGTGCACAAGTTTTCCTTCCATTCTGCCTCACAGCTCACGTGTTTTCATTGTTTATAGCACAAAATGAATCTCTATCATATTTATTTGTTTTGGAGTGTTAAATGAAAAGAGATGTTGCTGAGAGTTTAGAGAAAAATTAAACATCCTCGAGACACTTCCCACACTTTTGTGTTCTGGGATGTCATTCCTGTAATTAGATTTGTATTGTAACATGAATCTCCAGGATCCTCAAGTTTACAAATAAAGTTGATTCAGTAACAACTTCAGTGTGAGCTTCCCCCAGAAGAACTTTGCAGAAAATAATTTTGAAGAAGACAAAGCTATAATTTTTTTTTATTGTGAATTCCAAAGTGAGAAAGTGGTATTTATTCAGGCCTCCTCCCATTTATGGAAAAGAATTCTTGTTTTCTTTAACATGTCTGAGTCTGAGGGCTGCCTCACACATTATATAACGAAAGCACAGTGTTGGTGAATCTTTAGATTCAGATACGATGTACTAAATCCTTTCTCCTACAATATCTTTGTGGCATCCTTAATTAGTAGCATAATTTTCGGAATTAAGGAAGTGTGCTGAAGGTCTTTGCTGATAATCCACATACTATATATACATGTTTCCTAAAAATACAGAAACCTGAGAGCTTAAAAGGGGCTGTGTTCCTTGGAGATTTCCTTGGAGTTCTTTTACTCCAGTAACTTACAAGAATCTTTCCTTTCTTGCCCAAATATGAAAGTTAGTGTTAATTTGATGCATATAGATGAAAGAGTGAATATGAAACAGCAAAAAATGAGAGCCAAACAGGCCCTGGGCAAGATTCCCAGGCAGAGCATCTAGAATTCAAACTCTCATTTGCAGGAAGGATCATTACTGTCCAGGCTTACCCTGAAAGCTAAATGCAATGTATTCGGCTGATTGATGCATGTTCTGCCTCATAACAAAACCAGAGATTACAAAACTCATTTTCTCCTGCAACAAAAATCCAATTTAAAGTTCAGATTCTCCAAAGGGAGAAAGTGAAAGGTATACTGGCTGGCCGGTAACATCTTCAATATTAATATCGAATTCAGAAGTATAGAGGAGACAGGAGAAGGATACACATTTCCCAAACTGTCTTCATCACCTTGCAGCACCTACAAGAATTCCGTGACATTCTGCGTTTGTTGCAATTGTCAGTAAAATGGCTCCGAGCTGTGGTATAGGAACTTAATGTCTCTCAATGGATGGCTACCACATGTTTTTCTCTTTTCTGATACTGTATTGTACTTTGAAAATGCAAGAAATCATAATCTCAAAGTGCCAATTACAGCAGTTCTTCAATGAATGGCCCAAGAATTATTACCTGACTCTTGACCTTAGAGGAAGGCCTGCTTAACATCAACTGAACACATTTATTGGCTATTCAAGCGAGCAGCCTCACATGGTTTCCATATTTGTTGTAGCTTAATATACATGTGTGAAGTCATCTCAGTTCCTTACCGTATTGCTCAGTATGGAGGCAGTGTTCAACCTGAACAGCTCACAAACAGACAATTTAAAGTGAAAATCTTAGACTATGTCTGTCTTTGTGTTGGTCGCTGTGAGAGCAGGGAGTGTAGAATGGGTTTCTGGTGTAAGACTGACAGAGCACTGAACCTCACCTAAAAGGCCAAGAAAACAATTGTAAAACAGTGTTTATTAATGAAACACAACATTAGTTTTGCACTTCTAACTGTATGTTTTACGTATGTTATTTGAGATCATTCATATCCTTGGTATTGTTATTCTATTAAATCAAGCACTCATCTGATCAACTAGTAAAACTGGGATGGGGATAAGAAGGCTACAGCACTGACTATTTTTATTGCACATTTGTTTTACATTATCTTCAAACTGTTCTGTTGTAGTCTGACGATTCATGAGGGGAAGCTAGTCATATATTATTCAGCTTTCTAAATTCCACTGCCTAGAACTGGATGCCTTCCATTCATCAAAACACACACACACACACACACACACACACACACACCAATGACAGAGCATCTATACACCTATCATATGCCAGGCACTCTCTGTCTTTGCTAAGCGACCAGGCACATACCAGCTTATCAGACATTGAACTTGCCTTCAGAGATCTAGAGAAGCAATGTAGTCATTCTGCAGGCTCAGAAAATTTTTCCTTTTTACAAATTGTAAGACATAGCATTTAAGAACGATTGTTAGAAAACAAGGAAGTGACTTGGAAAATAAGATTAGAACAGAACACTCCCCCGCTCTGAACTCCTGATGGTATCAGCCTTTCTTTCCCATTTTCTGTGGTGAAGGACAGCCATGAGATTAAATCCAGTCCTCAAGAACAGGGACACTAGGAGAGTGACATTCACAAGAATGACTTTTATAAGTGCTTAACATTATTGAACAGGATGGTAAGATATTTAAAAATGACCTCATTCACATGCCCATAGCAATAACCAATTCATAAATAGAAGGAAACAGGGAAGTCATCCAGACCAGGCCTTCCCATTATTGAGGTATGTTAAAATCATCTGGAGGAGCAGCGATAGCATAATCGTGTCCAGGCTTCATCTAAAGATGAAAGTAAATTGGAATTTGTGCAAGTAAGACTAGGTCAGTGGTGGTGAAACTTTTAGAGCTTTTAATGATACAAATGGTTGAGGTACGTGTGCCATAAGTTCTCTACCACTGGCTTAGGTATTGGCATTGAAAAAATGCTTCCCACTTCTGTACAGTCACAGTTGAGATCTCCTGTTCTTGGTTAACTCCCACTCAACTCAAAGCCTAGAGAACTGACATCTACAAATTTAAGTGATGCGCTGAATCCCTAGTCAGAGGCTGGCTGCAGGTGTTTAGCCTCTGTACTACCATAGACTGAATGCCTAATTCTCCCAACCCCTCCTTCCCTGCTGGCTGACTTCCGAGGAACTTTGGGGTGATCTGTTATGAATAACTCTTTTGCACCGTTAGAACATCTGACATAAGTCACCAGCCTCTAATATGACAAAATCCACATCTGAATAGGAGAGAGGAAAGCCAGAGTTTCAGTAATTCATTCTGACCCCCTCCCCTCTTTCAACCAGAGCATCTCAGTTCAAACCTGTTGCATATATTGGCATCCAGGTAAGATTTCAGGTCAAGAAAAAAGCTAAGCAGGGCTGCAAAAGTACCAACTAAAACCTTTCCCTAAGTCTGGACTACAGGAAGTGAGTTCTTGTTGTAATATCGTTTAAATTACACATCCCACTGTGAAATTCAAATTTTTAGGCATAAAGGAGGTTAGACATGGAGGGCAATTTAATTATGATGTTGCTATTGGATTTGGGTTCTGGTTGGGATCACTTTTTTATAAATGACCCGCTGTGTGGCTTTCCGTAAGTTTTTGGGTCCTCAGACTTTCAATACGTAAAATAATGATATATCACTGGGTTGTTCCAAGTGTTATACTAAATGATGAATGTAGTAAAGAACTTAGCATGGAAAGCAAACGTAAAGCGCTAAAGGTATCTGACATGAAGTTGAAAATTCATTAATTACATTCCTCATTTTCCCTTGAGTTGAGAGCAATGGAAAAGTTTCTATGAAATGATGACATAAGATTGTAGGTTAAACACTCTAGGTACTAAAAAGTTTTAAGGCTTCCTTAGAGAACCAGTTTTGGTACCGGGAATCAAACTCAAGACCTTGCATTTGCCAGGCAGGTGCTTATATCACTGAGCTATATCCCTGGCCCTTGAGAACTATTGTGTTTGCACAGCATCTTTTGGTAACACACCCCATTATTACGTTACTTTGGTGCATCACTGTTTTCTCAAAATACAAAATGCAAACTAATTCAGTTTTGCAGTTGTTAATATATGAGACACTTTCAAGGATTGGGTCTTATTTCTGTCTGCTTGTACCTGCACCACCTCACAAATAACTGAATATTAGGTGAATTAAATCACTTAGAACATACATCCTCTGCTTTCTACTGAAACACAAAGTTCCTACTTCTCCTTTTAATGGATTAGGGTGAACATGCATTTTGGCAGTTTTCGAAGCAATTAAAAAATGATTGAAAAGGCAAAAGAACAAAATTACCAGAGATGAAATACATCAAAGGAATCTAGTTGTTCAATTTTTTATTTAATCAAAAGCCTGATTTTGACTTTTTGTATTAAGAGAAGTATAAACTGAACAATTCAGAAAGCCTTTGGATGATTTATTCATGGTTTGTCCTGTTTATGTATCCAATTTAAATTTAAATTTCACAATTACTCAGACTACGCAATGATAAGAATGGACCAGCGGGGTCATTTTAGGAAGGATGGTTGTGAGCGATTATACTAACTGCTAAAATAAAGGGATGAAAAATCATGGAACAATTGCCTGTGAAAATAACCTAAACTAATGTTTAGATCTGCCCTAGTGCTCAGCTCCCTGCCAAATTTCCATGATGCTACCGACTTAGCTGTCTTTGAAGAACTCTGCCAAGAGACTTCTATCTGGAGGAAGAAAACAAAAGGAGACCTTTTCCATGAGCTAAGAACAAATTTCAAGTTAACAGGATCCAGATAACAAGGCAGTCATAGTTGACAGGGCTGGTGAACTGTCTGAGCTCACACACGTGCGACGCACATACACCCGCACAGAGAAATGGCCCTGGGTTCTGTTACTTTCAGTCCTGAGGGTTGCCTTTCCTTTTCAAGCATTTAAACAGATGTCAGATACAATTTTATCACACAGATGGAACCAACCATTTAAATCCACTCGCTATGCCAAGTTTCTTTGAGGAAGGGCTGCATATCTAGAAAAGCACATTTTATAGCCATATTATGCTTTCGGCTTAAATTCCTGCCACCCGAGATGAGAGAGTAACATTTTATAATCAATGAGATGGGCAAGTGACATTTTTTATGAGCACACACACACACACACACACACTCACAGATACAGAGAAAAGCACAGGCATTGGAAAATATTCTGAGAATACAATTACACACTAAGTTAATTCTTTATCCACGGAAGTCTAACTGCATACACAGGAATGGTGCCGTAGCTATCTCAAGTTGTTTTCTTGCAGCATTAGTTTGCACTCATTTTTACCCATGCTTGTGTCTCTCAGGCTACCAAGCCTCTGGCTCCTGCCCCTCCCCCAACACATACAATTTCTCCTCTAATGGAATGGTAGTCAGAGTCAGACAGGTCTCCAGGGGACAACTTGATTTCTCAGATGGCACTTTTTAAAACAGATCTGCAGTTGTAACCAGAAGCTTGGCATTGTCTTAGTGAATCTTGTGCTGTGTGACAGATAAGGAAGCTGGATTAATCACCTGAAGATGAACGCAAAGATGTTACATTCTTACTGGGTTGTACTGAGATCTGCCGAAGGAAAACTGTAAGATTGCCAAGGAATTTGAGCTCAGAAGGCGAAAGCCTTGACTCAGTTTTGCTGCTGTTTGTTGGTGGGTGGTTGATTGAAATCTCCTAAGACACCCCAGAGAAACATTTGGGACCTAGAAAAAAGAGATAAAGAATAGATATCGTGGGGAAAATATTGTTTGGGCTGTTTCCTCCTAACATGTGCATTTTCTCTCCATACTACCTCTCTTTATTTTCTTTACTTTTGTTCATTTAAATTTTGTGTTTGCATTCTTAAACTTCAAAAGTCACACTCTGTAACCTATCTATGTTGAAGAAGTCTGACACCACTCCTGTCTACCTTGCTCCTGGCTCCAACAGGCAACTGAAAAAGCGTGGGTTCTCTGGGTGTTTCTCAAAGCAGGCACAAGCAAGCGAGATTTCATTTCCAAAGGGACATGTACGGTAGGCTGTGAAGGGGCAGTGTGGACGGGATGAAGGGGCTGCTCTTCACTTGAGGTTTTATTCCACGACAAGAGGGTAGGACAGAAGTAACAGGTTAGTGAGACTCATTCGATTTGCAGGTAGATTTAATTGTAATGAAGTTTTTGTCATATTATTATAGGGAGCTAAGTTAGAAATTAATCTACAGTCAGAAAGGGACTGGACTCTCAAGGAATTCAGTGAAAAAGACATCAGAATCATGGTTGAAGGTGTATCTGAAGAAGGCAAGGTGGTAATAAAGTCACAATGGCCAGACTTGCATACTTCCCTAAGGGATAAGCAGAACTTGAGACTATGCTGTAGGTAATACCACCCAGTCCACTAAGCCCAGACTGGCATCAGGTACCCACCCCTTCCCCAAATGTTCCTGTTTTAGAAGTCATAGATGATTGCCAGGTGTGGTGGTGCACACCTGTAATCCCAGCACTGGGGAGGCTGAGGCAGGAGGATCATTATGAGTTCAAGACCAGCCTGAGCTACAAAGTGAGCTCAAGGCCAGCCTGCACTGCATAGCAAGACCCTGTCTCAAAAAGGCAAAGAACAAAAATCAAAACAAAACAAAGCAAAACAAAAATAGAAGTCCCAGATAAGCCAAGGTTAATGATGTCAGCTACAGACCCTTGTTATGTGCCCTGCTTTCCTAGTGGACCAATATTACCTAAGTGATTGCACTTGTTATCTTACTGGTTGATTTTAGTTTGACCCGTGTCGTATGCATATTGTGACTCTGCTGTGTAAATCACCCCTGACGAAAGGGCCTCGGTGGCACCCCACTTTCAGGACCTCTTCTACCTCTCATGAGCTATTTCTCAATAAAATTATCTTACTCTAAACCTCCTTTATGCTTTGGAACTTATTTTTTTATTTCAGAGGACATGGACTTGGCACATTTGACATCTAGCAGCTTGACAGTTATATTTCTCCTCTATCAATATTTAAACATTTTATGATTTGTTGATCTCATTTCCTACAACACAAAAAAGATAGCAACTAAAATATATGCACGTCCAACACGAATGTCCTTCATCACATTTAGTTAATTTGAGAAACGAAGGATGAATTACCAGCTTTTATTCTGAATACTAGAAAGGTCTTATGATTCACAATTTTGCCAGCTGAAATTGTTATTCTTAAGCAAAAAATACTGGTTTATATCCAGTTGGCTGCAAGTCAGGCTGAAAACGGTAAAATGGGAAATTGGGAAGATGTGATTTAAACAAAATTTTTATACAAAATAACATATATCTTTACTGGATAAAATGTGTGTCGGGAGGTTTTCATTATGTAAGCTTCATCACCGGACTGTAAGATAGATCTGTAAGGTAGGGACCAAGTTTATTTCATGTAATTGGTGTCATCTAGAGAGTAGAACTATGCTCTGCACACTGAAGCACAAATAATTGCTGAATAGACCTAAGAACGGAAACGAGAAAAGCCCTGGAAATTTCAGTAAGCTGTTATTGAACTCAGGAACACGTTACTGGGTCCTCAGAGGAAACAAAGGGAAGAACAGAGCACAGGTTCCTGTTTCCAGAGTTTATAATCTAGAGCACATATCCTACAAATTTATGACTTTTCACTTAAAAGAAAAAAATGGGCTATTTAAAGAAAAAAGATCCCAGTTAAGGAATGACTTTTGGCAGGGTAACAAGAGAGGGAGTGAACGGAAGGGAAGATCTTAACACAGATCTTCAAAGCTTTGCTAATTGGAAAATGACTGGAAAGGATGCAGTTGCTATCAAAGACAGGGAATTTCCAAGAAGGTAATTTGACCGTGACCCTCATAATATCTCAACTCAGCTGAAGCTGGTGACTAAGTTACAAAATTACTTAGGTTTAAGATTTAGCACTGGTGTAGGGAGCTAAAATACTTTGTGGAATTTACTTTTCCTTCAGGTGATACTTTCACACCATTACTAAGGACATTTTCCTCCTACAATTTGGGGGCGTTTCTTAAAATCATTGGAAGATCTGTGTCTTTCAGGATACTGTGATCTAGAAGGAAAAGTTATGAACTGAGCTATTGTGTGTGGGGGTAGCGGTGTACTGGGAATTGGCACTGAGCTACATCTCCAGCATTGATTGATTGATTGATTGATTGATTTAGAGATAGCATCTCTCTATGTTGCTACATTATTGTCTAGGTTGAGCTGGCCCCTGTGGTAGCCCTGCCTCAGTCTCTCAGAATGCTGGGGTTACAGGCACGTGCTATAACACCCAGCTAAAAGACACATCAAAGAGAAAACTATGTGTTAGACTGAGTAGAATGGAAAAGTTGTTAGTTCAAGTGAAGCAAGAGAATGCTGGCTGTTTGTGTTGACTTTGTGTGTGTATTTCGGCATGCACAAATGTGCTGTTGGTCTTTGAAGGTGGTGCTTTTATCTGACAAATAATTTAACGATACTTCACTAATTTCCTTCAGTCTCTTTGCTTCCATTTCACTGTCAACCTTTTTACTTTCAACTTCAAAAGCTCATATTTTTTGCCTCACGCACAAATTGTCCTTAAGTAATGACTTCAGTGTACCAGGCAGAACCACTATCCTTTCACATCTAGTTAGAGTTATCATAAACCAATCTTCCATTTTATTTGGTGGAATATGAATTACTTTTTCCATACAATTCTTTCAATCTGTCATTTAATTTAGTGGGTAGAATATGAAGTTCTAAAAATGTATGAGTACGTTATTATGCTCTTCAGGAAAGAGATCAGCTTTGCCCTGGGCTAAAATTAAACTTCATTTTCCCTTTGTTCTAGGTACATAACACTCCTCCGTAAAAAGCATTTATTCTCTGGGATGCTCCATGAGAAATGGTGGTGGATTTGAAGATGATAAAATCACTATCACTAAATAAAAACTAGGTATATACTTTTATAATTATGTCTCTCAAGGGAGGTTTCCATAGTAGAAGGTTATGACATTAAGTTAAGATGAGCTTGGAAGAATAAGAGAGTTGAAAATTCATTGGGAGAATATCCACACGCTTGCTCCATGTTCAAACACTTCCCCTGCATGTGAAAATACTCAAGCTCTCAGCATGGATTCCTCAGGATTTAGGAAGAAGCAGAGGAACAGGAAATAAGGCTCACAGTTTCCAGAAAAACAATCCTCATTCTCAGAGCTGAACAGTAGCAGCAATAGAAAAGACTAGACCAGATTGTTTTAAAAACTTGGAATCCGGTATGCAATCGAATCATAAATAGCAACCTGAGTTGACATGAACTTTTACAGTGCTCAGAAAGTTATATCTGGGTGATTAATCCTTATGACTTCATTTTAGGCAAGAAGAGTAAATATTTGGGTTTTCCCCCTTCTACATGTGGCCCTCCTTCAAGTTATAAAAACATATCTTTGGAATTCAAAAGCATACCGAATTGAATTGCTCAACTGCCACATTCTTGGAATACTCCTGTCCTCTACTTGCCTGGGACACTCACAGAGCTGTGGTCTGGCTGCCCTCACCAGTATGGTCCTAGCTGCAGCAGGGGTAAGGTCTTAGTCATCACTGTCACCAGGCAGGCACAGGGCACAGCAGCTGGCTCCCGCCACTCAGAAGAGTGGCACAACTGAGTCACTCTGCTGCGGCCTGTGGTGTTTATGCCTCATGAATGGAGGCAGAAGATTGGATTTTTACCAACTGGTTGAGCTTGTACTTCACACATGATACAAGCTGGCAATGATCAGTGGGAATTTTCGCCTTGTTTTAGACAAGGACTTAAATTTTCTATTTGGTGAAGCATTAGCCTCATCAGTTCCATTCAGTAACTCCAGACTGTAACCCAGCTCCAAATAAGTGATTCGGTACAGAGGATGCTGAAACCCTGGGCAACAGATAATCTTTTAATCAGGTTGCTGACCAAGACTGGCTGTTACTGGCATGTCAGAAAGAAATTATATTGAATATTCTACCAGTTATTATCACCACTATTATCAAGATTGACTTTTAGACAAGCAATAAGGGATCAAATTTCTAGAGGACTTGGTGTGTATAGTTCTTAGTTTTGGGGGGCTGTTTTTGATTTTCAGTGATGTGGCTTTCCAGGGTCCTCTTGAACAAAAAAAAAAAGATTCAGGAGAAATTTCTGTGATATTTTTATACTAATTCTGCTGCTGAAAGAATACATGCAAACTTCTTGCATTTCCTTGGAGAATTTGAAAAGGGTAGAGAATTTTGAATAAAAAATTGTGCAAGAAGGGAAGAGGGAAAAGAGATGGAAAGAGGTGAGTGAAGGGGGAGAGGGAAGAGATAAAGAAAGAATTAATATATGTTATGCATAGGGACCAACTCTCTATAAGGAATATAATCATTACGTACTTCATACATGTCCTAATAATAATAAAAATTAAAAAAATTTTTTTTTCAGTGGAGCTTTGTAAAAGAAAAAGATTGTCCAACAGAGTTTTGATACAAACAACCTGCGAGGGTAGTGTCTTCTGAAAAAAAAAAAAAAAAACAAAAAAACTTGTTCTTCCCTCATGAATATAGCATTAAATTTACAGCAATCTTCAAAAACAAATTTAGTCTACTGGGGGATTTGGAAGGGTAAAGCGAGTATCATTGCGGTTGTTTGCTTGGTAACTTTTTCGGAGGTAGCAGGGAGACTTATTTCTATCACAATTTTTGAAGAATAGTGAAAAGAATGATTTATTAATTATTGCAGAAATGTATACATTTTATTGAGCAAAACTGCCAAAACTGAATGTGATTGTATATTGATCTCTGGTGCATGTGAAAGTGAGTGTAATATGCGTTTTAAAGCTATATCAATATAGCTAATGTGCTAGTTTGTAATGTGAACATTATAATATGAATATGCTATATAAACTCAGACAACTATCACATTGATTGACGCTGCTCTTTCACAGTCTATTTTAAAGAAATGAGAGAGACACAAAAGTACAAAGACGTTTACAGCTGCCCTTGCCAGTCGCTGTTCCCGGGGCTCTGTTCCAACATGGCGGATCCAAGTGTCCCGCTCCGCGTTACGCAGCCGGAAATGCTCTTTACCACATGTAATTCTATTTTGTACCCTTTGGCTGCAGACCAGGAAAACTGAATGTCACAACATCTTGAAGAGAGGAAATAATACTTCCACTATTCATATTTCCTATGACACAGCACCGGAAGATGACTTAGACAATGTGGAAAATCAGTGTTAATTGTTATTGCCAATCTTGAGCACCCATCCGAAAAGGCCAAAGATCTATCGGGGTTATCTGAGTTTTCCTTTAATTTTAAAAAGTTAAAAATAAGTGTTCCTTTCTATTTTTCCCTGAATGAGTATAAGTAAATGTAAGCATTGCCAAGTGAAATAACACTATTTTAACGTTTGATCCAATAGAATAATCAGAAAAGTGTAGGGAAATAAAAAATAAGAAGAAAGTTTTTTCTTTTTGAGAGCAGAGCAGAGACTTTAAGAAGACACTATATGCATATTTGTTGGTTGTCTAAAATGCCTTGGTCCATAGACCTGCCAGCATCATATTCTGTTGAGTTAGAAGAAAATAATTTTGTAGAGATTGATTATTAAAATAGTCATATATAAAATCATCATCTTTTCACAAAATTCAATCTTTTTCAGGTTTTCCCTCAAATCTATTTAAAGAAAACTAAAACGGACCCTTCATATGCATAACTGAAATACAGAAAACATCTTCAGAAAATGTTTTTTTAGAAATACAAAAAAAAAATTATTACACTGGATAGATTTAAGTCCATAAAGACAGTATAAAAACCATCTTCATTTATTTTTTCCCTTGAAACATACCTTAAGAGAAAAAATTAACACTGATCATAAATCTATCACAAGAGAAAGAGAACCGTCCATTTCACAAGAGGAAGGAAGCTGAACCGCAATAAAATGATTTCTGTGTTAATCAGAGTCATGACTAGGTGCTCACTGTGGTGTCAAGTCAGCCAGAAGACACGGAACAAGCCGTTCTCCTGAGTCCTCCCCGTGAACTACAGTAAGGACACGTCAGTTGAGTTGTGAGCCAGCTAGTTATAAAAATGTCTTGGCCTTTTGTAAAGCCAATTTGTATTCTTTAATCGCAATAAGAATAATCTCATGGAGCTTTAACCAATTTCCCACAAATTTGTAGCACTGTTAATCAAAGTTCAGACCAGCAATTATTTTAAAATTATTGAACTACCATTAAATTTGACCCTGAGTTGTTAGGGGAGGTTGTACTTAAACTGATGTGGTGCTACTTTAATTGATGATTTTTGTTTGCTTGTTTGTTTTTTACTGTTCTGGGAAAGCTGCAGCCTGTCAGTTATCCTTCATAGTATGTATAATTAGATCCATAAGACTTTCATGAAGTTGTTATTTTTAATGGTTGTTTATGATTCTACTGTTTCTAAATTGTACAGAAGCCAAAGTTCTAGTTATAGTCTTCTACTGTATAACAAAATGAACTATAAACTATCTCCATGTCACTTATCTGCATAGCATTCCAAATAGATATGTTCTCCTTGGCTGCAATAAAAGATCTCATTACTTAATATTTGCCAGAATAAATGTGGCCTTTTTATAAATAGAAAGGGAGGACTGTAGATAACAAACACCATTTCTTTTTTTTTCTTTTTTCTTTTAAAATACAGAAAGAAGCCAGGCATGGTAGCGCACGTCTGTAATCCTAGCACTCAGAAGGCTGAGGCAGGAGGATCACTGTGAGTTTGAGACTAGCCTGGGCTACAAAGTGAGCTCAAGGCCAGCCTGAGCTGCATAGTGAGATCCTGTCTCAAAAAAGACAAAAAATAAATAAATAAAATACAATAAAATACAGAAAAATAAATGTGAATTTTCTGAATTTAAGATTTTATGCCAAAAGAGAGAAACACTTAAACACTTTCTTTTTTTCATTACAGACACACCACTGCCCCGTGATAATTCAGATGAGCAGGCAAGAGGATACTTAATCCTCTACTTTAGTTAAAATGACCCATTCCCAATGGAAGCACCGTCTTTCATGCTCTGTTTAGCAGTCCAACCCTTGCCCTTCTTCTATGAAACACAGTTGATTTTAAAGATAAAAGAATGAAAACATTAACAAGCACAAAGGCAAAAACAAAATAAAAGCAACACATAATTTCAGACAAGGTGATAGGAAATTAACAATGGTTGTTATACTATATATTGTTACCTTCAAATTTATAAGGAATGTAAAATAAATATTTTTTCATGTTGATAACTTCCAGTCTTCCTTTCTTAGCATCAAAAGCATAAATTAAAGACTGTTTGATCACAGGTTTGTGGAGTTGAACAGTATCTTTCGCATGTTTAAAACTCAAGAGAAATAGTATGTGAAGTGAAGCATATGTATTAGTTTCCACATGAGAAAACAAATTTTTGCGTTTTTCTGTAAATATTATCATTTAAAAATACTAGCCATAAAAACCTATGTACAATATTCTGCTAGTTCACTAGTAAACTTTCAGTTACTATAGAGGTGGCAAAGGCCATTATGATGTTAGTCATCAGCCAGAAATATAGTTAACATAATCACTGACAGACAACTAAAAGGCTGAAGCTTAAAAATATGAAAAACGGTGAAGTTTTGCCCAACTGCAAGACCATCAGACTCAAAGCAGGAATGGTTCCACTCTGTGCTATAGAGCTCTGTGTATGTCTTAGCTCAGTGCTTGATTTCCTATGGGAAAAGTCAGGGCAAGGAATCCTCCTCTCCCACATCTCATAAGAGAGTAAATATACTGAAAATACTCTGAGATTTCCATGTACAAGTTCTTTTACAGTCAAGACATAAGCAAGAGCAAGATTGAGAACTTTACCCACAAGTCCATACTTATTTCCTTCATCTTCCTTGATTTTTCCCATTAGATTTAACAGGAGTTTAGGTAGGGAAGAAACAAATACATTTGATTACTTAGAAAGGATAGTTAGATGCAGGCAGGAGCGAAGGGAGGGGAAGTAAAAGAGCTAAGATGTGGTATGTATATATACCCAACAATCATTATGTAATGCAAATAAGTATTAATAACAATAACAATTTCAATAATAAATTAAAGTTGTACAAAACTATTCACAGGTTTTTTATTTTTCTCCACTCCTTCCACAAATCAATGCATAGTTGTCCTTATCTGCACATAAAAATGAAGCAATTCAATAGCAGTTAATGGCTCATGACCTGTTAAACAAACAGCAAGACTTGCTTGTATCTTAGTTATGCTTGCCAGGCCAAATCCTGCTCTTTAGGAATTGCAGTGTGCAATAAATATTATTTGATGGTGATGATGACTATAAAAGGCTTATCATAAAATGAGTGTAGAAAGGTGCTAATCTCAACTACACCAATTACTTTTATTCATTTTAATGGAATCATTAAGCAATTTGTGGAAAATATAGCACTTTGTCTCAGGCATATAGTTGATTAAAATTGTTTCAAATGGCTGTTAATGCAATAGCCATTTGATGGATTACATGAATCCATGCAGAAGGTTCTCTGTGTTAATATTAATGTGATATATGTGACAATAGAGTGTGTGAAAAACCCTTTAGAACTATTTTCTCTTGAACAGTCTCCTAACCATCTGCATGACTTCTGCTGGTCTGTGGTATTGTGATTTCATGATAAGGATGAGATCTTTGGGTACAGCTAGCTGGTCTAGTCCTGGCCCTGCTGTCTCAGTGAATCTCAGCCAGTTACATGGCCTTCCTGAATCTCTATTTTCACTTGGGTAAGTGAGAGTTAAATATACTTACTTCCAGAGTCATGAGAATTATATGAGATTAAATTTGTGAGAGGTCAATACACATAAATTTCTTTTTTCCACCTTAATTAGTCTCTTAAGAATAGATCACCAGAACTGCAGAGTAAAGAAACTCAGAAATGTTAATTAGCTTCATATAACCATTCTGCAGTGTATTCACATATCAAGATATTACACTGTGCCCCATAAATATTTATATTTGTCAATTTAAGTAAAAATTAAGTAAAAATACATGTCCTTGTTTTTCAAAAAATTAGGTGACTAGATCTCTTTTATACTCTCATTTTTTCTTCAAATAATAGAATAACTTTTAGAAATTTCTGATAATTATATTTTTATACTGATGAGTTGTTTTTGCTTGCATACCCAAAGGGCATAATCTGATATGAAATGCTTTCTCTTAAGATAACTGTTTCACATGACACTGGTAACAGTAGGATATGAACAATTTTCAAAAGCACGACTGTTAGGGAATAAGAGGAAGAATCAAATTTGGGTCTCGGGAATGGGACAGGCTTAGCTTTTGTTTTATGACTCTGATGACTTTTTGTGAGGGTTAATACACTGTGTCAACTTGAGACGTTTAGAAGTTTAACTAAGGGATTCAGCAAAGAGCTAGGGTCCTTACTTTGTAAACATCCTCGTCCTGTGCAAGAGGAGGGCATGGAGATTGTGTGAGTGGTATGCACCCCCCACTTTTTGCTCTTGTTGCTCTTGCTGTCTTCTGCAGCCGTGAGCTGCTGGTTGCCCCTGTGCCACGCCACCCTGCCTTGGAGCCAGCTGATTATGTGGACCGACACCTCCACAAAGTGTGAGCTAAATAAACCTTTCCTTTCTTAATTTTGAGTGTTGGGCATTTTATCTCAGCAATGTGAGGAAAGTAACCAAGATAATTTTCTCCAGGACCAATGAAGAGAACAGGGGATTTGTGAGACATCTGCTTCTGTGCCCTGGAGAAATGGGGTTAGTGCTAGACCTTGTCCTCAGAGAGCCTGGATGGCCTCTTCTCTGTCCCTCAGCTGCTAGTTTGGGGGAGGTTTGTCCAGGTAGGTTCTTCAGAGGTTGCCTCTGAAGCAATTTAGTTAAGCTTTGGAAGAAAAGCCAGGGGCAGAGAAGACTGTGGCCCAAGCAATGCAACTCCATGCTCATGTCCCAAGTGTTAGACAATGAAATATTTCAGTTTTAATTACAGCAGTATTTCCCAAGAATAAATGCTCAAGTTTGAATCAAAGTAATGATACACTGATTCACAAGGAGGTGAACTCTGTGAAAGACAGGATGCTGTCTGTCTTGCTCTGTGCTGACTGCCCTTGAATACATCTGGAATAATGCCAGGGATACAGTAGATGGTCAGGAATTATGGGAAGATAAACAATTAGAAAATTATATTGATTGCTTCATACTCTGGCGTAAGAAGTTATCAGAAACAAAATCTGTATAAGGCTTTTATTATCTGTTGACCCCATGATAAATTCATGAAATCCCATAATACCTAGCAAAAGATGGTATAACAGAAAAAAAATTAATGGAAAATGAATGTTCAATCTCAAAAGGAAGTGATGTATAGTAAAATATGTATATCATTTTTATAAGCTTGTTGAAATGAATCCTCATAGAATATTTAATGGGATTATACAACAGTCTAAGAAGAAGTGATTTAGGTGCATAATCTGATTAAAGAACAGCCCTGTGTTAATGTGTACAGTTGGCTTTGTAAGCTATTGCATGAGGACTCATTTCAGGGTAAGACAAATGGTCTAAATTCAGGCCCTGATACCTAGCGACTTCCAGGCAAGCAAGTTTCTCCAGCTCCTTGTGTGTAAAAAGGGGAAATAATCACTGTCTCATGCAACTGAGAAAATTAAATGCATCATTTAACCAGGAATAGTACCACACCAGGCACATAACAGTCTCTCTGTATTTTTCATTTTATCTTCCTTTCACAAGCTCATTTAGGACAGTGCCCGGCTCAAAGGAGGTGCTATGTAAATGTTAGCTGTCATCACCATCATCACTGTCCCCATTTTACAGATGAAAACTGGTGCCCAAGATCACATAGCTAGCAGGTATTGCACCTAAGTTTGGAATCCAGGTTGTCTAATTCGAATAGTTCTGTTCGCCTTTGGGCTACGGTGTCTCCCGAAATGAATATACTGAAAGGGTATTTAATTTACTCCTAAAAATGAGCTGCTCCTGGAATTTATTCAAGAATTTTCTAATGGTGATTTGACACTCCTTCACTAGGATATCATTTCAAAGATTTCTGATGAATAAGTACAGGTGTTTCTGAAGGTTATTAATAAAAATGTGCTATTATTAACCTGGTTGCCTGATTAATTTTAAGAGCCAATGCACTAGAAATTGATTGCTATTTTTCTGTAATTTAGCCTTCACAAAGTGTTACTAACTAAAAATAAATCTCACCTCAGAGAGACTAGAGTGGCTGTCGTTTGACTCAAACCTACTTTTTATGTTCAACTCTTCCCCTGAGGTGACGACCCTCAAAAACAGCTATAGTTTAGGCAGTGTTCACGCATAAGCAAGATGTGGATCAGTATTCTGTGCTTTTGAAAAATGGGTGTAACACACATTTTGTTTCAAAAAACAACGTGGTAAAAACACATGTTATCCACTGTGCATACTATATTTAAATAGTAAATGAGCAAAAATTGTTTTAATGTCACACAGCCTCTTTAGTCAAATGAATGATATGATCAAGAAAAGATTTTTAAAAATGATTATTATTTGGCATAATGGCACAGACCTGTAATCTCAGTATTCTGGGAGGCTGAGGCAGGAGATGAGCAGGTTTGAACCCCACCTCCATCCTGAGCAATGCAGTGCCTTACTGCAACCGGTCTCAAAATAAAAAATAAAAAAGGGGTGGGAATGTAGCCCATTGCAAAGGTCCTAGATACTAAGAAAAAAAAAAGATTAACCCATTTCCAAATCTCCCTTCTACCCTCTGAGCAGTTAAACTTAGTAAGTGAAACCTAGATGCATATACCAAATACACAGTACTATGAAGTAAAAAGACTAAAGCTAGAAAGGATTGTTTCTACATTAAAAATGACAACCATTTCCTTCTTGAAATTAGCCAAATAGGCTGACACTACACAGATACAGGCCAAGGTTGAAGTAAACTTTTTTGTGAATCTGACTGGTCACTTTTGGTATACATACTGCCTGCCTACTACAGACATTCTTCACTACCTGAGAGGACCCCAGAAACATGGGGGATATTTAGGAAACAGTCATTTTAAAGAAACCCACATCTGTAGTTAGAAAGTTCAGTCTCACTTTTGAAGCATGGATTCTATACTCAAATTACTCTCAAGTAATCTGAAAAGTTAGAAGGTAATTAGCATACTGAAAGATTTTCTCTGCAACACACTTATGATTTCTTTAACTCTTTTATCTGTCAATCTCTAATTTTTTAAAAAATCTGTAAATGTATTTTTTAGCTTATCTCGATGCCTTCCTGCAATCTAGAGAGAGAGCTGAGGTTTCAAGAATGTTTGTACTTCTGATTTTTTAGAGTAATCATAAAATCTTTGATAAATCTTTGGGTATGCATGGAGGGGCATAATTCTTGCTAAGTACCACAAATTTATGCTGCATCAAAGAAGCAGATTTTATTTTGACACTTCGGGTCAATCAGTGAATAAGATTTATCTATTTTTAAAGTGTGTGATTATATAAATAGAGAATTTCTTTAGAAATAAGAGACTGCTTGGTTATTCATAAGGCAAAACAACTTTTTGATAGATATTATTTTATTTTCCTCAAATCTTTCCAGTGAGTCCCTCCAGTGATTACCTGGCTCCCTGAGCTCCAGGCACACTCTTCCAGTGGTTTACTCTGACTCCAAGCCCTTTGCATGGGCTATTGCTTTGGTAGAGAATGGTCTTCCCCTCTTTGGGGCTGGAAAACACTCTCGGAGTCTTCACTCCCTCACAAGCAGCGTTCCAGACACATTCCCTCACGATCAGTGTTCTATCTGCACAAGAGTCTTGTCCTCACTGCGAATTTATACTTTATCGCTGATGCAATCTGATCACCAACTTTCTCTTCCATTATGCTGTGAGAAAGTTAGCACTATGTTGGTTAGTTCTACACTTTTATCCTCAGAACCCATGGGGAGAGGATAAAGGAATGAGGGACTATTTAGTCTAAGGGCACTTTATCAACTTCTCATATTAGTCTCATGATGGTCTTATGGAGTGGGGATTTTGAACCTGTTCAATAAGACCCTATCCAATGCCACTGCCCTTCTAACCATCATCCTATATTTTCTTTGCTCATCTGAATGTTCTTTTTTTGTGCCTTAATATTATTTTTTTCCCCACTCAACAGAGTGTTTACTATATGCCAGGTATATTTATAAATACTTACCCTGCCTTCCTTAATTCTTAAAAGAAACTTATTATTCTCATTTCACTGGTAGGCAATGCTAAGGCTTCACTTCACAGAGCTAGAATGTCAGGAGCAGCTAGGGATGTAGCTCAGCGCACAGCACCTGCCCAGCAAATGTGAGGTCATGAGTTCGATTCCCAGTACCAATATAGAATGTCAGGAGCCAGGATTGCAGTCCAAGTTAGTGCCTACACACTATCTCATACTGCTTCTTTGGAAAATGAATACATGGTTGAGCAAACCAGTGATTCCTTGGAGTGATCCTGTGATTTTGACTCAACGGGTTTACCAGGACAGGACATAGGCACTAATGCCATCTCTGTCCCTGTGGTGGAGCACTGACAGAGCTGGTAGCTTCCCGGAGATCTGGTTACACCATGTCTGCTCTCCCACAAACCTGCAGACTATGCCACCAGTCACTGGGCCTGATTGATGCACCTCCAGCTGACAAGATTTAGGTCCTTTCCCTCTTACACATGAAAAGGAATATCAGAGCTAGGCAAAACACGTCCTACTGAAATGTCAGTGACTTGACTGAAATGATGACCATCTCAATAATAATGCAGAAATAATTCAGCCTGCTAAAATATTTCTTCTGGTTGACATGGTCAAATTATTAACTTGAGTCTTTTTGGGAACAGTCATCCCCGTTGGCTCTGCTTCAAGTTTACACTTCTCACTGTGAAACTAAGGGCTGACTTTTGGGTATGACTCAGAGTATCAAAGAAATCTGAAGCTTAAAGAGGCCTCTGGAGGTCATGAATTCAACACCCTCATTTTAAATGAGATAAAAGTAAGGCCCAGAGAACAATGAATATTTCTTCCTAACCTTAAAGTGACTCAGAGAGAAAGACAGAAGAGAGAGAATAACACTTCTCCTGTGCTGCCTTACCATTTAGTTACAAAACCGGGAATACCAGGCAGTAAGTGATTATTGCCATCACTCTTTCTGTTCATTTTCACCTTTTATTCATCGTCTCTAGAAGATGAATACAAAGAAATGTGCGAACACACGCCCATGGGGTAACCAGGGGCGGAATCCAGGGGCTCAGCCAGAGTCGCGCGCACGTGGGTTTCGTGCCAGAGATGCAATCTGGTCTTACAGGCCTAGCTCAAGTTTAAATAGACAACGCCTGGTAAATATTTGTTGAATGGAGAAGGAACGCATAAAGTGATCAGTGGGGAGCACATAGAGCGCCTTCTCCTCTGAGGTTTATTAGAAAATAATTTCAGAGATGCGGACTGTTAGTGGAGAGATAGGTCCCTAAAGAGGACCTGTCTGTAAGTCAAAAGAGAAGCTTTGGAGTTAAGGATTAAAAGTATAGCAACTGCATGAAATACAAGAAAGCTTGACAGAATCAGGATCCAACCTTGAGCCCCGGAGCAAAGGTGTCCTTTACAGTATTTCCCTAAGGGGGGAAATAGTTTCTGGAGACAGAAAGTATGGGCTGGCTTCACAGATTTTTTCTCTCCAAGAGGAAGCGCAGCTCCTGCTGTGGTGGATCTGCAGCTTCTACTCTGCCCAGCACGTCTACTGTGCTTGCTGTGAGGATCTGGGAGCCGAGCCAGCCAGTGTCCCTGAGCCGCTGGGGTCAAAGAGACAAGAGTGCCAGGCGGGGCTGTTTCTCCTCAGTCCACTTCCACCTGCTTTCCAAGCAGCACTGAGAACTCTTTTTTTATTTTTTATTTTATTTTTTTTTCATTTTGAGACAGGATTTCCCCACGCAGTTCAGGCCGGCCTTGAGCTCATTTTGTAGCCCAGGCTGGTCTCGAACTCGGAAAGATTCTCCTGCCTCAGCCTCCGGAGTGCTGGGATTACAGGCTTGCGCCACCATCCCCACAACACTGAGAACTCTTGATGCTCAATCAACATCAAGCCGACAGCCCTAGCAGCATTTCCAGACACGTCGTGGCCTTGTGTCTGCAAATATGGTCTCAAACATGCCAAATGAGGTGGTAGCATTAATGACTTTTTGCAAAGTTTACATAGTAGATGTCTCCGTGGGGTATGAAATCTCTCCTGGATTTACAACAATATTACTAATGGCAGCAGCATTGCAATGTTTATATTTTAAAATTTAAATCATTTAAAGTTTTGGTTATATAACTGCAGACCAAAACATTCTTACCTCTCTATCATATTGTCGCACTGCTTTTTTCCATGTCAGTGTTCACCATTATAAGTTTGTGAATAGGGACAGTGACTTACTTTTTAAAAAAATTTACATTGAGGGATAGTATAGACCCCAGAAGATTCACCTGCTTTCAATGCACAGTTTTATGATTTTTACTAAGTTTATGGAACTGCACAATGATTACCAATCTTATCTTAAATCATTTCTATCATTTGCCCTCAGGCAATTACTAATTTGTTCCATACCTGGTCATTTCCCAGTGCCTGGAGAAGTGCTTGGTACTTAGACACACAATAAAAAGTTTATTCAATCAATATCTTAATGAATTAATTGGATACTACAGATGCAGGACTTTCTATTAGTGAAATCTAACTTTTTATTTGTATGCCAAGTATTTTGATTTGGCACTATCTCATTTCAACAGAAATTTGTGAGGAGGTCAGGACCATGCTTTCCAAAAGTGATAAATGAGATCAAGAGAAGCTGAGTAAGGTAGTGAAGTCTTTCAGCTGTGAAAGCTAAAGCTCTGTCTTTTGACAATATAGCTAATAACCCTACTATGGTCAAAAAAAGTAATAAAATACTGAGAAAATGTGAGGTCTACATAAATATATATGGACTTTCGAACACATAATTTAAATAAAAACTGACATTTTAAACCACAAATTTCATTGACATAGAGTAATTTTGTTTTTTAATTACTAGAAATTGAACCCAGTGTCTTCGGCATGTTTGACAAGATGCTACCACTGAGCTATATCCCCAATGCTTTTTATTTGTTTTGAGATGGGATCTTGATAAGTTACCCAGGCTGGCCTGAAATTTGCAATCCTCCTTACTCACCCTCCCAACTAGCTGGGATTACAGGTGTGTTCTATCATTCTTGGAGTAAATCAAGTGAAAACAAAGCAAAGCAAAACAAAAACAAAACAAAAGAACACTTTAAAATGAGGTTTAACATGCATAATAACATAGAGAACTGAAGAAATTCTTTAGGGTTTCTAAAATTACATGTGTTTTCATGTTATTTGGCAAATTTAATAGTACATAGCTTTCTAAGGACTGCTTTGTGATGCAGGTTGCTTAATCTTGCCCCCTTTTTTGGGAGAGAATGCGCAAGTCAGTATATTTCACATAACCAAACTGCTATGGGAAAGAACTACCAGAGGGGGAAGGAAGAGATTAATTTTTATTGAAACATACTTTAACTTGATCTTCAATGTCTTTATTGGGGTAGCATGTGCTATAGTTTACAGACATATGGTTCTATGGAGGAAGGAAACATAACTTTCTTTTAACAGTGGCTCTGGTTTGCAAAAATCTGGAAAGGTTTTTCACCCTGTCCCCAGGGCAAATTTTAGCTGCTTCAAGAAAAACATGACATAGTTCCTTCTGTGAAATGACATATTAGTGACTGAATTTGTCCCTGACTTACAGAATTAGACCTGGGACTTTCAAGTCCTGTTCCTCTTCAATATCCTATTCCTCCAAAAAGGTGAGGTTGACTGGTAAAGAATTTTAGTAGAAGATTCAATATGACTCAGCAGAGGAAGAGCTGCTCAGAGAAAATCAACTAAAACACAGGTTAGTAGAAGACATATATCCTGATGTCAAATTCAATCTAAAATAGAAGACTTGTACATCAAACAAAACATAGACATAGGACTTCATAAAACAGTGAAATACTTCACAAGGCTGCTGATGGTACTGCTGCCTGATGTGGTACAGGAACTGTCACTGCGGGAAGATTCTAAAAAACTGATGGACTGCAATGGTGTGGCTAAATCAAGACACACAAGATAGATTTGGCATATACGGCCAGTCGCCCCTTTTGCCTTCTTCCACAAAGAGGACACTGCAACCTGGCAGCAAATTTCACTGGCACACACAAGAGTAAGTGACAGGAAACTGCTCCCTTCCCAATGGAACACCAGTTTATTTATATTTTGTTGCACCCCCATCGAGGCTAAATGGAACCTGAGTGACAGCCAGATTAGAGATCACAGCGGAGGTGATGAAAGTAGTGAATGGAACAGCACTACCCTTCCTGCCTTGCAAGCAGTGGCTTCAGAGAGGGGCGCAGATGCACAGGTGCAATGAGTAGGAGGTCAGCCAACATTTCCTGCCCCCTGGAGAGGAAAGTGGTGGGGAACCCTGTGCTGTCTCTGCAGTGGCAGCAGCACACCCACAATCCCCATCCTATGACAAGCAGGGACGACAAACACATGAACAGAGGCTATGCAAGAACTGGGAGGGGCCACCTATACACAGAACTGGGAGCAGCCCCAGGCTGGCTCTGTCTGAGGGTGCCACAGCAACTGGTAGAGCAGTGTAGAGACAAAACAGAGTAAGGAGACATGGTTGGGTTGTTCAGGGACATAGAGAAAGGTGCTGGCTGATGACTGGCCCCAGCCCCCACATCCAGAGGCCAAGATCGTCCCATACACAACACTAATCCCACTGCAGAGAAAGAAGGATTACCCAGCACAGTTCTGAGTTGGACACTACCACAGAACTGTGGATACCAGAGGAATTTTATCTTTTTTGTCATTTTCCTTCTTCTGACTTCTTCTTTTCCCTTTCCTCAATTGTCTTTATAGATTTTTTGATATTTTTTCATATAAGTAAATATTGTCTCTAGTCTTTGTGGTTCACTTCAGTGTTTTTTTGCTTTCTCCTTCATTTTCTCTTTCTTCTGTGCTCTGCTAGAGATTCCCCAAGCCTGGGTGATCATCCTTTGTCCTCCAGACTTACTTCCACTGTATTTCTCTTTATGTATCTCTCAATTTTATCTCCTGTCCCACTTAATTCCTCCCCTGCAACACACAGGATGAAACCACTCTACCTGGGGAAACTCATTAGATACAAGTTCCTGATTTGTATTGGATTTTGTTATAAAACTATAGGTCTTGCTTTTATGATTAAAGGTACCAAATTAATAGATGCCACAGTTTGTCAGTTTCTAGGTTGTGCTTGATGCTGCTGTTATGGCTAATTATACTATTTTAGCCAGGATGTCATTACTGTTGTAATCAGCTATTCTCTCTCCTATGACAATGCTGTGATTGTCTGGGGTCATAATTATCACCATCAGTACCATCATAATCATCACCTAGTACCAAAGGACTGGGTGCTGAGCCAAATAGAAAGAAACTTCTCATCCCTAATAAATTGAGAAGGTAGGATCTTGGGATGGAGACAAAGATCAAGAACTACCTATACCTAGAAGACGTCTCTGAGGAATGGACATTTTGTAGAGAAGCCTCTATACTGGTAATACCGCTATCTACCATAAGAAATTTACAAGAATCACACAGGAATCTGGATGTGGTGACACATGCCTGTAATCCCAGCACTTGTGAGGCGGAGGCAGGAGGATCTTTGTGAGTTTGAGGCCAGTCTGGGCTACAAAGTGAGCTCAAAGCCAGCCTAAACTGCATAATGAGACCCTGTCTCAAAAAAAAAAAAAAAAAAAAAAAAAACCACACAGAAAACAAAATAAAATACAAAAACAGAAAATGATAAGATATAGCAGCAAACTACAACCTCAGACCCACAGCCCACCCAGGACAAGACCAGGAGACAAGGAGATAGAGGAAAATCTAAGGTCATCCATCTGAATTTTCAGAAATGGCAATAGTAGAAGTAAAAACACAGATGCAGGAGGATACAAATAAAATCAGATTAGAAATAATCTCTCAGGAAAAAAATAAATGACAATCAAAATGAAAGACTTGCTCAGTAAATCTGAGTAGACATGGATAAAAACATAGAGGAGTTTAGAAACATGGTGAAAACCATGAATGCTCAACATAGGAAAGCAGTAAAATCCATGAAACAGATTCAAACGAATATCTAGGCGATTAAAAATTCCATTGAAAATACAGTTAATGATAGAACCAAGGCAAGGACAGACTATCAGTTCTAAAAGACAGAACCACACTTAGCAAACATGAAAAGAAAGATATCTTAAAAATAGCAAGGGACAATGAAACATCTATTCAACAGCTGCAAAAGGATGCAAAGAAAACATAAGATTGATGGGAGTCAACAGGAAAGCATGAGACAGTGCAAATGCCATAGAAATCTATTCACAGAAGTAACGGCAGATAACTTCTCAAACAAGGAAAGAGAACTTGACATACAATAAGTCAAAGACATAGAACTCCAATTAGCCATGGCCAAAATAAATCTACACCAAGACATATAATAATCAAGATTCCAGAAATTCAGCACAGGAACACAATATTAAAAGCTGTTAGAGAAAAGAAACAAATCACCAATGTAAGAAAGCTCATCAGAATCACACCCAACTTCTCAACACAAACCCTTAAATCAAGGAAATCTTGAAGTGAAGTACTTCAGATCCTGAAAGTAAACAACTTTCAACCCATAATGATGTACCCTGAGAAACTAGTTTTCAAAATCAATGGAGAAATAAGATACTTCCATGGCAAAGAACAACTGAAGAAATGCATGGCCACCAAACAAGCTCAACAAAATGTACTGAAGATATTTTAGGAAGAGAGAATGAGAGACTACATTTCCCAAGAACACCAATAGAATGAAGTCACCAGGCAAGATCAGCAATTAAACAGAAGGATAAGACAGGAAACCAATAGCAGGAAAACAATATGAGGAGGATAATCCAATACATATCAGTTATAACCATCAATATAATTCTCAATTCAATAAGCAATAGAAATAAACTGGCAGAATGGATCAAGAAACAAGATCCAATAATATGCTGCATACAAGGAACACATTTAATTCAAAAAGAAATTCATAGACTAAAAGTCAAAAGATGGAAAAAATACTCCATGCAACAGGAACCAGGAAAAAAGTGAGGGAGGATATTCTTTTATAGACATTGTGAACTCTAAGCCAAGACTGATCAAAAGAGACAAAGAAGGTTACTGTATGCTTATTAAGGGAAAACTCCAAGAGGAAGCAATAATAATCATAAACATATATACACCAAATATCAGTGTACCCAACTATATAAAACAAATATTAATGGACACGAAAAATCCAATAAAGAATAATAAAGTTGTAATAAGGGACCATAATACCCCACTGCCACAAATAGGTCAAGTAGACCAAAAAAAAAAAAAAAAAAAAAAAAACCCAAAAAGGAAATATCAGAACTGAACCAAACTTGTGAACAAATGGACCCAGTAGATGTCTACAGAGTGTTCCACCCAACAGCTTCAGAATACACGTTCTTCCCAGCTATGCATGGGACATTCTTGAAAATAGACCACATAGTTGGCCATAGAACATGCTTAAGTAAATGCAGTGAAATTGAAATTATTCTATGCTTAATATAAGACCACAGTGCAGTGAAATTGGAAATCGAAGGCAAAAGAAAACATAAAAACTCCATAAACACATAGAAATGAAATAACGCCCTCCTGAACAACCAATGGATCACAGAGGAAATTGAAGAAGAAATTAAACAGTATCTACAAGTAAATGATACTTCCATTACAATATACCAGAACTCATGGGAAACAATGAAAGCAGCCCTAACAGGAAAACTTATAGCAGTGAATTCTTACATAAAGCAAAGAGAACTAGTTAAAATAACCTAATGTTGAATTTCAAACTTCTCAAAAGAGAAGAACAAATCAAACCTAAGCTCACAAAAGGGCGGAAATTATAGAGATCACAGCAGAAATGAACACAGTTGAGACTAACAAAGCAATCCAAAAGATCAAAGAATAAAGAGTTGGCTCTTTGAAAGATTAAATGAATTTGATAGCCAGGTGTGGTGGCACACGCCTGTAATCCCAAAACTCAGGAGGCTGAGGCAAGAAGATCATTGTATTTCAGACCAGCCTGAGCTACTTTCAAAAGTGTGCTTGAGGCCAGCCTGAATTGCATAGCAAGACCCTGTCTCAAAAAGCCAAAGTAAGTAAATAAATAAATAAATTAACAAATAAACAAAACTTGATAAAACCTTAGCCAACCTTATCAAAAAAAGTTAAGAAAAGACTCAAATCCATGGTATTAGGAGCACAAAGGATAAAATCACTACAGATTCTGTGGAGTTCCAGAAGACCATCAATATCTACTTTGAGAACCTTTACTTTAATAAGATGGAAAACAGAAGAAATGGACAGGTGTGTAGAAACAAATGAATTGCCAAAGCTGAATTAAGAAGATAAAAATATTCTAAATAACCCCATATCAGCCAGTGAAATTGAAAATGTAATTTAAAACTTACCAGCCAACAAAAGTCCAAGTCCTGATGGGTTCTATAAGATATTTACAAAGGATCTAATACCATTACTCCTCAAACTCTTTAATAATATTGAAAAGGAAGCAACACTGCCCATGTCATTCCTGGAAGCAAGTGTTACTCTGATATCAAAACCAGAGAAGGACCCAGCCAAAAAGAGAACTACAGGCCAACCTCCATAGTGAGCATAGATATAAATATCTTCAATAAGATACTCACAAATGGAAAATAACAAATCACACAGATTATACACCATGACCAAGAAGGATTAATGACATGGATCCAGGGATGATTCAATATATGTGAATCATGATTCAATATATTTATTTGGAGATGACCTGACACTCTACATAGAAGACCCCAAATACTCCACCAAAAGACTTCTAGATTTAATAACCAAATTCTGCATCATAGCTAGATACAAAGTCAACACTCAAAACTCCATGGCACTCTTGTACACAAGTAACAAATTCACTGAGACAGAAAATAGGGAAATAACCCATTAGCTTTGAAAAAAATGAAATATATAGGAATCAATCTAACAAAGGAAGTAAAAGATCTTTACATTGAAAACTACAGTACTCTGAAAAAGAAGATTGAACAGGATATCAGAAAATGGGAAGATATTTCTTGTTACTGGGTAGGAAGAACCAATATAGTGAACATTTGTATACAGACAATGCAATCCCAATCAAAATACCATTAGCATACCTCATAGAGCTAGAGAAAAACATCCTTAAAATTCATTTAGAACCGGAAGAGACATAGAAAAACAAAAATAGTTCTTGGCAACAAAGACAAGATAGGGGCATCACAATTCCTGATTTAAAATTATACTACACAGCTACTGTAATAAAAACAGCATGGTACTGGAAAAAAATAAACAGAAGGATTACTAGAACAGATTGGAATATGCAGAAACAATTCCAAACACACTCACCCATCATATCTTTGACAAATGAGCCAAACATATTCACTGGAAGAAGATACCTTCTTTAATAAATGGCACTGGAAAAACTGGCTTTCCACATGCCAAACACAAAACTAGACTAGTGTCTCTCACAATGCACTACACTGAAATCAAAATGGACCAAAGATCTAAATATTAAAACAGAAATACTAAATCTTCTAAAGAGAGAATAGGTAGAACTCTTGATAATATAGTGTGGGGGCTGGGGATTTAGCTCAGTGACAAAGCGCCTGCCTGGCAAGCGCAGGTCGTGAGTTCGGTTCCTGATACTGGAGAAAAACCAAAAAAAAAAAAAAAAAAAAAAAAAAGATAATATAGTGTGGCAAAGACTTCATGAACAAAACTCTGATTTCATAGGAAATACTGTAAAGAATCAACAACTGGGATCTCATCCTATTAAAAAGCTACCGCACAGCAAAAGAAATCTCCAACAGAGTGAATAGACAACTCATAAAATAGGAAAATATTTTAGCCAGTTGTACCTCAGACAAATCACTAACATCTAGAATATAAAGAACTGAAAAAATCAGAACCCCCAAATTGAAAGACCCAAAGCAAAAATAGACATCTGAGATAAATCCACATTTCTCAGATGAAGAAGTATAAAAGGCAAATAAATATATGAAAATGCACATCACTGCTCATTTGAGAGATATAAATTAAAACAATGCTGAGATCCCATCTAACTCCAGAAAGAATGGCTATTCTCAAGAGATCAACAAATAACAAATGCTGGAGGGGCTTTTGGGTAAAAGGCTTCTCCACTGTTGCTGGGAGTGTAGACTGGTGCCACTACTGTGGAAATCAGTGTGGAGATTCCTCAAAAAACTAGGACTAGAGTTTCCATTTGATTCAGCCATTCTCTCCTTAGTATTCTCCCCAAAGAATTCAAAACATCATACCATAGTGGTATGTGCACACCCATGTTTATAACAGAACAGTTTGTAATAGTCAAATTTTGGAAAGGGCCCAAATGTCCATCCATAGATGAATGGATAAAGAACGTGGGTTTCTTTTAACATCATAGAGTACTACTTAGTCATAAAGAAGGATAAATTTGAAACAGTTTTAGATAAATGGATGCACCTTGAGATCATACTCTTATGTGAAATAAATTGGATACCTATGTGTAAATATCACATTGACTGGTGTGAGAAACTGAAAGTGTAAATAAGCACCAAAATATATAATAGGTGCTGTGAAATAGGAAGAAAATGTTCAAAAGGAAAGGGGAACTAGGCTGAGGGAATAGGGAAAGAAAGGAATGGAAAAGAAAAAAATGAGAAAAGAAGGAAAAAATGGGAACAAAACATTGTAAATAAGAGTGTAGAGGAGTTAAGGGGAAGTGAATGGGAAAAAAAGATAAAAGAAGATATTGCATGTATATATTTTTAATTAAAAAAATAATTTTAAAGCTTCACTCAGTGCCTAAGGTGATAACTCCTTTTTATGGAGCATTACTTATAAATTATTATAATAAAATTTTAATTTATTATTTGAATCTTTAGCATGTATGTGTAATTTATTCACATGAGCCCGTTGTTCATATGGGTTTGAACTTTTGTGTACTTAGCTTCCTGGGTAACACCCTCAGCTACAGTTACGTCCCAGCTTCAATCTCTGCTATGCAAAACACACAAAGCAAACTTGGGGGCCCTTATTGAGAAGTATGTCATGAATGAAGACATGCTTGTAATGACGACAATGTGCAGAATTCAAAAACTGAAATTCCCCAAGTTTTCAGATGAGGAAAATGTTTAGAGAGACTGAATGTCATGCAAAAATTTAAGTGGAGGAGACAGAAGGAGGTTTTGACAAAAACCAAGTATTTGTACAGAATCTGTATGAAGTGAGTTAAGTGGATTTATTTATTAAAAATCAGATGAAGGGCTGTAGTGCAGTTTGGTAGCACAGAATGTGCTATAGCATGTATTTACCATCTGTAAAGTGCTGACTTCACTCACCAGTGCAAAAACATCCCAGAAAAGTTAATATACATATTAATACTAAAGTATAGAATATCAAATATGATATTTGCCATGGATATAATTTTAGTTGTTAGAGGGTAGAAAAATGGTATTTTTTTTTTTTTTCAGTTCAAAGCTTTGCACATCCAGCTTGGGCAACATACTGAAATCTCATTTAAAAAAAAAAAAAAGAAAGACAAGAAAAGCCTCCAACTCTTCATTTGAATACCACATCTACTTCTGTTACTTTCACTTATTTTAGGAACACACCTCATGTAGATCTTTGAGTTAGATTTAATGTTAAAGCTAACATGCCCAATCTTGATTTCATTCACTTTTTCTTTGAGTTCACAGCAACTATTTACTGAGAATATAAGAATCGGGTTTGTGCCATGATTCGAGACTGAAGCAGAATAAGTCAGATGAACTCCCTGCCCCTGCAGAGCACACATTTGTGTGGGAAGGCAGGTCGTGCACAGGAGAATGAACAAATGGGTGAGAATTTCTGATAGCGTCATAACACATGTAGTGGGGAAAGTGAAAATGGTAATGGCATAGACAGTAGCTGGTGAGGTTACAGTACGCAAGATGTTCCAGAAAATTCTTCTATGGAGAGTACATCTGAGGTGAGACCTGAATGGAGAAGAGGGTCTAGGAGGAGCTAGGTGAGAAAGGCCTTCCACATGAAATGCTCAGCAAATCCAAACACGGAAGCTGAAATAAACTTAATGTGCTTGAGGGATAGAGACCCGAGTGCCTGAACATCAGGGACAGAGGGTAGAAAAACAGCAAGGAATGGTCAGTGAGCAGATCATGTATTTTTTAACAGGCTATGGTAAGGAGTTGAGGTTTCACTTTGAAGTAAAAAAAAAAAAAGCAAACAAGGATTCAAAACAAAGTCAGAATCTGATTTATGTTTCTTTTCTTTTGCTTTCTTCATTTTTCTTTCTGTGGAGGTACTGGGGATTGAACTCAGAGGCTCCATGCTGAGCAACATATCCAACCCTTTTAAAATGGTTTTTATTTTGAGATGGGGTTTTAAGTGACTCAGTTGCCCATGCTGGCTGGAACATACAATCCTGCCTCAGCTTCCCGGAGCGCTGGGATTACAGGTGTGCACACCACGCCCAGCTCTGTGAGTTCTGTTTCTACAGCTTTCATTTGTCTGCTATTTGGAGAGTGAAAGATAGCAGCAAAGTGGAAGTGAGGAGCAGACTATATGCTAAGGTGAGAGCTTCTGACGGCGGTGAGGAGGCCTGCATGAGTTATAGAAAGGGACAGACCCAGTATTTTAGAAGTAGGATGACAGGACCTGTTGATGGACTGCATCTGAAGCAGAGAAAAGGGAAGAATTGAGACCCAGCAGCGATGATACTCAGTATAAACAGCTGAGTTGAAGATGTCAGCTGCTGATGCTGGAAGAGGAGAATTCGGGGGATTAAAAATTCTGTTTTGACAAAGCCGAGTTTCAGATGACTGTCAGATACATAAGTGGAAATGTCAAAGCAGTTTCTAGTCCCGTACCTGGAACAGGCGCACATCACCTTGCCAGGTTAACTGTTTTTTGTTTGTATTGCACCTTTCAAGAAAAAAATGGTATGAAATCAAGGATCTTGCCTAAAAAACAAAAACAATGGCAGGCTTATGAAAACAATGAATGAGTACTTGTGCGTGAAAAGAGAAGCTGTAATATTCTATACAGCTATTGTTTTATTAGGAGGAGAGACACGGTCTCAAGGCAATTACCTTAAGAAAGCAGCAGTTTGTAATGCAAAGAGAAAATTCTCCATGCACTGTCTTTTCGAAGTATAGGAGTTATTTTTGTTTTAAATCTTAAGCCTTAGGCCTAAAATGTAGAACACACATAAAATAGTTCATTAGAGCTAATCTGCAATAATCAACTAGAGTTAGTTGCCTGTGACAACTGAAGGGTGATTATTAATTGGTACTCAGAGCAAAGACTGAGATAACACAATGCAGTCAGAGGCAAGGTGCAGATCTCTTCAAAAATAGTGCTTTGTCCCTGCTAGCTCAACCCTGGGGTGACTGCGAGCACACTGTGACACCCGTCCTGCAAGAAGCACCCACGGGGTTGTGCCAGGAATGTAGATAAAAAATATTCTGGCCAGAAAAGGATAATCTCAGAGCTTCCTTTGACTCTTACCTATAGTTTTCATACCTCTTAAGATAAGATCCTAGTATTATTAAACCTTTTGAAATCTTAACATAGTACTTCATGCTCAAAATTCTTTCTAATCGGAGTATCTGATGGCAATTTCTATTTAATATACTCTAAAATATATTGGCTTATTTAAAATTCTTATTTTTCCTACTTGCTGCTTTATTGAGGACAGTTACTGTAAAGTACAGAAATATAAATTATGCTGACAAATCATTTATCAGATGAGTTGCTTGATGCAATAATAGCTTAAAAAGCAAACTTCTACAAATTCTCAAATTTTATATCACCTGTAACTTGCTTAATGTAGCATATCAATACATTTTAGGGTATTTGATATGATGTAAGCTGGGACATCCAAGAATCACAATTCCTAGGGCTATGTAAGTCTTAAAGTAGCAGACAATTATCTACATGAAAAGAAGTTATAAAAGACCAAATCTAGAAAATTGGTAAGAAAACAGTATTTTTGTACTGTCTTTAATGTTCTTTTAAACATTGAGAGCTATGTAAATATTCATTAGATGTGATTTTTAAATTTAGTTTTCATTTTGCCAAAGTGATATATGCATATAATTGAGGCAGTCATATCATTTCCTGCTCCCACACCAACCGTTTTCAGGTCTGAAGTGAAAAAGAAATTGTAAATGTTATGCCTATTTGCAGCTTCTAGGTTATTCACTATAGGCACCATCTATTTGCTTCCTGTTAGGAAGATGAGGATGTCTCTCTCTCTTTCTCTCTCTGTCTCTCTGTCTCTCTCTCTCTCTCTCTCACACACACACACACACACACACACACACATACACATACACATACACATACACATACACATACACATACACATACATACAGAGGCTCCATTCCTCAGCTCTCTCCCATAGACTAATGATATATTTTGGGTAAGATCCATGTTCATTATTTCATTTGTCAAGACCATATAATCTCTGTCCTCAAGTGAGCCAAGCTCTGAGTGCCATGAAACCTTACTGAGACCCCCGTGAGCTGAATAGGCTTTCATGGCAGGCAATCTGGGGCAGTCTTTTTTACATTTTCACTAGCACATCCTCCCCCACCATCTCCTGCCATCCTCAGCCTTATTTCTATGGAGTCATGCCTTTTTCTTGGACTGCAGAGACTTCTTAGAGAAGGTTCTGAGGGTCCAGGTGATATAATCCTCTTTGTCACTGTTTTTGAGCCACTGAGGGAGAGCTTACCTGTCACCTGTCAGCTATCACTTTATCTCCCTGTGGTGGGTACTCCCCACTCAACTAGCCTGGGTACAACAGTCTACAAGGTCTCTCTTGGAGTCTTCCCAGAGAATGAACCTCCAATTTTGACCATGCGTAGGAGGGTCAGTTACTTGGCATTCTGGGGTTAGGGCTGGGGTGAGGCCACTGGGGTCCAACTGCCTCTAAACCAAACTTATAAAGTTTTTGGTTAAAGGCTGTAATCACTCCCCACTCCACGGCCACCAGTTCTGAGCTTTTTGCTCTGCAATATAAATCAGGCTGGTTCTTGGCTTCCCCCAGCTGCTGACTTAGGGCTTAACTTTCTAGGTTCTGCTCGGTCGTTACCATTTGTCCATGTGCTTTCAGGGTTGTTATTTGTATCCTTTCCCTTGTCCTAGTGAGTTAGGTTTGTTCTTTTTCTGAAAACTATACTCATTTTATTTGACTTTTGCTGTGGGCTGAGAGGCTGACGTGAGTCTTCAATTCACCATCTTTCACCCTGAAATGTGATTCTTGACAAAAGTGATCAAAAGATACTTAAGAAAAGTACAGGTTTTCACATGAGCTATTCAAGAAATAACCTATCACACTACATTGGCCAACGTACTACAGGTTTACGGAGACAAACTGATGTAAAGAAAAACTTTAGCTTTAATGAAAGGTAAGTTTTATTATTTTAAAAAAGTCATTTGTATGTGTTATCTCTCTAAATATAAACTTTAATATCTAAAGTGGGCCATAAAAGACATAAGGAATGACAGTCTGTATATTTCTGTACAAGGAATGTCTGACTTTATGAAAGTATAGATCAATTGCACTGCAAAAAAGTAAACACCAGTCAATTATGACCAATTACCAACAAGGAGCAGAGGCTAGTCTACCACTGTAAAGGTTTAATATCTCCATTACATAGACGAGTATGAGTAGACAGTGATTAAAGTAGGAAATACATAATCCTCAGTTCTAGGGTATCTTTTCTAATGTATTAAGACATGAGACAGCTTGAGATAGCAGATTTAATTTAAACAAGTTAACCATTGGTTTACCCATTCATTGCCTTCAATTACTTCCACAGCTGGTGTGAACATTTGTTACATTTGACGTAAACAGAAGCCAAAGTGTGTTGTAGTAATTAATTTATGAAAGCAGTTAATGTAAGCAACATATGTGTGAACATTATCACATAGTAGCACATATGGTTAATTAAAGTTTAGCATAATTAGATCTATTTAACATTATTTTAAGGACCATTGGCACAGGTTTTTCTGTAAAATGTTCATATGTCCTAAGTAAGGTGATTAACGACATTGCATTAGTGACCTCAGAAAATAAGTTTTAAGGCTTGTGGTTTATTATCTAATGGCCAACCGCGGCTCACATGTTCTGTTTGTTCTGAAGATGATTCTTATGAAGTCAAATTTGGCTAGTACATACAAGAACCAAATGAATCTGTCTCTCTGGAATAAAGTCATCTATTGCATATCTGAAGAAAAAATTCCTTTTGTAAGTTTGGAGGAAATAAAATATAGTTGCTCTTCTTAGATTAACTTGGCTTACAAAAATATTTTAATAAATTAGCTATATCTTTTTTTAACTTTACCATGAAAGACCTAACCAATTAACTAATACTTAATGTAGCAATTATGTCAAATTATTCTATATAAACTCGTTCTCTGTACTGATCCAAAGTCATTCATTTTTTTTTCTTGTAAGCCTCCTTTTCACAAACATGGTTGAAGAGCACTTATAAAAGAGATTCTTCATAGAGTGAGACCAACATAGAAAAATAAAATCAAATGTACTAAAAGGAGGAAAGTACAGTTATCAGTTATTATAAGTTTCAAACTTTATGCAGTTTCCTGATAAAAAGAAGTTTCCCAGTAAATAGAAAGCAATTTAAACTAGAGTTTAATCTAAACAGAAAATAAATAGCATGTAGTCTTCCCCCTTGGTATTTTTTTCTATCACAATATTGAGTCTAATTTTCATGTCTATTAATGTTTTCTCAACATTCTTTATTAATTTTTGTCCATTATCATATTTAACAAAGTTGTACACGTTTTATGTCATTCTGGATAAACTGAACATTTTACATTTTTAGTGTTCTCAATTGCATATTGTCATCTTAGGTCATTTTCCTGTATACTAACTATGACATTGCTGGGGTAACAATACATTCTCTCTATTCTTGGCCAACTGCAGGTTGCACATTCTCAACTCTGCAGTATAAAACTATGTGAAACACATGGAATTGGTTTTATAATTCCAAAATAGAAGAGTTTTAATTGGTATGTTTAAGATTTAGTGAATGGAGAGACTGCGCCAGATATTTTCTTGGGTCCAGGTAACCGAGAGAGTACGTTTTGGCAGTCACTATGTGCATGTGGGAGGGGCCTGTATTGTCTAATAGCTCTCATTTAACTGAACTTTATTTTCTCTTTTTGGGCGTAACTGACACAAGCTTCCAACTCCTTTCCAGATCCAGATCGACAGGGCATCTGAGGAGTACTGACTCTCAGTTCAGTTCAAATAGAATTAATCTTAATTTGAGCACCATATTTTAACCAATAAATGTGCTCAAAGCATTGAGAGATGAAGGGGCTTGTTTATGTGTTTACAACTAGTTAAAAAGCCTCTGTTTCAAGGAAACATTTATGAAGATGGGGCTTTAAAATGTAATGTATACAATTGATTAATTACCTAATCATAACGATCCCTCCGTGCTTCTGGATGTATGTGTGACTCAGGCTGAAAGCTAGCCTTAGGATGCTTTACAAGTCTTTGAAAACAAGGACTGGGCCTTGCATATCATTGCTTCTCGAATCCTTAGGAAAATGCCTAGCACAGAATGTTTAATAAATGCTGGCTGACAGGATTAAGAAATTAAGACTGAAAAACCCAAAGCCTACTGGTGTCTGCAGAGTGGAGAACTATGTGAGATATATAAGCAATTTTTCATAACATTTAATAAAATTAATTAAAACTAATAAAAACTTTTCTTCATAGCTACACAGAGGGATACACATTAGAGTCTATTCTATACTTATTTATCTTAATGTACTTATAATTGATCTACCTGTCTAAGAGTGTTCTTTTCTAAATTGAGACTTCTTTGAAAGTAGGATAAAGGTTTGTCATGGTACCATAGATCTGAAAAACATGAAGACTTCTGCTTATATTCTCTTATGTGAAAATTCATTTAAGTGAATTTTCTTAAAAATTTTATGGCAGTTAAAAGACTAGTAGAAAATTATTTAACACTAATATTCTTCCTATGTATTTTTTTGTCTGTCTTTTTTTTTTGAGACAGGGTCACACTATGCAGTTCAGGCTGGCCTTGAGCTCACTTTGTAGCCCAGTCTGGCCTCAAACTCACAACGATCCTCCTGCCTCAGCCTCCCTGAGTGCTGGGACTACAGGCGTGAGCTACCACGCCCTGCTATTCTTCCTATGTAGAAAAGCTTTAAATACAAATGTAACACATAGGGTAATTATGAACACACCATGGAAATCTCTAGGGATCCACATGAATTTTTGCAATAAGTCCTTCTAACTGTGTAGTTCCCATACTATTGAATATTTGACCATATTTGGAACATGATTTTTTTTCTAAATTGAGTAAGCACCTAGCAAAATACTTGCCCATAATAAGTGACTGAAAGTAAAGTTATACTTCCGATTTAGCCAGTTAAAGCAATGTCAACTTTATTAATTAATTAATTAATTTATTTATTTATTGAGACAGGGTCTCTTTATGCAGTCCAGGCTGGCCTTAAACTCACTGCAATCCTCCTGCCTCAACCTCCTGAGTGCTGGGATTACAGGAGTGTACCACCACACCATTGAAAGTAATGTAAACTGAAAATTTCATAGTGAAAATCCAAAGACCTGTGCTATGTTAAATCAATATATGTAATTAAGAAATAAAAGTTAAAAACTCAATGTCATCTTAGATAAAAAGTCCAATAATAAAAGTAATAAATTACTTGATACTAACCAAAAGTTTAGAGTGGATGAGTTTGCATTCATACTATTAGTATAATGATTTTTAAATATTTTTGTTCTGATAGAAGAAAGCTAGCAAGATTTTCCTACTCACCTGCCCATTTTCTTATTTCTGTAGATTGGAAGAAATCTGTTTCGAGAAACTCAGTTTATCTGAAATTCTTGTGCTGGTCTCTTTGTCACACATATTAGGTTAAAAGCCCTGGTTTGTGAAAGTCCCAAGGCTCTCCAGCCACAGAAAAACACATGGCAAGAACAATTCATCATAAATAAGATGACTTTCTCTCGTTTGTAGTGTAAACAAATCAGTTTTCCAAAGTGAGGTACAAGCAAGTCCCATTTTCTGCAAAGAAACTTTAAACTTGTCATAGTTGAAATATTTGAAAATCTCTGCGGGACTTAGTCCAGGGATATTTGCCATATATTAAAACTACAGAGAAAGCTGGTTGTAAAAGTTTTAGCATTTTCACATAGCTAATAAAGAACCACTAAATACTACTGAAAGGACCATAAATTTTCTTCCTGTGGGACCAAAGTTAGCCAGCTTTGTAAAATTGAATCCTTGTGTTAATGTTTTGTGAGGCTTTGATTTTCATTTTTTTTAAACAAATGCTTTGTGTCTTGACTCTATCAAAACATTTATCAAGTAATAAGCACGATTTGCTAAAATAAAAAGATCAGAACTCACCATGGTGATGCAGAAGCACAGCACTTGTCCCTGCATGTTTTCAGTGAATGCACAAATCTTCTCATCACTAGCTTAAAAATATCATGTGAAGAAGGTCTGGAGCTTTCACATTTAAAGGATTTTTTTCCCACAACGAATTACACCAAAAATTCTAAGGGAAATCAGATTGTTGGAAGTGCTTAGATTCTGCTCAGATTCTCCTCACTGACTTGTAATATAACTGGAAACTTAGGGAATCATTAGATGTCATTGCTAAAACAACTAACTACACGATCAGAAATGACTTAAACAACGCACAGACTTCCAGAAATCAGAAAAAAATGTCAGGGAGAGAGGGGGACAAAATGAGGGCAGAGAGATAGAGATAGAGATAGAGATAGAGATAGAGATAGAGATAGATAGATAGATAGATAGAGATAGAGAGAGAGAGAGAGAGAGAGAGAGAGAGAGAGAGAGAGAGAGAAAGAAATAACATCTCAGGAAACACTGCCCGGATGTTCTCCATAAAAATGTAAGCACGTTAATTTTTTATATAGCATAGCTTTTCATGAACTGATAACTTCTTGCAGCTATTATATTAATTCATCTTTTCTAGTCAGTTCTGTGTCCCAAGGTAGAGCATTTTATCACCCTCACTAACAGTCAGCAGGATGATTTCTCAAGGCAAAGGGGCCAGCAAGCCCACATTCAGTAGCTGTCAACCTCTACCTCCTGGCCTCACGGGATGGTAGTTTGGGGGATTTGCCATGTCGCTGAGCTGTAGCTTCTTCTAGTTCCACACTCTTTCTCTCACGCTCCCAAGTGGAAGTTCACTGAGGCAGATAGAATATTCTTTATACAGCATCAGAAGGACCAGCTAGCTAAGCCTCCAGGTGTACAGCCCTGAGCTGGAATCTCACTGCAATCATAGGAGAGGTGAGAGGCAAGAGGCAAAGCCTTTGCCTCAGTCTCCTGCAGCTTCCCGCTGCCTGCCAAGTGCCAGTTGCAGCGTCTTTTTCCTCAGGTCCCTTGAGTGACTAAACAAACTCCTCCCACAGACACACTGTTCTCTGTATCCAGAATCACACCTCACTTATGCCTGGAGGACACCAATCTTCGCATTTCAGCAAGGGCACCCCGCAACACTGTTTCCTACAAAGCCCATTATTGTGTATTCTAATTACTAATTACTAAATGACTTCCTTTTAGCTTTATACCCTCAGTGTATTATAAATTTCATGAAGCCATGAATGGAGACTGTTTTGCTTAGAATATGCCTAACAGAGTAACTTGAACGGACGTTCAGTTAGAGAATGATTGGGTACACCAATGAATGATCTGTTCCGATGACGTGAACTCCCTGGGATATAATCACAGATGCAAAAGCAACCAGTGGAGGTATAAAGCTTTATAATTAAGTGATTCCGATGCTAAGCAGCTGTTCTGGATGAGTTTTATAAGCATCTTTACTGAGTTGGCAGATGTGGATTGAAGTGTTTCATTTGGAAGCCTGTCTAGACTTCTGAAGTGCCACATTAATACTGTACCACCCTGCCCGCTCGCTCATTCATAGGAAGCCCTGTTGGAAGTTCTCCAGCCCAGAATGTGGAGCATCAGTGTTTATAGCTCCCTGAAAAGTTATTTAATTATTCCCTTTCTGAAGAGGTGCTAATGTCTTACTGCAATGTAATTTTCAATGGTAGGTCTATAGTTCTTGGGACTTACTGTCAAGTAAAAACTTACTATAATATTTAAATTTTAAAAAAGTTTTTCAGAAAATGCTCAGTTGATAACTTTGGAGAATCATATCCTGAAATGATAAAGTATGAGATTAATTTCTTGAACAATAATAACCCTGTCTTCATTTTCTTATGAATTTCTATATATGTATATGTACGTATGTATGTAATTTTTTTCTTATTTTTTGAGACAGGGTCTTACTAGAATGCCCAGAATTGAATCCTCCCACCTCAGTCTCCTGAGTTTTGGCACTCCAGATATGCATAACTGCATCTGCATTTCATATTTAGGGAGTGAAAGAATTAAAGTTTGACTCAGATGCAAGCATGGGTGTGTATAATCCTGGACGAAAAAAAGAAGGAAGGAGAAAGGAATGGAGGGAGGGAGGGAAGAAAGAAGGGAGAAAAGGAGGGAAGGAGAAGGAAGGAAAGAAGGAAAGAAGGGAGGAAGGATGGAAGGAAGGAAGGAAGGAAGGAAGGATAGAAGGAAGGAAGGAAGGAAGGAAGGAAGGAAGGAAGGAAGGAAGGAAAGAAGGAAGGAAGGAAGGAAAATGAGGATCTCTTAGGGCCTCTCACTACCTTTCCACTCACAACCCTCACCTGTGTGACCAGCTATTCCTGGCTTTTGTACTGGAAGTTTCCTGTCCAGCTAGTTGTGGGCAAACCTGGGCAGTAGGCTCACTCTTGAAGGGAGTTCAGAGGAAAGAAGGTGTGTGTGTGTGTTTGGGTGTTTGTACAGGTAGAAGAAGGGTGAGAGAGGGACACTGCATAGCTCTGGAAAGAGAAAAAAAGTCTGTCACCTTTTGAGCATGCAGACCTGGTTGCAAAATGACATAATAAACTAGGTGCAGAGCTGGGATATGCTGTTGGTGACAATTTGGCTGTAGGATCTGAAAGGACCGGATAATGTCTGTTATCAGGGTAAGGATGATCTACTCAAGAAGCCATTTCAATTCTAAGTCTTCAAGAGAGGGCCTCAAAGTGAAATTTTAATTTTTATATAAAATGACTGACTGCTCAGAAAAAATGTTATTTTAGCTCCACAGTTTCCTTTGATTACCTTGATGTGTAATTTTAAAATTTCTTCATCAAGTTCAAAAAATTAAAAGTTTGTCATGAGTTCACATTTCAGTTACTTTGGATGTTGTCATGAAAATGATTGGTAGATTTCAGAGAAACATATTGTGTTGTGTAACATTTGTTTTCACATTAAAAATTCTTTTCATAAAAGAAATTAAATGGAAAATAATATAAAAATCTCCCAAGATGAAAGTGTTATTCACAAAGTATTAGCAAAGTGTTCTCATCTAGTAAACTCTGAATTATTTTTATACTTTTTTCCAGGCTCATCTTAGCCTGCAAAGAATACCACTGTATTAAAAATTATACTCAAAGATAAAAAGTGTGGTCATAATTCACTTTCATTTAAAGATATCCAGTTTTGAGTTGAACTGTTCAGAAATTTTCTGTTGACATGTTCAACTCAAGACTGCCTAGGACAAAAGATTAGGTAACAAAGTTTGAATTGTGTAACTGTTATGGTTGATACATTGTGTCAACTTGGGGAGTCTAGAGGCTTGGCTAAGTGACTCAGCAGCTCTGCATCTTAGGGTGAAAAAGACATGCCCTTACCCTTCTGGGATGTTGTTCATTGTGTCAATGTGAGAAGTTTAGAAGTTTAACTATGTGACTCAGCAGGGAGCCAGGGTGCTTACTTTGTATTCATCCTGAGGCTGTGCAAGAGGAGGGCATGGAGATTATGTGAATGGTACATGCCCCTTGGGTGGGGGTATCCTGCTTATAATATAAGGTAGAAAACGAAGCTTATTGTGTCCTCCGCACTTTTTCGCTCTTGCTGCTTTGCTGTCTTTGGCTGCCTTGAAGTGTTGCCCCTGGGCTCTGCCACCTGCCTTGGAGACAATTATAGAATTATAAACTGAAACCTCCACAAACTGTAAAATTAATAAACCTTTCCTTCCTTAATTTTGGGCATCAGGTATTTTGTCTCTGCAACTAGAGAAAAGTAACCAAGACAATAACTCAAGACAACTTAACATCAGGAAGACAGATCACCCAATAAGAAATGAACAAAGAAACTGAATATAGTAGATCTTCAAAAGAAGTATTACAAATGGCCAGTGAATGAATACGTGTGTGTGTGTGTGTGTGTGTGTGTGTGTGTATATATATATATATATATATAGAGAGAGAGAGAGAGAGAGAGAATATATATTCAGTATCACTAATCATCAGAGAAAAGCAAATTTAAATCCAAGTGATACATCTCCTCACATTTGTTAAGATGGTTATTATCAAAAAAATAAGCAGTAACAAATGTTGACAAAAATGTGGAGAAAAAAAAGCCCTGTACACAGTTGGTAGGAACATAAGTGGTACAGCCATTATGAAAAATAAATGGGAGTTCCTCAAAAAATTAAAAAATAGATCTAACACAGCATCCAGTGATTCCACTCCTGGATGCACATCTAGAGATTCTGAAATCAGTATTTCAATAAGACATCCGCCCTCCTGTGTTCACTGCAGAACTCTTCACCATAGCCAAAATATGGAGGCACGGATGGGCAAATAGAGAAGCGCTCTGTGTGCACAGTTGTGTTATTCGTAACGCCATGGATAGACATGCCCATTTCTCCATTTCTTTGGCCATTTCTTATTGAGCTATTTGTCTTCTTGATGTTAGGATATGATGTTGAGTGAGATAAGGAGGAGTGGAAAGACAGACACTGCATGATTTCACTTAAATGTGGACTCTAGGAAAGCTGAACTCGTAGAAGCAGAAAGTAGCATGGTAGTCACCAGTAGTGAAGAGAGGGCACGGAGGAGGGAAAATCAGAGATCTTGGCCAAATATACAAAATTTCAATGATGAGGAATAAGTTTCAGGTGATTTACTTTCCAACATGGTGTCTATGGTTATTAAAAACATAGTGTTCTTGAAACATTAATAAATGAGCATATTGTAAATTGTTTTTACCCTGAAATAATAATTATAGGAGGCATTAGATATCAGTTATTTTAATTTAATTATTGCACGATGTACTCATATATCAAAACTTCATCATGCATACCACAAATATATGCAACCCATCAATTAAAAGATAAAGATCACATCAACATGTACAATATTAAATAACAGGCAGCTAAGGCACAGACAGAAAAATAGTATATTCTTTTATGAAATAATAACTAGAACTGGCTGAGTGTTTGCTCTATGTTTAGATTCTTTAGGAATTTCTTTTTTTTTTTTTTTCTGGTACCAGGAATTGAACTCACGACCTCACACTTGCCAGGCAGGCACTCTGGCGCTGAGCTAAACCCCTAACCCCCTTCTTTAGGAATTTCATACACAAAAATATGGCCATAAATATGAAGTCAGTCTCAGACAACCTCCAACATTTTTGAACAATGCTACTTTTGTACCATTGTCATTATTTTGTAAGGTGTCAGTACTCGCATTTTCCCAAGTTCTTTGGAAGAATATTCTTTAACAGTATTAAGAGTTTCAAGCTGAGAGGGTCAATATGTCTTAAAATTTTCCCCATAGATCTTTTTCTGACAGAGTTATGGCATTAGAGTCACAAAACCAAGGCAGGTGTAGGTTTAATGGTTCAATGAACTATGGATTTTTGATGCCCAGTTTTGACTTGAGCTACTGGGACATTTTCTATTTATGTGTTGAGCTTAACACTCTCTGGGATGAAAGATTAGATAACAAATTTTGAGCTCTTAGTGAGGAGTCCATGTGGTTTAGCTCATGTATTTCTTACAGCATAGTGAAGCAGATCCTTTTATTTTCCTTGTTTTACACAGGAGGAGACTCAAGCTCGGAGATTTTCTTGTGAAAATAAGGGTTATAATGTCAGAAAGCAACAGAGCAAGGACTCAAACCCTGATACCCTTGTCTTGCTCCCTGCCACTCACTATGTGCATTTGCACTTTCCAGAGATGGCCTTGAATAATGATTTCTAGCTCATCTCCTACCCTTTTCCCACACAGAGCTTGCTCTTTCCATATGTTTGCTCTGACATTTGACTATTTGGTCCTTTCTTCTGCCTCACTGTGCTTAAGTAAAGCCTCTTGGGTATGTGTCTCATACAATATTATTGTATTGTATTTTAGCTCAAATGGTACTGCTATATTGATCATCTAACAGTTATCAATGAAGTCATCTTCATTTGGAACCTGGGGCTCCCCACCCTGACACTCACTTGGTTTTCCTCTTCTACCCCCACAGGACCCAAGCCTTTTATGGTAGACTTCATGTCACTATTCTTTGAGTCCATTGCAGGGGATGGCGGCTCTTGGCATATCATTTTAAGATAAAATAATTCTAGTCTTAGTGCAATCCTCAAAAATGTGTCTTGAGAAACATCCTGGAGAGGTTGTAAAGAGTTAACTTTTCAGTCCTGACTTAGCCCTGGAATGCTTCTCCAAAGACAATTAGGGCTGGGGATTTAGCTCAGTGGCACAGCACCTGCCTGGCAAGCGCAAGGTCGTGAGTTCAATTCCTGGTACCGGAAAAAAAAAAAAAAAAAAAAAAAAAAGTAAAAAAAGTGAAAAAAGTAAAAACAAAGCAAAGACAATGAACACCTATGACCCTGCCTGGGTTATTTCATCAATTTTCTGGCCTTAGATAAACACTGTAACCATAAAGGAAATGTATGGTTATCTAAAGGGGGACATATAGAACAGAGTACAGAAAGTATAAATCACTGTGGTTGGGCTCATGACCGGAGCCTGACCTGGTTACGTGGCACAAGGAAAACAACGTGTAGCCAGGGCTACAACATTTCAATCTGTTACCATGGAAACCAAAACTGTATATAAGTTGAGAACAAAGGCAGGTCCACGCCCAATTCCCTGACTTGTAAGTCGGGGATGAGAGGTGACTGGTCTAAATTAAAACTCTGTCTGTTCTCATAGTGTTCTTTGGTCTCTTGCAGAATACAGCCCGAATTCTGCCGTAACACCATGAGGGCATCATCATTGTGTTTTTTTCATGTCTCAATAAGTTTCTGCTTAATTGAATTTAATCAGAAACATTAAGGAGAATATCCAAGATACTTTTTTTGTCCTTTGAATGTGACACAGATATAAAGCCTAAGATTTCTTCTCTTGAAGCCAGATAAATAGTATGGTAGCAAATAGCACCCCTTGACTCACTAGTTAGGATGGTTGATGGTTATTTAAACTTTAATAGGCAGCAATACCACTATACTTAAAGAATCAGACTAAATACAAACATAGAAAAGATTTGCTGATTTTTTTTTGATAAGAGAAATATTTCTGAAAGGCAGCCTGGAATTGGGTGTGGGATTAGGACTGTTAACATTATTCTGAGCAAAAATGTAGAACACTAAAAAGGAAAAGAGCACCAGCCTTTTTTTTTTCACTGCAATAAATGTCAGGAAAATGTTAAGGGTTCGAGTTTTCTGACACTGAAATAACACCTAAGTGGCAGCAGTCTTCAAGAGGTATGGTTAATGGCTGCCCTATTAATAATAGAGCAACACAGGAGGAACACAAGAATCAGCACAAAGTCACTGCCCTTCTTGGATACGGAGTCCAACGTCCTGGCTCAAAATGCTCCACCACATTTAAAGAGATCAAGTCATTCTTTCTGATTAACTGATGAGGATAGGCCCATCATCACATGAGCAGACAGGGCCCCCTCTCTCACCTAGGTGGAAGGAGGAGGAATCCTGCCACAAGTAGCGTCAAGGTGGACCTTCTGTTCCTGGCTTCAACAATTAAACTCCACATGAAGTATATTACTGATGAGCACCCATACAGCACACCCATTTCAGGTGGGGAAATTCAAACACAAAGTACATGATTAATTTATGACCACAAGCATGTTTGATATTAGCTGATACTTTTGTTAAAACACCAGCCAACTCATGACACTTTGCTAGCAGCAAGG